>NC_057393.1:26091972-26462087 GCF_019320065.1 Cervus canadensis | reverse complement strand
CACAAAATTTATCCTTGACTCATGAAAGTGTGTCAAGTTTTATGTTCAAGGGTGTTTGGAGCAAGATCCATCAAGTTGTTCTGGGACATCTTCAGAATTAAATACTTCGCAACTATCCCAAGAGCAAGGTCTTCTAGTTTTGCCCACAGAGAGGTTATGCCAAGAAGTAAGAGAAAACTATGGGAGAATCAATCCTTCTGCATAAATACTTTTTAAAGCAGCGCTGACTTTGTCTAAGAAGGTGTCATTCCTCATTCTGCTTTCATCGGTCTGACTTTAGCCACTTCCCTTCCAGGACCAGATGCCTGGTCCTGGTCAGCCAAGTGCTGTAATTTTTACGGCACCTGAGAAAGGGACAGGAGCTCCAAGCAGGGTCTATGCTGGAGGCAGCCATATATAGCAAGCTCAGGGGACCCATACACCAACCCTGGAAACGGGCACAAGGATTGTCCCCATCTTACAGAGAAGGTGCTAAGTTTCCGAGAGGGTAAGTGACTCGCTTGAGGTCACACAGTCAGGATGTACTAGGCTTGGATTCCAACCTCTGTGCTCTTTCCCCCCTTGTGACAGCCTCACACCTCATACTACACCTCGTGAGCTCCTGGAAAGTTGAGGGAGCTTGGGGATGGGAGGCACGAAAGAGCCTGCAGAAGCAGCTAAGCTGAGGGAAGGAGGGACAGTGGGCAGGGGCCAGGCCTCGTCCAGGACAGCCAAGTCAGGCCACTCAGCTTGCCGAGGCCTTACTCTTTACTGGTGTGAAAAGACATCTCAGCACCCACACTCCCTCCCTCCACCTGAGACTGCTACCCTAGGCTGTCCCCTGCTAGCTGGTGGCCACTCCCTGGCCCCTAGGAGGAAGCTCACAGGCCTGCTGGGCTATTTTGAAAGCTGAAGCCTTGTGGAATGTGCCCATATGGCACTCTCCTACTGACTGTCAAGGACCAGATGCCCGCCCCTTCTGCAGTACCCTGCAGAGGCAGAGGAGACATCCAGTGGGTCCTAAGGGCAGAGAAGGGCCTCCCTGTGGCTCAGATGGTAAAGAATCCACCTGCAGTGCAGAAGACCTGGGTTCGATCCCTGGGTTGGGAAGATCCCCTGGAGAAGGAAATGGCAACCCATCCAGTATTCTTGCCTGGAAAGTTTCATGGACAGAGGAGCCTGGAGGGCTACAGTCCATGGGGTTGCAAAAGGGTCAGACACGAATGAGTGACTAAGCATGCACACGCACAAGGGCAGAAGAGCAGGGATGGAATTTGGTTCTGCCAGTGGCTTTGGTCAACTCATTTCATCCCTATGGGCCTCATTTCCTTGTCTTTGAAGTGGGAAGACATGAGAAAGGGCAGAGTGGGGATATGACTGCTGGTATCTCTCCCCTCCCCCATCCCCAGCTTCTAAAATTCTCTGTTCTCTGGGCTTCTCTGTGGCTTGGGGAGGCTGCCTGTGCACAGGCTGGGTCAAATGCAAGGGCAAGGGGTCCTGGAGTCAGAGGCTGGGGTTGGTATCCAGCATGGTCACCATGGGCTCTGTGCCCTTGGATTTAGAAGTCCTCAGATTCTAGAGGAGGTTCTGGGTACACACAAACATTCAGCAAGGCCGAGGAGAGACTGCTAGTGTAGAGGACAACCACTCACCCTGTCCCCAACCCCAGGCCCCGAGGCTCTGACACCATCACCTTCATGGACACAAATGGGAGTCTCAATGAAGGGACTGAGGGAGCAAGAGCTGTGGCCCCCGAGTTTTGACCACACCTGGAAAGAGCCAGTGTCAGCCCACTGGGGAATCAGACTCTTGGGACCAGAAGGGAACCCAAAAGGTCACTAAGCCCTGCCCTGCGCTTGCATCCGTCCAGCGGGGGCAGGGAGGTGAAGAGCAAAGCAGTCTGTGCAATCTCTGGGCATCTGAGCATCAGATTGGTCCTCCTTACACTGCTCTGAATCTCCTGCCTGCTGACTGCCACCCACACCTTCTAGCTCTGCCCCTGGAGCCACAGGCGCAGATCAAACTCCTCTCCTTTAGGGAGGGTGCTGCACAAAGCCCCCTCTTCAGGTGTCTCCTCTGTTCCGGGTGGCCTGCCCCACTTCTCCTGTCGCTGCCCATGACCAGTCTTGCGTTCTCCTCCACCAGATTCTCCTCCACGTACCCTGTCCTCACACAGCATGCACCCAGCCAGACCTACCCTCCCAGGTGCAGACAGACCGAGATGGAGGAACAGAAGCACATTCTCACCACCTCCATCCTCTAAACATTCCAAACCCTGGCGTTCTGAGCAGTCTAAGAACCATGAACTCTGTGAACGCGTATCTAGGGTTGGAGAGTCACTCACGTGGCTGTCTGCCGACCTCTCAGATGACCCAAACCCTAACATGTCACACTTCCTCTTCTACGAAAACCAAACCTCCTGCTACCAGCACTTGGGCCACTGGTTTCTAGAAGAAAAACATGTTACAATGATGCCTATTTGATCCCAATCTTCTTCAAGGCGTTTTTGGAAGCTGGCTTGTTGCCTGACACCGTCTTTCTCCTTCCTCCCTGGGTTGCCTATAGATGTGAGCAGTTCTGTTCAGTTCAGTTGCTCAGTCATGTCTGACTCTTTGTAACCCCATGAACTGTAGCATGGCAGGCTTCCCTGTCTATCACCAACTCCCGGAGCTTACTCAAACTCATGTCCATTGAGTTGGTGATGCCTTCCAACCATCTCATCCTCTGTCGTCCCCTTCTCCTCCTGCCTTTAATCTTTCCCAGCATCAGGGTCTTTTCCAATGAGTCAGTTCTTTGCATCAGGTGGCCAAAGGATTGGAGCTTCAGCTTCAGCATCAGTCCCTCCAATGTATATTCAGAACTGATGTCCTTTACAATTGACTGGTTTGATTTCCTTGCTGTCCAAGAGTCTCAAGAGTCTTCTCTAACACCGCAGTTCAAAAGCATCAGTTCTTTGGCGCTCAGCCTTCTCTACGGTCCAACTCTCACAACCATATATGACTGCTGGGCTTACCTGGGTGGCTCAGATGGTAAAGATGTGAGCATGATGACCTTAAAATCCCATCCAAGTCATGGACAAACACTTTGGGTCAGAGGCAGAGAACACAACCCTGTGGCACATGCCTAGAGACTCTTCTCAGGTCAGCGTTGACACACTCAACTCAGTTCTGGATGAAGCTGAGAACAAGGGCCTCCCAGATAAACCACAGTTGTGTATAAAACAAACTTATTTCCAGACTGTAAAAGGAACTCTCGGTACAAAAGATTCATCAGCAGATTTGTTCAAAAAACAAGAAGTCCTCTTGGAAGGACTTCCCTGGCAGTCCAGTGGTTAAGACTCGACACTTACAATGCAGGGGATGGGGGTTTGATCCCTGGTCAGGGAACTAAGATCCCACATGCCAAGTGGTGCAGCAAAACCCAAAACCAAAACAAACAAATAAAAAAAGAAGCCCCCTTGTAAATTAAAGAAATCACAAATTGACCTGTTTTGCATACCCACCGTTTCATGAACTCTAGCCAATAAAGATGCCTGCGTGTCTTCAGGTCTTACCACATGCCAGACTCCCATCTGAGCATTTCAGGCACAAAGGTCGTGTCAGTAACACTGTCACTCCCATTGTGCAAGCAAGGGCACCTGGGCTTTGAGAGGTCACATGACTCACCTAAGGTCACACAGATGGAAACCCGGATGCACGGCCAGGTCTGGGGGACTCCAAAACTTCTGCCCTTTCTACTGGACGATGCTTCCTCTCGGGTTTCCCTAAAGAAGGCTCCACTTGATTCTGTCCTTTCACTGCACTGAGCCCAGAATCCCCCAACCCAGGCCCTTCATGTGCTCTCTAGCTTCTCTCATGACAGAGAGCTTTAGATCTACTGGGAACGCGGCCAGCCTTGGAACCCAGAATGTGGGTGGAGCTGGCTCCTGATGCTAGGACTGTTTTCTTAGTGAGCCCAATGGCATCTGGTGCCCCAGGCACACTTGAGAACCTGGCAGCAACCTAGGCCCAGCCCCAGGTTAGGAGAAAGTAGCATTCCTGGGCCTCACCTAACTACCTATACAATGGGAATCACAGTGGTAATAGGGAACTGCCCTCACGGGGTTGTGGTGAGGATCCTGAAACACCTCCCTCCCCGCTACCCCACTGAGACTTTGTCAATGCTGTTTCCTCTGCTTGGAACACCCTTCTCTTTCCTTCCAAATTTGCAGGGCTGCCTCCTGTTCATCTCATCCATTCTGAGATGGCTAGATAGCATCACCGACTCAATGGACATGAGTTTGAGCCAACTCCAGGAGACGGTGAAGGATGTGGAAGCCTGGCGTGCTGCAGTCCATGGGGTTGCAAAGAGTCGGACGTGACTGAATGACTAAACAACTCCTGTTCGTGCTTCAAAGCATGCTGCTCCTATCCTAATCTCAGTCTGTCGCTGCAGGTCCACGCATGAAACTGTTCATAAAGTCGGTCTTCCCAGCCAGCCTGTAATCCCCTTCCTCTCCTGACTTGTAATTGTTTTGATTCATGCAGGAACTTGCAACACTTCAAAGGGTGCCTGGCACACAACAGGCATTTAATAAATGCTTGTCGGATAAATGAAAGATCAGATGAGAAAACAGATGTGGGCATGCTTTCCTCAAGGACAGCATGGCTGAATCAGTGCAAGGGTTCTGCATGGACAACATTAGGAAACTAGGAAAAGGTGCCTGGAGTGGGCTGGGGGTCAAGGACAGGTGTGTTTCCAATTGGGCAGGAGGTGGGGAGAAGCAGAGACCACGGATGTGATCAAGGGATGAATCTAGTTCCTTCCCAACAAAGATGTCCCAGGGCTAACCTGTTATCCTGACAGGCCCATACCCATTGTGGTGACCATACTCATGAATTAACCTGGGGAGTTCGGGTGGAGGAAGGATGCGGGGGGGGGGGGTGTGTCATCACTCTGGAACCAAGGAAACTTGGCCCTCAGCAGTTACTGTGTATCATTAGCTGTGACTCGGGGGCCATGGCCTTGGGGTGGTGGTGAAGACTGGGCCCTGGCTCACTCTTGGGAGGGCTGGTGGAATTCCTGCTATTCCTGGACCCTCCTTCTCTTCTGTTTCCCCAGCGTGGAGTGCCCACTCCCTCCTAAATCCCTTCTCTCCCCTCCCCTCCTCTCTCAGACCCTCCCTCCCTGATAGCTCTATTCAAGGGGAGTCGCTACCACGGGTTCAGGCAAAGAGAATGTGCTTTGGAGTTCAATGTGTGAGGTGTTCTTTTTTAATTGAAGTATAGTTACTGTACAATGTTATATAGGTTACGGGTGCACAATACAGTGATTCACAATTTTTAAAAGGCTACACTCCATTTATAGTTATTATGAAATATTAGACATGTGAGCTTGAGCCCAGATCCACCACCCATGAGCTGTGTGGTGTTGAGTAAGTGACAAAACTTCTCTGTGAATCTCACAGGGTTGCTGTGAAAATTAAAAAGAAGTCATGGGCACAAGGCATGTAGCACAGAGCCTGGCACACTATATGCACCCTAAATTCCTTCCAGCCCCTCCTGAGAGTTCACCTGGAGCTTCTGGTTCCAAATTGTCTTTCTAAAGAGGAAGTGTTCACTCTCCACCTCAACTGTGAAGTGTTGAGGACAAGGCTGTTTCCTGGCCATCTCTGCACAGTCCTCAGACAGAGGGGGCAGCGTTGAAAGACATGGGCCTAGGTGTAAACTCTAGGGTTTCCCTGATGGCTCAGGGGTAAAGAATCCACCTGCCAATGTAGGAGACGCAGGTTCAACCCCTGGGTTGGAAAGAGCCCCTGGAGAAGGGCATGGCAACCCACTCCATTGTTCTTGCCTGGAGAATCCCATGCTCAGAGGAGACTGGCAGGCTACAGTCCTTGGGGTTGCAAAGCGCCAGACACGACTTTGTGACTAAACAACAGCAACAGGTGTAAATTACAGCCCTGCCACAGACCATCCGTGTGACCATGGGCAAACATTTCTACACCTGCTGGAGCCTCTGTTTCCTCATCTGTTAAATGGAGGTAACAAGAGTGGATGGTGATAGTCCTGCCTTTGTAGAGGGCTGGTGTGAGGCTTATAGTGAGGTCTGTGTTTACTGAGTTTTGAGAGACTTTATTTTTGGGGGCTCCAAAATCACTGCAGATGGTGACTACAGTCATAAAATTAAAAGACACTTGCTCCTTGGAAGAAAAGCTATGGCCAACCTAGACAGCATATTAAAAAGCAGAGATATTACTTTGCCAACAAAGGTCCGTCTAGTCAAAGCTATGGTTTTTCCAGTAGTCAAGTATGGATGTGAGACTTGGACTATAAAGAAAGCTGAGTGACAAAGAATTGATGCTTTTGAACTGTGGTGCTGGAGTAGACTCTTGAGAGTCCCTTGGACAAGGAGATCCAACCAGTCAATCCTAAAGGAAATCAGTCCTGAATATTCTTTGGAAGGACTGATGCTGAAGCTGAAACTCCAATACTTTGGCCACCTGATGCAAAAAACTGACTCATTAGAAATGACCCTGATGCTGAGAAAGACTGAAGGTGGGAGGAGAAGGGGTCAACAGAGGACGAGATAGTTAGATGGCATCACCGACTCGATGGACATGAGTTTGAGCAAGCTTAGGGAGTTAGTGACGGACAGGAAAGTCTGGCATGCTGCAGTCCATGAGGTCACAAAGAGTCAGACACAACTGAGTGACTGAACTGACTGACTGACACAGTCCCTGGCTAGAATTCAGCAAGTGCCAGAGATGGTGGTCATCAGCCTGGCAAGGCCCAGCATGGTGGCACAAGATGCTGTATCTTTTGGGAGGGAGGGAAGTCTTTGTAATAGGACACTCTGGTCCTCCATCAGCTGATGTAGACCATCTTGGTAGCTGCACCTGGCCGGGGATGGGAGACTTGTGCTCAGGAGAGGAAGCTGGGAAGCTCGTGAGAGTGTCGGGTCCCAAAGCAGCAGAAGGGACACAAGTCTACTTTCCGCACCTGGGAGTTCTTCCCAATGAGTCAAGGACAACATTCTCAGGTTTAAAAACAACATTCTCACGTCTCAAGTCTGGTGAGCAATTTTACTGCCGCTCCTCGCATGAGCTTCCCCCAGCTCATTAAAGCGGGCAGGCCAGCAGCTCAGCACTTGGTCATCTTTGAAGCATCACCGTCCCTGGGGGACAGCCCTGAGATAACCCAGCCTAACTTTTTAATAAAAGCAAGCTGATTCCTGGTCTCTTTCCAATTAAAGTCAGGCCGCCTGGCCTTATGGCGCTCCCCCAGCTTCACAAGCTCAACCTGGCGAAGGGAGGTGGGCCGGGGAAGCCAGCGGGATCTCATCACTCAGATATTCCACTTCAGGGTCGGGGGCCCTCCCTGGCCAAGAGCCCAAAGGCAGGGCCTCTGCTAGAGCCATCAGCCCTATCTCCCAGGGTCCATCTTCATTCCAGGCCCACCACGAGGACTCTCTTCCTGTGAATCTGCCTTTCGGGTCTTGCGAGAACAAAGACTGTTTCTGTTCAGCACTCCCTCCCCCTCCTCCTAAGCTCACCCCCAGGCAGAGTCACAGTTGGCCCATCGCTGGGGTGAGCCGAGATACAGACAGCGGTGCGGTCGTTAATTTATTTCCCAGGTAAACGGTACGGGCACGACTTCTGCCATGGCATATGGAAACACACACTCACACACACGTACACACTTTCTTCTCTCAATGGGGCAGTCGCCCATTGCCGCTCATGCTGTCTTGACAGTTCTTCCTCCTTTTGAAGTCTCCACCACGTCTTCTGCCCACTGAGTGGGACGGTCCACACTGCCGGGTTCTTATTTTCTTAACACGATGGAAATATTTGGCCTTTTCCATAATATTTAGCTCTCCTGATGCAATACATAGGCAGCACTTTTTTTCACGTTGTGTTTTCAAGGGACTGTTTATTTAATGGCGATCCGTAGGATACCACACACTACTCTGGAAGGCAAGTCCTGCAGGCAGGGGTGGAGGCGGAGGGTGGGGGGGCGGGGGCGAGCAGAGGAACCATCTAAAATGTTGTGCTCCCCACCCCAATTCTGGGATACAAGCAGCTATCCAATCTTCTCTAAAGGGTGTAATTTATTATGTCTCTTTTAAGAGGCTCTCAGAGTTACTCTCCCAAGAACCACTCCACCCCGAAGAGCAATAAATGAGTCTAAAATGAACATGTGCAAGAGTAAGAAGGTAATGCCACTTTTTAAAGGGAGGATTCTGTTTGTTTGTTTAAATAGGTCTGGTTTGAGACTTTGAAAACAAAGGATTAACGTGTAATCCTGTGTCAACCACCCAACAAGTATTTACCGAGCACCTGCTAAGTGCAAAGCTCTAGGAACAGGAGTTGGGGGGGCAGCAGGGGGGTCGGGCAGGCAGGCTCTGCAGAGCCAGAGGGTTAGGAAGACCCTAGTCACCACCCTCCCAGCGCTCACAGATGACCTGGAGAAATCAGGCAAACATTTAACGTGTACCTAATACAGGCCCTAAAGCCACATTTGTGCTTTGCTGGAACCAGGCAAGGTTGCAGACTTCAGTAATAGTCTACCCCAACAACATAAGATGTCATAGAACAGGGAATTCCCTGGAGGTGAAGTGGTTAAGACTCCCCACTCTCACTGGGGAGGGCTCAGGTTCCATCCCTGGCCGGGGAACTAAGATCCCACAAGCTGTGCAGTGTGGCCAAAAAAATAAAGATGTCATAGAACAGTTATGATTAATTATCCACTGAAATGTTCAGGCCAAAAGTTGGATAGTATTAGGTAGGGGTCTTTTTCCCTATAATTATCCTGAGCAAATAAGCCCAACTGATTTCTATTTGCAAACAAGGCTGCAGGCTACATTTTTTAAAGAGAATGAAGTCCCAGACCTGGCTTCTGTGATGGGAGCAACATCCGGGGCAAGTGTGCAGTCCTACCCCCCCACCCATGGCACACACAGATGAATGAAGCAGGGCCTGTCCGAGGCCATTTCTGGGGCAGTCACAAGAATGGCCAGTGAGGCCTGGAGGCACTGGGCAAAGGGGGAAAATGAGATAAGAGGGGCTTATTCCGGATTAACTTGAAAAACAAAGGAGGTTTAGTTTTGAAAAGCTGGCTGAGTTCTTAAGATAACTGAGAAAGGTTTTGGGTTTCTGGTCCCATTAGTGAGAACTGGGTGGGGAATTGTAAAAAGAACTTTCATTACAGGCAAGGGAGACAGGCCAGGAAGGAATGATATGAAGACATTAAAATTTACTACGTCTTCCAATCTTGGTTGGATTGGTCCATGGGGGAGAAGCGCCAACAGCCTGGAAGACCCTCTCTGGAAAGGAGAGAGAAAAATCTACTCTTCTGGATAATACCAAGTGCTGGTGAGGGTGTAGGGAGATAGAACCCTGGTTCACTGCTGGGAGGCGAATAAACTGTATAGCTGTTCTAAAAAAACAATAGGGTGGTATTCAAACTCAGTTTGTATATGCCCTGTGCCCTAGTGGTCCACTCCTGGGTGTCCCTGCTGGGAAATCTGTGCAGAGTGAAAGGGCTGCAGTGTACAGGGATGTTTTTCTGCAACAATGTTTGCAGTAGGAAGTGTTGGAGGTAAGCTAGGTGTCCATTAAGAATAGGGAGCCAGTAAACAAAATGTGGTGGCTGACAGTATGGAATACCACACATAGGCAGGAGCAATAAAGCAGATGCATACCACAACGTGAACAGATCTTACAAACACTGTATTGAGTAAAAAGGGAAATCACCCAACCAAATCTACAGCACAACACCATTTATGTAGATTACAAACCACACACATGAACAAAACAACCTGTTTTCTAAGGATGTGTGCGTTGTGCTCAGCTGTGTCTGACACTTTGTAGTCCCACGAACCAGGCTCCTCTGCCCATGGAATTCTCCCAGAAAGCATACTGGAGTGGTTTGCCATTTCCTACTCCAGGAGATCTTCCTGACCCAGGGATCAAACCCCTGTCTCTTGCATCTCCTGCATTGGCAGGTGGATTCTTTACCACTAGCACCACCTGGGAAGAAGCCCCCTTCTGAGGACACATGGGTTTATGTTAAACAGGTTAGAGGGGATGCATAACAGGGAAAGGATAGCAGTGAAGATTAAAGATGAAGAAGGAAAAATAAAAAGAAAGCAGGAAGAGGGCATTGCAATGGGATGATGTGCAATAAACTGAAAAACACAATTGACCTGCTGTACCTGAGGGCAGAAAAACCAGCATATGACCTACTCTTTCGGGCAGGAAAGGCAAGATACAGAGCCGAGGCCAGCAAGTACTGATGGAGGGCACACTCAGGGTCCTCCAGAGCCCTTGTCCTAAGGAGTTTAGCATCTGGTGAGTAGCCTGGAGAGTAAGGACAAGGACCGTGTCTGTCCCTCCTCATCCTAAGTGTCTGGGTTAGTGTTTCACACATGCTTGTTCAATTAATCCTGCAGAGGGAAGAAATATGTAAACCAGTAGTTATTACAAGCTAGGAGTGGAGGAAGCCCATCTGTCTCGGGTAGATTTCGATGGTCCTTTAGAAGACACATCTGATGTGGGGCTTAATGGATTTAGCAGGTGAGAGGGCAAGTTCCAGGCAATGAAAATGGCTTTGGGGCAAAGGTGCTGGGAGAGATGCTGGGTGACCACAAGGTGACCATTCCAGTCTTGGCTGGCTGCAGTGCCCTGGAGAAGCCCATCTAAACTGCCATGTGGTCTAGAATTAGGGTGATGGAGAAAGGAGTGCAAGATGGAAATGAAAAGCTAATGAATCTGTGAGACAGCGCAGAAGTAGACCTGGGCAGTAGTTCTAGCACTTCGCTCAGCATCAGAAGTTCCTGGGGAGCTTTGAAAAAGATATGGACTTTGGGTCCCGCTGTCATTCCAGGCTACCTGAATCAGCCTCCAGGTTTGGAGCACGTGATCCCAAAGAAATAAATTCTTCACCAGCTTCCCAGGTATATCTGGGAACCACTCCTCAGCAGATCACGGAATCCAAGTGAATGTCAGGGGATTAGTCAAATGTCACTCCCAGATTTTGACTCTGGAGATTGGGAAAACGGTGGTGCTGTTAATTTAAATACTTGGGCGGTCAGGGAGTAGAGTAGGGTGAGTGGCAGGGGACAGTCTGCCCTCGGGGAGAAGGTGTTGGCTGTGTGGAGCCAGGAGAAGGTCCTCCTGGGGACACAGATCTGCCCTGAGGTCATAGATTAAGTGGAAAAGAAGATCCAGAAGCAAAGTGTATAAAGAGGAGAAAATGGAAGCACAAGGCTTCATGACCGGACAGAATCTAGGGAAACACCTTTGTTTGGGAAGTGGAAAGGGGTTATCCCAGGAGATAAGAAAAATGATGAGAAGTGAGGAAAACCAGCACAGAGAAAGGCCACGAAGCCAGCAGCTGCAGTGGAATCTCACCCCTCTGGTGCTACCTTCACCCTCTGGGTCCATCCTCCTGACTACAACCCCCTAAAGGGACTGAATTTAATTCAGATGACCCTTATATCTACTACTGTGGGCAAGAATCCCTTAGAAGAAATGGAATAGGTCTCATAGTCAACAAAAGAGTCAGAAATGCAGTACTTCGGTGCAATTTCAAAAACAACAGAATGATCTCTGTTCATTTCCAAGGCAAACATTCAATATCACAGTAGTCCAACTCTATGCCCCAACCACTAATGCCAAAGAAGCTGAAGCTGAATGGTTCTATGAAGATCTACAAGAACTTCTAAAGAAAGATGTCCTTTTCATTACAGAGGACTGGAATGCAAAAGTAGGAAGTCTAAAGACACCTGGAGTAACAGGCAAGTTTGGCCTTGGAGTACAAAATGAAGCACGGCAAAGGCTAACAGATTTTGCCAAGAGAATGCATTGGTCATAGTAAACACCCTCTTCCTACAACACAAGAGAAGACTCTACACATGGACATCACCAGATGGTCAATACCAAAATCAGACTGATTATATTCTTTGCAGCCAAAGATGGAGAAACTCCATACAGTCAGCAAAAACAAGACCAGGAGCTGACTGTGGCTCAGATCATGAACTCCTTATTGCAAAATTTAGACTTAAATTGAAGAAAGTAGGGAAAACCACTAGACCATTCAGGTATGACAGAAGTGACAAACAGATTCAAGGGATTAGATCTGATAGATTAAAGTACCTGAAGAACTATGGACGGAGGTTCGTAGCACTGTATAGGAGGTAGTGATCAAAACCAAGAAAAGGAAAGATATACCCATCTGAATGCAGAGTTCCAAAGAACAGGAAGGAGAGATAAGAAAGTCTTCCTAAATGATCAATGCAAAGAAATAGAGGAGAACAATAGAATGGGAGAGACTAGAGATCTCTTCAAGAAATTAGAGATACCAAGGGAATATTTCATGCAAAGATGGGCTCAATAAAGGACAGAAATGGTATGGACCTAAGAGAAGCAGAAAATATTAAGAAGAGGTGGCAAGAATACACAGAAGAACTGTACAAAAAAGATCTTCATGACCCAGATAACCATGATGGTGTGATCATGCACCTAGAGCCAGACATCGAGCAGTGAGAAGCCAAGTGGGCCTTAGGAAGCATCACTACGAACAAAGCTAGTGGAGGTGATGGAATCCCAGTTGAGCTATTTCAAATCCTGAAAGATGCTGCTGTGAAAGTGCTACACTCAATATGTCAGCAAATTTGGAAAACTCAGCAGTGGCCACAGGACTGGAAAAGGTCAGTTTTCATTCCACTCCTAAAGAAAGGCAGTGCCAAAGAATGCTCAAACTATCACACAATTGCACTCATCTCACACACTAGTAAAGTAAAGCTCAAAATTCTCCAAGCCAGGCTTCAACAATACGTGAACCGTAAACCTCCAGATGTTCAAGCTGGATTTAGAAAAGGCAGAGGGACCAGAGATGAAATTGCCAACATCTGTTGGATCATCAAAAAAGCAAGAGAGTTCCAGAAAAACATCTATTCTGCTTTATTGACCACACCAAAGTCTTTGACTGTGTGAATCACAATAAACTGTGGAAAATTCTGAAAGAGATGGGAATACCAGACCACCTGATCTGCCTCTTGAGACATCTGTATGCAGGTCAAGAAGCAACAGTTAGAACTGGACATAGGACAACAGACTGGTTCCAAATCAGGAAAGGGGTATGTCAAGGCTGTATATTGTCACCCTGCTTATTTAACTTATATCCAGAGTACATCATGAGAAACACTGGGCTAGATGAAGCACAAGCTGGAATCAAGATTGCCAGGAAAAATATCAATAACCTCAGATATGCAGATGACACCACCCTTACGGCAGAAAGTGAAAAGGAACTAAAGAGCCTCTTGATGAAAGTGATAGAGGAGAGTGAAAAAGCTGGCTTGAAACTTCAGTTCAGTTCAGTTCAGTTGCTCAGTCGTGTCCGACTCTTTGCAACCCCATGAATCGCAGCACGCCAAGCCTCCCTGTCCATCACCAACTCCCGGAGTCCACCCAAACCCATGTCCATTTAGTTGGTGATGCCATCCAACCATCTCATCCTCTGTTGTCCCCTTCTCCTCCTGCCCTCAATCTTTCCCAGCATCAGGGTCTTTTCAAATGAGTCAGCTCTCTGCATTAGGTGGCCAGAGTATTGGAGTTCCAGCTTCAGCATCAGTCCTTCCAATGAACACCCAGGACTGATCTCCTTTAGGATGGACTGGTTGGATCTCCTTGCAGTCCAAGGGACTCTCAAGAGTCTTCTCCAACACCACAGATCAAAAGCATCAATTCTTTGGCACTCAGCTTTCTTCACAGTCCAACTCTCACATCCATACATGACCACTGGAAAAACCATAGCCTTGACTAGACAGACCTTTTTTGACAAAGTAATGTCTCTGCTTTTCAATATGCTGTCTAAGTTGGTCATAACTTTCCTTCCAAGGAGTAAACGTCTTTTAATTCATGGCTGCAATCACTATCTGCAGTGATTTTGGAGGCCAGAAAAATAAAGACTGACACTGTTTCCACTGTTTCCCCATCTATCTGCCATGAAGTGTCGGGACCAGATGCCATGATCTTAGTTTTCTGAATGTTGAGCTTTAAGCCAACTTTTTCACTCTCCTCTTTCACCTTCATCAAGAGGCTCTTTAGTTCTTCACTTTCTGCCATAAGGGTGGTGCCATCTGCATATTTGAGGTTATCGATATTTCTCCCGACAATCTTGATTCCAGCCTGTGCTTCCTCCAGCCCAGCATTTCTCATGATGTACTCTGCATATAAGTTAAATAAGCAGGGTGACAGTATATAGCCTTGACGTACTCCTTTTCCTATTTGGAACCAGTCTATTGTTTCATATCCAGTTCTAACTGTTGCTTCCTGACCTGCATACAGGCTTGAAGCTTAATATTCAAAAAACCTAGATCATGGCATCCGGTCCCATCACTTCATGGCAAATAGATGGGGAAACAATGAAAACAGTAACAGACTTTATTTTCTTGGGCTCCAAAATTGCTGCAGATGGTGACTGCAGCCATGAAATAAAAGATGCTTGCTCCTTGGAAGAAAAGTTATAACCAACCCAGACAGCATGTTAAAAAGCAGAGACGTTACTTCATTGACAAAGGTCCATCTGGTCAAAGCTATGGTTTTTCCAGTAGTCATGTATGGATGTGAGAGTTGGACCATAAAGAAAGCTGAGCGCCGAAGAATTGATGCTTTTGAACTGTGGTGTTGGAAAAGACTCTTTGAGAGTCTCTTAGACAGCAAGGAGATCCAACCAGTCAATCCTAAAGGAAATCAGTCCTGAATATTCATTGGAGGGACTGATGCTGCAGCTGAAACTCCAGTACTTTGGCCAATACTGATGCGAAGAACTGACTTACTGGAAAAGATCCTGATGCTGAGAAAGATTGCAGGTGGGAAGACAAGAGGACGACAGAGGTTGAGATGGTTGGATGGCATCACCAACTCAATGGACCTGAGTTTGAGCAAGCTTAAGGAGTTGGTCCAAACTGAAAGGAGTTGGTGATGGACAGGGAATGCTGCAGTGCTATAGCACTGGAGTGCTGCAGTCCATGGGGTTGCAGAGAGTCAGACACAAGTGAGTGACTGAACTGAACTGAGAGGGGCTACAGGTTATCAAGGCTTAACCTAAAAGCAGAATGGAGTCAGCTCTGTGGACAAACTGCAGCTACCTCCACCCCCTTGTGTCACAGTCCAGCGAGGGCTATAGATCTGACTTTTGCTTCTTTTACTCTAGTCCAGTGGTTCTGATGCTGCACAGAATCAGGTACAAAGTACCCTCAGCACTGAACTGGAAGAGCAATTTAAGGGATGTTCAGTCCTCCTGGTTGGCTTGAGAGCCTGACCCACACATCAGGTGTGGCTGTATCACACTGCCATCCTCTCCCGGCCTTCCAGTTTCCTCCAGTCCCTGCAGTCCAATCCATCCTTCACACCACGTGTGCAGTTACATCTTTAAACACACCCTGGGTCACGTCAAGCAACACCTCCAGGGGCTTGTGCTTGCAGGGAAGTCTGAAGACCGAGGCATGATGCTCCAGCCCCGGGCCCCAGTATCTCTGCATGCCCCAAGGTCCTACCACCGGTCTCCTCAGGGCTCCCCATCATCTATTGGCTGCTCTGTTGCCACCTTCCCCAGGAAGAACTGTCTTTCCCCACCCCCACCCCAACCCCCTTAGTAACCTCAGGAATGAGAGCAAGAGCTCCAGGGGCCAGGGCACCTGGCTCGGATTCCCAGCCCACTGGGAATTCCCACTGACTCTGCCACCCTGGCTAAGACTCTTTCCCCTTTGGTAAGATGGTGATGAGATAACACGTCTACCTCCAGGGTTGTGAGGATTAAATGACAGAGAGCTCAGAAAGCACTCAACAGTGCAGGGCACAGAGTAAGCAGTCCCCCAGACACACACATGTGCTCACGGGCACACAGATGCACACACGCTCCTGTGCACATCTGCTGTTGTATCTCCACAAAGCATTCATTTCACGCTCGATGCTCTGCTACATGATACATCCCACCCAAGGCACTGAACAGATAAGCTCTCTCCCAGGTAGGGCTCACTCACCCAGTGTGGTGGGCTCTGGGCTACTTTTTGTAATTGCTACTTTTGCTATTTCAAGAGTCACTCAACCAAATTTTGTGTTGGAATCAAAGCTATGTTAAGATGCCCCTATCTTTCTTGCCCTTTTACATTCTGATTTAGACCCAACTTCCATACCAATGACCAAGGCACCTGATTCTGAGTTTAATATTTTTCCTCAATAAATACAAAATGAATTTTTTAAAATATGAATTATTGCTTTATGGTAAATTTTCAAAATCATTAAATAAACAAAGAAGGAATATAAACATTTAAACGTTAACAAATTTTAAATTTTTATTAACTTATCTTTTTAACTTGGGAATTGTATTATAATTTTTTACTTTGAACTTTTTTTGTTTTACATTTCACTGGAATATAAACTCCCTGGGACAGGGATTTTTGTCTGCTTTTGTGTGCTATATAGTCTTGAACCTATAACAATGCCTGGCACATAGTAGACATTTAACAAACCTTTGCTGAATGAATGAATGAACAAATGAAGAATACATGTAACAAATCCTTCTAGGCAGCAATCAAAATAAATAAAGGCTAAAATCTTAACATTTTTTAAATTAGAGAAACACATTATGGATAAAGTTTAAATACCTTGTTCTCCTCCCAGCCCCATTTCTCTCTCCCCATCTAAAAGTGGTCAGTGTCATGAATTTTTTTGTGTGTATCCTTCTGATCTGTGCTTTTTACTTTTTCCACAAACATATGTAAACATGTATAATGCACTATTTTCTTGGGAATAATTTTTAATTTATAGTAATGGTATGAAATTTAGATAAGTAATATTTACATAAATGGTGCAATAGATAATATTCTATTGCTTGCTTTTTCACTCAGTATTGTCCTGGGGATCATTCCAGGTTGACACTTATAAATCTTATTCACTGTAACTGCACAGAATTCCATCATATGAACATACCATATTTATTTATCTATCCTCTTCTCCTGAGAGTTTGTGTTATTCCAAGTGGAAGCCTTAGTTCACAGAGTATTCAAGTTCTGTTCCTCCCCAGGCACATGGTAGGACTCTGCTTCCACCAGCAACATCTGGGGCTCCCCACTTCCTTATAGTCTAAACAACACTTGGTATTGTTAAGACATTGCCCCCTGTGCTTTCCAACAGGGAATCACATAATCTTTCGAACAAAACTGCTAAGTAGGGGACTCAGAGTACAGAATATACCAAATACTTGGGTGGACCAAAAATCCTTTTGCATTGTGCTTT
Organism: Cervus canadensis; assembly: GCF_019320065.1. Classification (NCBI taxonomy): domain Eukaryota; kingdom Metazoa; phylum Chordata; class Mammalia; order Artiodactyla; family Cervidae; genus Cervus; species Cervus canadensis. Next base: position 26,444,827 of record NC_057393.1, on the reverse strand, counting down.
TGCTTTTAAACATCACTTTAGCCTGATGCTCAGCCAAAATTACGGAGGGAGATGTAAGATAATACCATGTTCCTGAACTGATTCCACAAACATCAGGGATCCACAAGGGTCTTCATTGGAAATGTCAGTTCTCATTGTATGAAATTAGGTACCAAAGGAATAGAAAAATGGATTAAATGTGTGCTGACCTACCTGTCCTAAATCCCAGATACTCTTTCCTATCAATGTTGCTTTGACAGTGTGTCCTACAAAAATAGTAGCCCAAGTTCCCAAATACACACACACACACACACACACACACACATATATACACACATAAGGATGTTTAGGGCACCACTATCTAAAATGGCAAAAATAGAGAAGTTGAAAATGACCTAAATGTTCATTAATCCTATAGTTTCTTAAATTATAATTTTTTTGCTATCCACTTCTGAACTGCCTTAAGAGTAAGACGATAAATTTCTATATAGCTAAAGATAGTTTTAGATGGGATTTAGTTACTTGCAGCCAAATGCCTTCTAACGGATTTCCAGTTTTGCACTGGACCAGCTCTAGCTAGAGGACAAATAAATGCTGTCTTGAGTCCACATGCAGAGGACTCCGAAACACTCGGCGACTTCCCCATGAGCTGCCCCCAAGAGATAAGTCCCATGACCCTGCGTCTCAAGGGAGGAGAGCCTGACCAGGAACCCAGCGACTTTCACCAGAATGTGGTAAGGGGGCTGGGCAGTTAGTCAACATTAAAAACAAATAAAGATGCTGTGTTGTCTCTCTCCCCATCCCCTCCCGGAAAGAGAGTCCCCCGGGACAGATAAGCAAAGACTTCGCACAGTTTCCACCCCACCCCCACGCTGCTGACCAAGCCAGAGGAAGTAATGGAAATAAACTCTAGGCACGTTCAACATTTTCCTACAAGATCCAGCCTCCACCAGCTTCAAAACAGGAGAGCAGCAGAGGAGAGCCAGATGATCCAAAAGGTAGGGAGAAGAAAGGCTCCAGGAGAACCTGCACTTGGGACCACAAGCCACCTGCCAAGGCCATGGTGAGAGTCTGTGCCCTGGGCTCCTGGGCCAGCACAAAAAAAGAATCAAGCTTCTCCCATAAGCCATCAAAAGGGCTGATGGTGGATGAACCTGGAAAAGCTTATACCAGTGAAAGAAAGTCAGTCACCAAAGTCCACATAGTTGATGATTCTATTTATATAAAATGTCCAGAATAGGCAAATCCATAAGGACAGAAGGGAAATGAATTTTCAAGGGCTGGGGACCAGGGTAAGGGAGGAGGTTAGAAGTGAAGGCTAAAGCATACTTGCTTCTTGGGGTAGTAAAAGTGTTCTAAAATTGACTGTGCCACAATGCTATGAATATAAACATACCCAAACCGCTGACCTGTATACTTTAAATGGATTGATTGTATGGTATGAGAATTATCTCTCACAAAGCTGTGCGCCCAAAAGTGGGGGGAGGGGCCAGGAGCATCAGCGTGGACTACCTGCTGCCGTAACCCGAGGATGCCCTGCTCCCACTGTTTTCTGTGTTTTTATCATTAAAAATGTTTTGATGCCAGCCACCGGCTCTATGAGTCTGTGCTGCTTTTATTATCCCTGAAGCTCAAGGAGATTAAAATAATTTGCCCAGTCACGTGGCTTGTGGGGGACTCTGCCTCGCCTGTAACTGCTTACTCTGCCCCTCCGCCCTAATTCACATCAGCAATTGTTGTTGTTGTTACTACTAAGTCATATCCCATGGACTATAGCATGCCCGGCTTCCCTTTCCTTCACTATCTCCCAGAGTTTGCTCAGACATGTCCATTTAGTCAGTGATGCCATATCAGCAGAGAGTCAAACAGGTCCACAGGGTTAACACTGTAATAGTTTAACACCTAATATTAATAGCATTGGTGCTGGGAACTTATTAAAGGATGGCTTTTGAAAATTTGGGCTGCTGAGGCTGCCTTGCCTGAATCCACCTACTTCCTAGGGTATATCCTGGCTGATGTTCAGGGCACGTGGGTGAGGCAGAAGTGGCTCTTTACGGTTCTCGGGAACACTGGCAGGAACTGTCCATTCCTGAGGAGTTTTTTGGAGTCCCTGAGCTGGCTGGGTACCAGGGAGCCCTCTCTGCAGCTCAGGGAACCCAAGGGTATCTGAGCCCCATGAATGAGTCCCAAGACACATATCTGGAACCTCAGCTTCTGTGGGATTTCCCACTGGTCTGACGTGAGCTCTTGTTGGGGGGAGCGGCCAGGCAAGACTAGGGGCCCCACTGCCTCTGTCAAGAATGCACACTGACGAAATGGCCACCCTCTGTTCCTTGCAGGAATCCAGGCTGGGGAGGCCGTTTCTCTGCATGTCACTTTATTAGAGGTTAGATCACATAACAGATAACACAGATAGGTCCACACTGCCCTGGCTGCACACACCAGGACACGTGACTGGCTCACCATAAAACAGGAGAGCGATGGACATTTGCTCTTGAAGGGTAAAAAGCAAGTATAAGTTCCCTTACTCAGCAAAAATGTGTACCTACCCTCTCCATGAGGCCCCGGGGATGAACCCAAGGATTCTTGCAGCTTCCTCCCCACCCCTTCTCAATTCCTCCCTCACTTCCTCAGTCTCTCCTCCATCTCCACCCTGCTCAGGGTCACAAGCCGTTCCTGGGATCAGGCCCTCTGGCATGTCCCCACCAGTCTGGTTCAGGCAGCCCTGCCTCACAGTCTTCCTCCAGGGCCTCCTCTGAAGCCAGAAGTCATGTTCCTGAAGCAAGTGCCCTAGATGGAGAGGAGGGCCCTTTCTGTGTGTGCAAAGTACAGCAGAATTCCACCCACCAGCTCACCCCACATGGGTGGAGGGGGCAGGGGAGGGTAGAAGTTAGGTTGGTCAGATCCCATTTCTATCACTTATTAGTGTTGTTACCTTGAGTCAGTGACTTAACCCTCTTCATTCCTAGTTTCCTTACCTGTAAGATGGGAGTAATCCCATCTTTCTTTTGTGAGAGTGAAATGAGGTCTGCCTGACTCAGAACAGGCACTGGAGAAAAGACAATTATGGTAAATACATGTGAGAATCTATGAAACCATTTTATACTAAAATCTCAGTATTTTGGGACCCTTTAGCCTGATCATAAGGAGCTTTCAAGAATACAAGATGGCCCCAGGAATGTGCCTGATGAACACACACACACACATAAACATACCACATCCAAAACACACACACATATAAACACACACATATAAATACATCACCCAGACATATCCCCAAACACCTGTGACATACACACATACACAAGATATCCCCAAATACACCCCCCACAACACACCAGCCCAAACACACATGCACCTAACACATCCCCACATATATATGCATTCCACACTCACACACACTCCTTTTTTTCTATTTTCTTAAAGATGCTTTCACCAACTCTAAGGATACCCAGTCTCACCACAATTTCCAACACTGTTACAAGAAGCTAGATTACAGCAATAAAAACAAGAGTGTCTTGCTCGCATGTCACCTTGTACCTGAGCACAGAGGCCAGAAACTCTCGTCCTTACTTCCTCAGACACACACTGCTCCTCCCAGCCTGACCTATGATGGATAAAGAAACTAGATTTCTATTTATCCATAAGTCCCTTGTTTGCTTCTGTCCTGAGACAAGTTTATATATAAGGTCAGATTCCCACGTTTCTAAGGCCCTGCTTCTCTCGGTCAAGTTTGCATTGACTGGACTCCTTCTCTGATGAGGCCCCCAGAGATGGGGCCCCCAGGCCCCTTGCTGTATTGATCAAGAATTCTTTCGCCCTGCCCATGATGACTCACTGCCTCTTATCAGCTTAAAAAAAAACCCTGGATCGCACAAGGATCTTTTCTGACTCTTCTATAACAAGAACCCCAGGAACCTCCAGAAAGACAGCACTGCCTGGGGAACTGAGTCGCAGTGGTTCTCACTCCGGCTCCACCACTTGCCAGCAAGAGGAAGCTGGCTATCACAGTTTGGGTTCATCCCAAAGCAGACCCTGAGACAAGGCCTTGGGTGCAGGCTGTTTACCAGGGAGATGATTCCTGGAACCCCAAGTGAGGAAGTAGGGAAAGTGAGACCAGAAAAGGATAGAAGCTGATTGTTGTGGTTGTTCAGTCACCAAGTTGTGTCCAACTCTTTGCAACCCCATGGACTGCAACCCCATGGACTGCATGGACTGCCTCCTTGTTCCTCACCATCTCCCAGAATTTGCCCAAGTTCATGTACATTGTATTGGTGATGCCATCCAACCATCTCATCCTGCCACCCTCTTCTCTTTCTGCCTTCAATCTTTCCCAGCATCAGGGTCTTTTCCAATGAGTTGGGTATTTGCATCAGGTGGCCAGAGTATTGGAACTTCAGCATCAGTCCTTCCAATGAGTATTCAGGGTTGATTTCCTTTAGGATTGCCTAGTTTGATCTCCCTGCAGTCCAAGGGACTCTCAAGAGTCTTCTCCAGCACCATAATTCAAAAGCATCAATTCTTTGGCACTCTGCCATCTTTATGGTCCAACTCTCATTCCATACATGACTACTGGAAAGACCATAGCCTTGACAATACAGACCTTTGTCAGCAAAGTGATATCTCTGCTTTTTAATACGCTGTCTAGGTTTGTCATAGCTTTCCTGCCAAGAAGCAATTGTCTTCTATAGAGGGTACTTAATGGGCATGTCACTGCTGTGGGCATCTGGGGCTCAGTCCTGCTGGGGATCCTCTGGGCCTCTGGCTAGAAATCACCTGCAAATTGTCCCAGTGGAGAGCAAGCAGCTGAGATATCAACTCCCAGGGATGATGGAATGACAGGATGACAACTTGGCTCCACTCCCTCCCCTGGCCTCCCTCAGCTGCACCTGCTTGGGTGGAGCAAGCTCCCCATGGTGCCCTGGCTGGAGGAAGCCCTCCCCAGAGAGGTGAGGTGGGGAGAGGGGACAGGGGGAACTGGAATGGGGAGTTGCCAGCATGCTGGAAACCACTGCAGGTGAACTCAGACAAGCTCAGGGTATGGGGGACGGGGCACTGACGGTGTCCTCCACATTAACAGTGCCTCTCCGAGCCTCTCCTACCTGTGAAACAGGCAGAAGACCTGCAGCCCTTCCTAGCAGGCCCCTCAGAGCCAGCGAGACCATTTGTGGGGAGCTTGACAACCTGGGACACTGCTGGTACCAGCAGGAGGCACCGCCACCCTCTGTGGGGGCGACCCTGCTGCAATAACCCCCTCCTCCCAGAAGCTGCTCAGGAGGGAGAGGTGTGGGAAGTGTAATTCAAGGTTCCTGGTCAGAAAGGTCAGGCTGGAGTCCACCGACCCTTCCCCTGGTTCCCATGCCAAACCCCAAGGCTGTTTAAATGGCCACCAGAAGGAGAGTGGCCCTGAGATGCTTTCCTTGGTCTCGGGTTCTCAGAGTGACCCTATGAGGAAGGCCTGGGCACAGTCAGCTGACGAAACTGAGCTGGAGGGGTGAGCAGCTCACTGGTGGCGCTGGGCTAGGAAATGATGGAGTCCGCACTGGATAACCCCCTCCTCTAGAACATGCCACGACCCCCAACCCACATGCCTCTATCACACACACCAAGTGGCTTCTCAAGGCTTCTCTATGTATATCTGTCAGGCCTGGATTGATAGGGAGCTGCCTACACCTGCCCTGCTCAACTGACAACAGGAACCCTCAGGCAGCACTAACTCTGCCCCAGGCACTGTTCTAAGTGCCTTTATCATCATTATTTCATTTAATCCTCCCACCAACCCTATGAGGACTGTTACTGTCCCCATTTTATAGAAGAGGAGACTGAAGAACAGAGAAGTTAAGTGACTTGTCTAAGGTCATATGGAAATAAATGGAAAAGGGGAAACTTAGATTTAGGCAATCTGGTTCCAGGGTCCTGCTCTAAACTACTTTGCTACGTTCCTTTCAAAAGTGCAGCCTGTTCTCTTCACTGTCTATCAGAAACCCCAAATGTTGGGAATGGAACTGCCACTGACGTCTCTCCTGGGAAAAGAACAGCATGGAGGAGACAAGAGAGCACACTCAGCCTCCTTTTTAAAGATCAGGCTTCCAGGAAGACGGTGCAGATGCTCTGTGCTGAGTGAGGGTCTCTTTTCTGGGGCTTCATGTGTCCACAGTGGCATGTAGCACTGAAGTCAAACACAACTGGGGTCAAGTGCCTTTTTTTTTCTTTTTGAGAATGACAACTCTGGATGCTCTGGGGCTCCCAATACAATCTTTCCACAAGGGAGGATAGATTGCAAGGAAGAGTCAAAAACACAAGAGTTTCCCAGAGTATGGAGCCAAGGCGAGCTGGCCCACAGGGAGGTTGTGGAGATCACATGAAAGAACATCTTGGGGCTCACACATCAGCAGAGATAACTGGTCAACCCCAGGGGGATCTGCCCCACCAGTTGAAGGCAGGTCATGGCCTCGGACTCAGTCTTCTTTCCGTTTCTTATATTACATCAGCAGAACCACTGCCAAGTAGAACAGAAATCCCAGCTTTCCTTGCTTATGCCTGCATCCTGCTTTATAACCAGTTCTGCCATCTCCCCTACCCCCCACCCTCAGCCTCTCAAGTGGAAGTTCTGAACACGGGCTAGAAACAAAGCCAAGTGAATGGGCACAGCCGTGCGGATCCAACCCTTGGGAGAGGAGTCATTCTGTCAGTTCTCGAATGTGTGCCTGCAAATGACTCTTTTAGGGGGTGTTCTGTCTTATCTGTCAAAGGGAGCACACATTATTCCATTCATCGAGCTCTTATTCTGTGTTTGGCATTGCTTATTCACTCCTCGCCACCAGCCCGGGAGAGGTGTTTATTACCCATGTTGTCCAGATGAGAAACTTCGGTGGGGAGGGCTCCAGTACCTCCCCTGAAGGCACAAATTTCCTGAGTGCTAAAGAGAGGACTCAGCCAGTCTGGCTTCCATGGCAGAAGACAGACAGCGCTGTACCGTCTTAATCCTCACAGGATGCCAGGATATAGAACCCATGACCAGATTTTTGATGTTGTTGTTTAGTCGCTAAGTCACGTCTAACTCTCTTGTGACACTATGGATGGTAGCCCGCCAGGTTCTTCTGTCCACAAGATTTCCCAGGCAAGAATACAGGAGTAGGTTGCCATTTCCTTCTCCAGGGGATCTTCCCAACCCAGGGATTGAACCCACATCACCTGCATTGCAGGTGGATTCTTTACCACTGAGCCCACTGGAGCAGCCCAGATTTTCACAGAGAAGGAAACTGAGGCTCAGAGTTAGGCTACCTGCCCCAGAGTCAGCAGCTAAGCAGGAGAGCCAGGAGCAGAACTGATGTCAGGGTCTGGAGCCTGAGTTCTGTGATCACCATGAGGACCTGAAGGGCAGGAGGGGACAGTGCCAGCATGTGGCCAACAGGCCAACACTGCCTGGGAGAGGGCATGCCAGGGCACACCAGCTGGCCACCAAGGCAGGCTCTGCAAGGTCCCCAATGCCCCATGCCATTAAACCCAAAAGGGGCAGGGCCAAGTGAGAGCCAGCGGCTGTTGACAGACAGACAGCGACAGAGACGATGCAGCCAACAGCTGCTGTTTATTTTGGGGCCTGGGAAGAGAGGAAGGACTAGTTAGGCCCAGCTCATTCTAACAATAAACCAGGCAGGGCAGATGGGGAGGTGCCCCCTCCCAGCTAAAGCAACAGCCCTGGCCACCTGCTGGGCTTTGCTGAGCGCTGAATGGCCTAGGTGTCAGAAACATCTTGCCAGACTCTAACCACCAACAGACACAGCGCTCCCCACTCCACCCCGCCCCTCCCCAGCCCCAAGTGCTGGACTTGTAAATGACCCAGGAAGACAATGGCACATAGCAAACCCACCCCCTGCAGTGTCAGGTTCCAGGAACAAATGGTTTTTCCTGTTTCAGGGACAAAGGGGGCCACTCCTGCCTGCCACCAGTGGTCTCAGTTTCCTGACTTCTAAGGTCTATGGACAACCTAGGCAGTGGCAAGACTGGCTGGCAGGATTCCCTGGAAGGCCAGGACACAAGACACAAGAGGCTTGGATCCCCATTGCCTGGCTCGGAACCCCCAGCCTGCCTCCTCCTAGCTTATGACCATTGGTAAATTAACCTCTCTGTGTCTCTGTTTTCTCATCAATAAAGTAAGGACCGTAAGAGTGCATTTCTCATCAAGTTGTTGTAAGGATTCAATGAGCAAAGTGCTTAGAAGAATGACTGGCACATAATTTGTCCTCCTAATATTAGTAGTAGTATGATTATTATCATCATCATCACCATCATCATCAGTTAGCCTGGAAGTTTCCTTCTCACTGAACAGTGGAGAACAGCTTCCCTGGATATTACACATGGACTAAGCTAGCCCGTGATACAGGTGAACTAGAGACATCTGGTTCTTGGTGCTATAATTCCACCTACTCCATGGATGAGAAAGGTTTTGGGGACTGGCCTGAGGATCTGACCACACTTAGAATATTATAAGGATGCATGCTTAGTCACTAAGTTGTGTCCGACTTTTTGCAACCCCATGGACTGTAGCCTGCCAGGCTCCTCTGTCCATGGGATTTCCCAGGCAAGAATAGGAATATATACTTGACATTTCAAATAACCAATTGCTACAATTGTAAGTTAAAAGCTGTGGTTCTTAAAAAAAAAAAAAAATAGGAGTGGGGTAGGAGGAAGGGGGTTTAATAGAATAAAGCCTTCATCTACAGATTTATCTCACTGTTTGAGGACCTACTGTGATCCACACCTTCCACTAGCGTTAGGGAGAGGGTATTAAAGACGGGAAGATGTGGGGGCTGCTGCCTTGGCAGGAGCTTGCCACCCTCTGGCTCCCAGTTGGAGAAACTGCTTTCAGCATGGTGGGGCCTTGCACACAGTAGGTGTTTTTGACCAGTTTCCATCTTCAGCAAGTCAAGAAGAAGCCTTGCTGCTGAGCAGAGCGCCCTGCTCGGTCCAGTCCTGGGAGCCATACAAGGCCAACTGGACCCTTTACCTGTCTGACCTCGCTGCCTACTGCTCTCCCCTTCGCTCACGCCCCTGGGCCACACCAGCCCCCTGCTCCTCCCTGAAAGGGCCAGGCGTGGTCTTACTTCAGGGCCTTAGCACTTGCTGTTCCCTCTCCATCAACCACTTCCCCTCCAGACATCTGCAGGCCTCATTTGTCCTCCTCCCTCAGATCTTATTCAAAAGTCACTGTACATGGGGGCTGTCCCTGGCCACGCTCTAAAAACTAACACAGCAACTCACGCCACGGCCTCCACTCCCTGCCACCCTCCCCTCGCTCAGCTTTCTCTACAGTGTTTATCCCCCATCTACCATACTCCAGATTTCACCAATTTTTCATTTGTTTATTGCTTCCCTTCCCCTATCAGAATGTAAGAGCTCCAAAAGGGCAGGGATTTTTATCCATCCTCCTATGTTTCCAGTGCCTGGCACACAGTTAAATTCAAATATTGATTAACTGAATGAATTAATTAATAATAAAATGAATAAATGAATATAAATAAGCATCAGATCAGAGTCCACCCCTCAACAAGGTTTTTAATCAGTCAAGTCATAGACTTGCCCCAAACTGAGCAACCCAAGGTCATTCTTGGTAAGAATTACAGGAGAGGTAAAAACAATAAACATGACAAAAATTCACAGACAGGAGACATTGTAAGATGAGAAGTCAAGGAAGCTTCTGAGAGGTGACAGAAACTAAGCAAAACCATGAAGCATGAGGACTTCCCTGGAGGTACACTGGCTAGGAATCCACCTGCCAGCGCAGAGGACATGGGTTTGATCCCTGGTCTGGGAAGACTCCACATGTCTTGGAGCAACTAAACACCATAAGTATGGAGCCTGTACTCTAGAGCCCAAAAACTGCAACTACTGAGCTTGCAGGCCACAACTACTGAAGCCCAAGCACCTAGAACCTGTGCTCCATAACAAAGAGAAGCCCCTGCTCACCGCAACAAGAGAAATCCCACACACAGGAATGAAGACCCAGTACAACCAAAAAAAAAAAAAAAAAAGGGAAAAAAACTAGAAAACAAAACAAAAAAACCCAACCAACCAACCAACAAAAAAGAACCATGAAGGATGACCAAGGTGATAATAGCAACAGCTGCCATTTATTGAAACACTATCATGTGCCCAACATTTTGTAGAGTAACAGCCTGGCATGCTGCAGTCCATGGGGTCGCAAAGAGTCAGACACGACTGAGCGACTGAACTGAACTGATTCACATTTTACAGATTAGAAAGTTGAGGCTGATGGCAGAGAAGAAATGTGAACAAGTGTAACAAGTGTATGAGTTTCAGAGCCTGAGCCCAGGCAGCAGAGGCATTGGTGCTCTGCTCCCATCCTCATGTCCTCAACTTCCAAATGCTGACACCTGAGGCCCTCTCCAGAGCTGTCCAGCTGCCAGAGCCTAGTTTAGCCAGAACAAGCAGCAGGCTGAAAGTGCCGGGGAAGTAAAACACTCCCTGCCCCCAGCCACAGTGCCATGCTAGCCCCCATCCTCCAGAAGACGATGTAAAGCCCCCGGTAGCTGGAACTTCTGAAGGAGCAGGCTTTCAAAAGTGCTCTGGACAAGAGTCCAGCGTGAATAAAACTTTGAATCCCAAAATAGCGGCCAGACCTTGCTAGGGGTCCATTCTGGGTAGGAAGAAGCTTGTTATCTTATCCCAAATGCCAGCTCCAACCACATCATGTGTCAATGGAGGGGCCTGGTGGGAAGGTCAGGGTGGGCAGATGACCAGGGTTTAGTCCAGACCCTTGAAGTTTTATCAGGCACCCACGTGATGTGTTCCCTAGGCCCCCAGCCTCTCGGGAAGCTCTTGAGAGACAAAACCACTATAAAGCTTCAGGGCCCCAGCCTTCCAAGGGAGGGCCTGCTGTATATAACCCTTTGGGTTCACTTCCCTTCTTAAGCCCAGGGCAGTGCTCTCAGCTGTCTGTACCCCAGCAGAACCACAGATCATGGCTGGGATTCCCAAGGGTGCGTGCAGCAGAGGGAGAAATATAGCCACGGAGACCAGAGTTGGATGAAGACCAGAGTGGGTAGAGAAAGACCCGGTGCAGCTAGTTTTTGATACGTGTGGATGTCTCCAGCTGGGGGCAGGGAAGAAAGACAAATACTGCCAACTAGCTATCTAACCTTTGTGTGGAGGGGATGGGTGAGCCATCAAACCTGCAGGGCGCCCAATGGGACCATCACGGGCTTTGTCGCTGCAGATCTGAGTTCAAACCCTGGCTCTCACTGTTCAGGGCCACGTGATGGAGGGTGAGAGGTGCCCCTCCCTGGGCCCCTGCTTCCTCATGTATACCACAGGGATGATGCTCAGTGTGGTGACAGGGATTAAAGAAGACAGCGGATAAGAAGCCCCAGCCCCATGCTTGCACCTAGAAGGGCTCTACTCACACCTTCTCTGACTCAACTTCCCCACTTCCCCTGCCCGGGAGCCGCCACGTCCAGGGATCATGGGAAAAATGAGACTGCTTTTCTCCAACTGCCAGTGAGTGATAACTAAAGTCAATAATTAACCCCCGCTTGAGACCCAAGTCCAGACATTGCCTATTACAGGCCTTAGCTCTGCGAGAAAAGGATCAGTTTGCCAAGCTGCCCAGGCTTAGGCAAGCAGAAACCCCTGGGCAGCCACTTTTGGAAGCCCTGCCCTCACCGACAAGAGACTGGGTCCCTCCTGGGTGCCAGGACCCTGTGCTGAGAGCCCGCTGAGTCCTGCCCAGGAGGCAGAATTCAGGAAAGAACTGCATTCTCTTGGAGCCCCACTGCCAGCACCATGCCAGGCCTCCCTCCCTGTTGTTACAAAGAGAAATTCTCCCACACAGGCAAGGCCCTTAAAATAGCCCTTTGGGTCTGGGCCATCAGGAAACGGAATAAAGCTGGGTCGGAATGGGGCCTACCGTGAAAGAGTTCACAGAGCAGCCGCTTCAAACGCCAGAGACAATCCCTCAGTGCTCAGAACCCTCAGGTGGGCAAAGCCGCAAGGCAAGCCCTCTCCACGAGGAATACTACTCCCCAGAAGGACCCAGTGCTGAGCCGGGAGAAGCCCCTGCTACCCTGGGGCAGCACTCCAGATCCCTCTGGGAGAGGGACCCACGTGTAAGTCACAGTGACAGTGTGATACAGGCATCGCCTAGGGCGAGGGGGCCAACACACCTGGCCCTGCGCTTGACTAACAGTGCGCCCTCAATTTTCTGAGTCAGTCTCTTTATGAATAAAACAGGGTTTAAAATGCACAGCCGCTCCATCCCTTACCCCACCTGCTCCGCCCAGAAGTTCACGATCAGCATTGGGCAGCACCCCACCCCCCACCCCCTGGGGTGATCAATTTCCGCCAGGTCTGAAGTTCACACTCCAGGGATGCCAGAGACAGGCAGGAGGGCCCCCACAGCCCCCCGCTGCATAATTTATGCCGCACTGATACACACAGAGGAAAGGATACGGCCCCCACCCCACCCACGCACTTCCACCCAGGCTCAGGGAGGGCGGCTTCCTCACCAGGCAAAGGAAATGACAGCAAATGGCCCGAGAGGCCGCTGAGCGGAGGGCAGAGAGCACAGCTGCTTGCTTCCACACTGTCTTTCTAACTAAAACCGGTTGAGAGAGATGCTGAGACGGAAGACAACGCTGGCCTGAGAGTTTCAGGTGATGCTGAGACTTTAGAGACATCCTGGGCTCCCAGCAAGCTGTTCAGCATTAGCCCCCAGGCCCTCCAAGGACAAGGGTCTCCTCTCTTGCCACTGGAGTGTTTGAGCAGCAGCGCTGGGGACTGGAGATGGAAATGATGTCGCCGTGACATAGAGCCCTGGCGGCGGGACCCTCCACGGATGAGGCCCAAAGCAGTCAACGCCTCACTTCTTGCTGCCCCTCCACCACCCTCATTCCCCAAGACCTCTAGGGTGCAATCAACTTTTATGAGGAGGCCTGACCTTTCCGAGTAAGAGCTATAAACAGAGAAGGGCCAGGCTCTGGCCTGCCAACTGTAGAGTCCCCAACACACAGAAATGGTTCCCATCCCTACATAGGTAGCTCTCTTCCCGCCATGGCTGCAACAACAAACCTAGAGCCAGTTCTGGAGCCCACCAGAAGGAACCCACAGTGACAAGCAGGTCCCTGTCCCCTGCAATCCTTGGGAGGAATGGAAGTGGTGGAGGTGAAGCCTCTAGACAGGTATGTGAGGCTCTCAACAGCTGGCCGCCCTTCCTCCTTATCCTTCTCCCCGGCCTGGGTTTTGCCCATGTTTTCCTTGCATTATCCACCTCCAGCACCTTTGCTTTTCCCTTTCCTGGCATGCCTTCCCCTCTTTTTCCCACCTAAATCCTATTCTTTCCCACCCAATCCCCAGTTACTCCTTGAGGCTCATCATGAAGCTGGCCCTTGCTAGTCAGTCTTCCCTGAAAAACTCCAGTTCACAGAGAACGCCTTCTGAAGCTTTGGAAGTGAAACTGTTGGTTGCTCAGTCGTGTCCAACTCCTTACAACCCCATGGACGGTAGCCCACCAGGCTCCTCTGTCCATGGAATTCTCCAGGCAACAATACTGGAGAAGGTTGCCATTTCCTTCTTTAGGGGATCTTCCCAACCCAGGGATCGAACCCGGGTCTCCCACATTGCAGGCAGATTCTTTACCATCTGAGCCACCAGGGAAGCAGGTCTTAATATTAGTACAAATGCCTATGCAGCGCTTAATATGTGCCAGCTACTGTTCTAAGCTCTTTACATTTATCAACTCATTTACTCTTCACCACAACCCTTTGAGCTAGGTTCTATTTCCCCCTCATTTTTGTTTGTTTGGTTGGTTTTGTTTGTTTTTAACAGGTGAGGAAACTGAGGCAGAGAGAGAGAAGGAACTTGCACCGAATCCCAGGGCAGTAAGTGCTACATAGAGACAGGATTCTGGCATGGGGATAGCAGAGCCCAGGGACTCTAAAACAATACAGCCTTCCAGACACACCTCTTACTCTCAGGAGGTGTGGCCCAGATTCCTCGGTTCCTTTCACTCCTCACATTTGACCTGGCTCTAATGGGGAAGAAAGTGACAAGCTCACAGACTCTGGTGTCAGATGCCAGAGTAAGAATCCCAGCCCTGACACCGAATTACTCTGAGTGAGAGCCGCATAAACTCTCTGGGCCTCAGTTTCCACACCTGTAAAGTGGGGATAAAAACAGTGACCTACTTCATGGGGAGGTTATGATGTTGAAATGAAATCCCCTCTGAAAGGTCTCTTCTGCACTGCCTGGCTCATAGCAGGCACTCATATACTGGTTCTCCTCCTTCTCACTGCATCTCGACGTCCTCACTGGATTCTGCTCAGTACCTGCTGCTAATGTGAGCCGCCTGGAGGCTCCTGGGGGCCTCCTTGTGGCCCAGTGTGCCACCCCCCTCCCTCCCGTCCTGACTCCACTACACATAGCAGCAGTCGAAGCAGCCCAGCCCAGGCGAGAAGTCACACACAGCCCTGGGAATCGCCTCCTGAAATGCTGATCACCCTCCTGGACTCTTCCGTTATTGTTGGCAATATCCACGGCAGAGAACACCTCTGGCCCTGACTCAGAAACCGTTTCCAAAGCCAGAGTCTCCACCTCATTTCCCACACACACCCCTTGTCCTTCCTGTTCCCGGGATCCCTGTCCTAACCCATGATCCTGTTCCTGGATTCTCAGAACTCAAGAGGAGCAAGTGTGACTACCGTATGTATAACTCTATTACTTGTTTTATTTCATTTAATAAAGAGGCAAAAGAGAACAGAGTTGCCTGTTAGGCTTTTTCTGGCCAAGAAATAGTCTGGTCAGTGACTCAGGCTGAGGAAATTAGAAGGCAATTTCCAGGGACCGCGGTGCAAACCCCAAAGTCAGAAGTCCTAACAACACTCCTCTAATTCACTGCCTCCACCGACGATTAACTCATGCTGGCCTCGGAATATCTCTTTGGAAAATGTAGCAGCTGGTGCTTATATTTCTGAGCTGGAACCGATCTCCAATGACATCAAATAGGTTTATTTTTCCCTTCCCTTTGCCTCCCCTCTGCCTGCCACCACACATGGTGATTCCAATCTTGATTTGTCCCCCCAAGCCCTCACTCAGCTGGCTCTAAAGAGGACCATGATAAATGGCTGACTGTGTTCCTTCTTCCATCAGCCTTGAAGGATGTGGTTGGTTGTTCCATGAGCAGGAATCCTTGTCAGACCCGTGAATCACCCCTAGATCACTTCCCTCCTTGGAGCAGGAAAAGAAACTGTTCTTTTGTGTGTGTGTGTGTGTGAGAGAGAGAGAGAGACAGACAGAAAGACAGACAGGCAGAAAAAAAATATGTGTGTGTGCTCTGTCGCTTCAGTGGTGTCCAACTCTGCGACTCTATCCTCTGTCCTCTAGGATAGACTCTATGACTCTGTCCTCTGCGACTTGGGCTCCTCTGTCCATGGGATTTTCCAGGCAAGAATACTGGAGTGGGTTGCCATGCCCTCCTCTAGGGGATCTTCCTGACCCAGGGACCGAATCCATGTCTCCTGCATTGCAGGCAGATTCTTTACCCTCTGAGCCACCTGGGGAGCCCAAAAGAAAGCAGGGAAGAGTGCTAACCCAGGTGTGGCACTGATCTTGGGGCTGGGATCCAATATGATCTTGCCCTCACCTGCAGCACCTCTCTACCCCACTCCCCCAACACATGTTCCTTCCCAACATACCAGGAAGCCAACACTTGGACAGCTCCAGGAAGCCCTCCAGGTCTGAACAGCTGCTCCTTGTTTATCTGTTTCCCTTGTATGTTGGGTGTTTTCCACGGGGCATGTAGCCCACTTTCCCATCAGACTGTGAACAGCTGGGCCTTCCTTTTTTGCCTCAGTCTTCCCTTCTCTCACAGCTTCGCCTATCAGATCTAAATGTACTCAAGGGTTTCAGTGATAAGGAGCACCAGACAGAAGCTAGTATGTTGAGTACCCATGATGGGTGCCAGGTACTTGCTTCAGTTGTGTCCAACTCTTTGTGACCCTATAGACTGTAGCTTGCTAGGCTCCTCTGTCCACGGGATTCTCCAGGCAAGAATACTGGAGTGGATTTCCATGTCCTCCTCCAGGGGATCTTCCTGACCCAGGGATTGAACCCACATCTCTTCTGTCTCCTGCACTGGCAGGCGGGTTCTTTACTACTAGCGCCACTAGGTAAGGCACTAAAAGTAGAAGCTTTGCCCCCAAATTATCTCAGATCAATTTTCCAAAGTCCTTGTGAGGTTACAGGTGAGGAAGCTGAGACCCAGAGTGGCTGGCCCCAGGCTGCTCACCCAGGAAGAGTCAGAGCCAAGTTTCAAACCCTGATCTGCTCAACACCAGTAATTCTGCAGCGGGACTGGCCCGAGAAGACCCTGTCCATACTGCAGCTACACATCCTTCTTCCCGTGGGGCTGGATCCACAGTCTAAGGGCTTAAGGAAAAAAATGAAAGGTAGAGAAATGAATGGGTCTATGGCCAATTCCTAAAAATGTAGCTCCCAGGGCCAAGCCCCAAATCTGTGATGCTCTAAACACACAGGAGAATGTATTATTTCTCCAGGGTGGATCCTTCATTTATCAGCTCAGGCATCACTGGAGAGCAGACATCATCTTGGGTTTGTTCTAATCCCCTGCCTCACAGTGACCTCCCCCCATTGCCTGTCACAGGCCCTCCTCTGGGATACCAGGTGAACGTCCTACATAGTAAGTCAGTCCTCAAACGCCACCTGGCATTGCTCTCTCATTGTCCTGTAAACCCGAGCCTGGTCTCCATAACCAACCCCAGTGGGGGAGAAGGGCCTCATTGTAGGTTCGTATCTTCCTCTGGAGGTGAAGTGACCTGAGTTGACCCATATCTCCAACTGGGAGACCCTGAGCAACTTCTCACCTCTCCATGTCTCAGCTCACCCATCTGTATAAAGAAATCAAAGACTTTGCATGGACTGTAGGAATCACATGAAATCCTGCACATTGAGCATCTGGCACCAACGATAGTAACTGCTCACACTGGCTATTATTTGCATTCCCTGAAGAGTCCTGTAGAGGATCAGAACATTCACGACTGGTATTTGTCTGAAATAAACAATCAGGAGAGGAAATGACTGCAAAAGCACAACGCCTCTCAAATCCAAACAAATAATTTCTTGTTTGCTTTAGATTCACTAGCTCCTCTCCAACACCATATGACTTGACTTACACCTACACATGCGTGTGGGTGCAAAGAATGTGAACCGGAGCTCACATCCTTATGGGAAGTTGTCAAAGGTAACTGCAGTTTGCATCCAGCGTCATTAGGACCATTTAAAGACAAGTGGTCTGAGGCCAAAGCCAGTTTACCTAAGGTCTCTCTAGGGACAGCTCATAACAGCTGAGAGAGGAGCCCTACTCCAGGCAAGGAGCCTGGTCTAAGCAGCAGCTGCCTACCTCCCCCAAATACTCCCCTCTCCCAGCATCCCAAGCAAGGCCTTGGCAGAGAGGAAGGAAGCCAAGGGCTGACAGTACCACCCAAATGATGCAGGTCACCTGCCTGCCCTTTCGTAAATAGACCAAAACACAAGACCCTTGGTATCTAGGTGGCTCCACCCCCATCCCAGGGACAAGCCTGCCTTTGGCTGGATGTCCTGAGAAGACCTCTTCAGTGTGTTCCCAGCGTTCTGGAGCCAGCAGAGCCCCTCCTGCTTGGGCCCCAGGCCTCTCATCAGCTAGCTCCGGCTAACATGCCTATCCCATAAAGCTGCTCGGCTCTGCAATTTGCCAAACCACAGACTCAGAATTCACCATCACCTCACCAGGAGAGGTGGGAAGAGGGCAAGCTTCTAGAGTGCAGAACGGCGTCCAGGACATATACGACACGGGCGCAGTGTATCCTGCCAGCTACCCACACCAAAGTGCCTTGGCCAGAACACTTGACCTTCTGGTGTGTGGTGTCGGCCATGCAGAGGCCAAGGGAGGAGGCGACCCTAGGCTTCAGAGGCACTGCCTCCCCACCTGGCTCTTCCTGCCCTGTTGATGCTGATGACACATTCTACCATCAGCCCCCTCTCCTGATGCATTAATGCCCTACACATGCAGGAACCTCTTGCTATGACCAGATATTTGTCTTCCTCGTCAACCCCAACCAGCCTTCCAGGGCACTTAGATGAGCCTAACCCACGTGATGGGCAGAAGGCCAGTTAGACCCAGGTGCCGTGACTCGCTGTGTCACAAGCGACTCTACCCCAACTGGTTCTCAGTCTCCTCGTCTGTAAAATGAGGGGTGGAGTTTCATGAGTTCTCAGGTCCCTGCCAGCTCCACTGTTCCGTAACACACAACACTGTCTCCTTTAGCTGTTTTCCACAACCTGTGTCCAGGGCTCTGTATGCCCCCGTCTGCTCAGTGACATCACTCCTGGCCCACACATAGCGTCATTGATTCTTAACATGGGAAGCGGAGATGTCCCAGAAAACACTGTCCATGAAAAGGGAGGAAATGATCATGTCAATGGAACTGCACAGGACTTTTTTTTTTTTTTTCTCACAGAGAACAAGTTATTAGCAATCTTAAAACCCCAAATCTTTCTTCCTTCTTGCCAGACCATTAATAGCTGCTTTTCAAAAGTGCTTTCTTAGTCAAAATCACACCAATCATAAGCTACCATCTAATGAGTGCCTTATGTGCCAGGACCGCACTAAGTGCTTTGCATGGATGATCTCATTTAATTCTCCAGACAATCCTATGAAGTAGATACTACCATTATCCTCATTTGAAAAATGAGGAAACTGAGGTGCATGGAGGTTCAGTAAGTTGCCCAAAGTTGCATAGCTAGTCAGTGTCTGAGCCAGGCTTTGAACGAGAGCCTCTCACTCAAAGCCTCAGCACTAATCACCTCTCAGCACTGTTCGCAGTGGGCCCCCAGCCCCTTTAGCAATGCTCCTGGCTAGTGTGTCCTATATCTGTAACTTTGGACATCACTGGTCAAAGTTAAGGTTTGATGTTTCACCTAAGATCCACAGAGAGTGCCATCTATTGAAAGCAGTGCCTACCTTACCTGAGGACTAGAAAAGAAGCCCTAAAACTTAGCCTGCAACGTTTGAGAAAAGAAGTTAGGAAGGCTGACTTCATAATAAGGGCTGGGATATGCCAATGGACATCTGCCTCAGAGGAGGGCGACCACATGGGAACCCAAATCCTCCAAAGACAGCTTTCTCAAAACGGCAGGGGGAGATGCTTGCTGGGCCAGTGATACAAAAGGACGAACCCTCCCACCAGCACCCATCTTTCGGTCCCCTCAGGAACCAGAATCCTTGGTTAACCTCCTCCCCAACCTGAGCCCAAGCTCATTTATTCAACTGAAAAGAAACCTGAAGATCAGAGCTATTGGGGATAAAGACAGAAAGAGTAGCCTGAGGCTGACATTAGCACAAATCCAGTCCCCTTCCAACAAGGAAATAAAAGGCAGAGATCAATGTGCTGTCTAGGGCAGCAACCCACAGCCTGTTTTAATTGTGAAAATTAATGCTTTGAGCATTCTAAATGCTCCTTTAAATGCCTAATTTGCAAATAAGATGCAGTCCTTGCTGTCTGTTTCTTTCCTCTCAACAACAGGAGCAAAGTCGCTAGGACTGGCAGCCTTGGGCGCCAAGGACACCATTTACTTCCTAGGTGGGAAGGATGGGAAGACGGGATGGGCTGAGATGAAAGGGCGTCGCGTCCTACTGGCCCGCAGCTCGGCTCGGTCAACCTTAGCCCCTTCTCATTAAGTTTGGGAAGGCAGGGGGAGGGGCAGCCGGCCGCTCCTTGGAGACCACAGCAAACATTTTCCTCCTCGTGTCGGAGACGGAGCATCACTTAAGAGGAAATGAACCCCGGTTAAGGGTCACGTCCAGAGGAGGGATAAAAGGAAAAGCCACAATTTTCCTCACACCGACCGACACGAGGGCTTTAAGAAGGAAATCAAAGCTCAGGGCTGAGGGTGGAGGTAGGGCAGGGGCGCGGCGGCTTCTCTCGGGCCCCCAGACCCAAGCCTGGGGAGACAGAGACCAAGGCACAAGTAGGAGGCTCGTGCGAGGCGTCCGTCCCCAGCGTAAACCTCTGAAAGCATCTCGGTCTGCGTGCGCCTGAGCGACCCGAGCCCCCAGGGAGGGCCGGGAAGATGCTCTTTCCCAACAGAGCTTCCCAGCGAGGGTTTGAAGAACGTCCCCCCCACTATCCATCAAAGCTCAGGAGGACAGATGACTTCACCGTTTAACAGACAAGGGCAGCCACTTGCCAATTCCAATGCCAAAAAAAGACAACGGGCGTGGGGCGGGGGGAGCGGTGGAGGAAGGTCAGAAAAGGCTTCCCTGGAGATCACAGCCCTGCGAAGAGACTCCACCGCCAAAGGCTGCCCTGTAGGCGCTCAGCTCCGGGACTGACCACGGAGAGGACTGAGGGGCCACCCAAGGGGCCCTCAGGGGGCTCCTGGCCAGCCTCCCGCAGGGGTCGTGGGGGCGTACTCACATAGTGCTTGGAGGGGTTCCTCCGTTTCTCCACGTCCACCACGGTGGCATCCTGCACGCAGTAGGCGAGCATCTTCCCCCACAAAGCGAGTGGCGCCCCCCGGCGGCGTCACCTTCTCATCCCGGTCCGGCCCCTGCTCCTTGTCCCGCTTCCCCAGTCCCCGGGTCTCCCCAGCCACCCCGGGCCGGCGCGCCGCTGCCCGGGCTCCCCGCGCCCGCAGGTACGGCCGCTGGGCGGGGGCTGTTCAGAGGGCACGCGAGCTCCGTGCGCCCGGGCGGCTCCCCGTGGGCCTGCCGCGCTCCCCTTCCCTCCCGCGCCGCCGCAGCTCTCCGGCTCGCCCGCCCGCTCTCTCCGCCGCCCGGTGGGTCCGGCGGGAACTGGCGGAGCAGAGGAGGGGCGGGGGTGTGTCCCGCCGGCGAGGGGACGGGGCGGGGGCCCCGGAGCCTGCTGTCAGCGCGCTGGGGAGGGGCCGGCGGCGCCCCTTCTCTGCGCTCGGGCTCCGGGGGGCTCGGCGCTGACGGAGGCTGCGGGCGCAGGAGGCGGAGGCAGGGCCGGGCAGGCAGAGAAGGGAAGGGAGGGGAGAGAGGGGAAGCGCGCGGGGAGGGGCTCCGGGCCCGGGGGAGGGGCTCGGGGCGACGGGGAGGGGGGCTGCGGCCCGGCCGGAGAGGCCGGAGCGGGCCCGCGCGCCCCCACCGCGCAGAGAGCGCGGCCAGCGGCCTGGCGCGGCGCTGGGCGACTTCGCCAGGCACAGAAACTCGGGGTGGCTTCGGAGGGAGGAGGGGCGAGGGGGAATGAACCCAGCGCGCCCCCACCCTGGCTTTCGGTCTGGGAGCGGATTCGTGCCTTTCGGCCCCCACCTTTACGGCCCCCTCCCACTCCTATCCCCCAGAGCTCTTTCATGAAAGTAGTTTATTACCCCACTGTTTTCGCCCAGGCCCTCCGAGCTGGAGACAGGACTGGGGAAGTAGGCGGCATTAAATCCTTCAAGCCAGAGCCTCTTTTGATAAACCACCTGCCCCCCTGAGGGTCACAAAGGGTAAATTCTCCCCGGAAATGTGATCGATCCGCTGCCTGAGTCGTTTATCGATCTGGGCCTGGATAACCAATCTGTGATATCATTTACCAGTGAGGTTACAAGAAGATAACATTCCTGCCTTTAAGCCTAAGGCTTCCCTGGGACCCTCTACTCCAGGTCGAGGAGGAGGGAAGGGAAAATCCACCATTGGGTTGGGGACCAGCTCATCACTGGTCCCAGGCTCTGACTTTCTCACCACCTCTCCCTCTGGTTTAGAAAACCGACTGTTCAAGTCATTTGTCCATCCCTGGACTTGGGACACAATTACTATTTAATTCAATTTACACCGCAACCCACCCCCCATCTGTTTCCAGCATTTTTCCATTCTAATTTCAAATATTTAAAGAAGTAGTGTTTTCACAATTAATCCTATTGTTCACAATCACAATAAACTTTGTGACTGTGGAGCAATGCCAAGCATCTGCAATGGAGGCCAAGAGTTTTACCATCTAATTGTGTTAATACTTTTTTTTCTCTGTAGATCCTAAGTTTTTTTCTTATGTAGATCCTAAGTTCTAAGACTATTCACACAATTGCTAGGTACAGAGTAGCCTTATTATCCTTCCAGCTTTCTTGGAGAAGGGTGCTGGGACACCAAATGATGCTGCTATCTAAATAGTTGACCTGGAGCAAACCACTTAATACCACAGGCATTAGAGTCATTTTAAAGTTTTCTGTGAAATGGGGGTGCTGAACTAGATGGTCTTTTAAGATTTCTCCCTACATACATTCCAAACTCCTAGCAGTAGTTACTCTTTCGGAGACAATTTTGAGGGCTTTTTTTGTTTGTTTGTTTTTCATAATTAGCATGTATGGATACTGACATTTTAATCTCCTGGCTGCAGTCACTGTCCACAGTGATTTTTGGAGCCCAAGAAAGTAAAATTTGTTTCTACTTCCACTTTCCCCCCTTCTATTTGAAATGCCCTTTAGGATTCCAGAAAATGGAGGCCTGGAATAATCCAGGAGAACTTCCTAGAGGAAACTGTGTTGTAGGGACTCTGTATGATCTCTAAACTCTCTACAGGCAGAGTTTAGAATACCTTGGAATACTCTGCCTCTTTTGAACTCCTCCAGGCTGGTTGCACTTGCCCCAAGCTGTTTGACTTGTGCATATTTGTCCATAACACACTTCATCTCTTCCGAGAGTGCCTGGTGCACAAGGACTGGCTGTAAGTTATCTCATACTTCTTTGCACTCCTCATGTCGCAAAGCTTCACCTTATTCACACTAGTAGTCACTGTACGAGAATCTGTTGAATGAATGATCGGGGGGAAAGAAAAGGTGGAGTGAGGACACTGAAGCCTGAACCTGCGGGGGACACACAGAGGGCCAGCAGGAGAGTGTCCACCTGGGGAAGAGTCGGGGAAGGGGGTGAGACTCAGGAAGAGGAAGCAAGGAGAAGGATGGGTGTAGGGGCTCCACTCCACGAGAGATCTTGACACCAGGCAACGGGCTTCTGTATCAGAGAAGATGGTAGAAAAATCATTGTGGGTGCTGGGGCAGGCGTCCTGGGAGAAGAAGATCTGAAAGTGATGCCCAGTGCTGTGGAAAGGAGGAGAGCAGGCATCACTGCCTTGAGCAAGTCCTGTTCCTTGTGGGAGTGGGAGGGAGGCCTGGATAGACCCTCAGTGCTCATCTCTGCAAGGAAAGGCCTGGGCTGGTAGGAAATTAAGACAACCCAGGAACCCATGGGTTCCTGGTCAAAGGATTCTTAACAGCACTCATCCACTCTTTCTCTGTGGACTGCGAGGCGTTCTGGAAGTGCTAGGGAAGCCCGAGAAGCCTCTGGTGAGGGGTATTCAGCTGTTGGAGGGAAAAAAAAGGAGAGGGTTGGCTGTCCTGGGTCCCCTTGTGAGTCCCCGCACTCCCTCAAAAGGCACCGGTGGTTTCCTGCTCACCTTGCTTCTTCTGGATCAGGATTTGAATGTGGACCTGAGGATAAGAGATCTAGGGGAGGGAGGGAGGGTGCTTGGCTACAAGGTGATGGCCTTCTTCTGGTGTAAGAAACCCCGACAACCTGACATCTCCTAAATTCAGGGTCTTGAAGCACAACTTGAGGACTCTCCACTTCTCCCTGCGCTCCCAACTACCTCAGTCGGAGGGAGCAACTGAGCACCAGCCCCCACCCCACCCCATGGTGCCAAGATCTCTGGGGGTTAGTTGCATAGAAGTTATCAATACCTATGGGAGAAAATCTCCCTCTCCTGGGGCTATAGAGCCAAGAGACTTTAAGTATAAAATGGTACAGACTCTCCCTTCTTCCCTGGGCACATGTCAAGCTCATGCAGATTTCCTTCCCAACAGTGCCTTAGGCATGCCTTTCTGCTTTCACATGTGCCTGGCACTTTTCCAGCAATGACTGACACTAGCTTAAGGCTCCTTGGAGACAAGATGGTGTCTCATCTGTTCAGTGTCCGGCATGCCTGGCACATAGTAGGTACACTGGGTGGTCTGTGTTGAAGACATCTGCTCAAGGAGTTAGTAGTGCTGGAGAGGACCAGTTAAACCTCTATTTTGCCACCTCCATCCATGAATTGGGGATGACTCCAACTCAAGGACATTATATGAGCTCAAATGACAAAGTATAATGCCATTTTTTTTTAAGTTTAGGATAAATAAGGGAAAGAGGACCCAAAATAAAGATACAAACTGACTGATACCTGAAAATCTGATTTTTCAGAAACAGAGAACTGTAGGATGCTTAGAACCAAAGAATTTTCCAACTGGAAGGGAGCAGAGAGTTTACTTATTCCTTAATTTTACAGAGGCACAAACTGAGGCCAAGAGAAACTAAGCAAGCTGCCCAATGCCACACAGCGAGGGAGTCCTAGACCTCCCATCTTTGTCCTTCGCCACTCTTATAAGCCTATTCACATGCAAGGGGAGATCATTTAGAGCATTACAGATGCCTGCAGATCCAGAATGTTGCTCTGCCTTGACACTCCAAGTCTCCATTCACACAGGCATCACAGGCTCCTTAGAACCCCCTCTCCTGCCTATTCCAGGCAGGATGCTCCTTAAGGTCAGGGACCATGTGTGTCTCCAAAGTCCCTTTGTGCACATGCAAATCCGATCAGCTCCCACATGCAGAGCCCACCCCACCTTCTCTCATGTGTAATCTTCATAACCACCTCAGAGATGACAACATACATGAAAACAGTTAAATTACCATTCATTTGGCTACTAATCGAAAATTGCCCTATGACAGATCAGCCACTACTATATTGAACCCTTCTTTACATCTTTTACTTTTTTTTCAAACTTTGCTGTGCTTAGGTTGTGCATTCTACACTAGTAAGAAGCAGGTGAGGGTCTGAGAACCATGGACTTGGACTGTGGCACCGCCTTTTCCCTCCCTGCCCTGATGACAGCACCCCGGCCACCTGCCACATACATCCCCAACCCAGCAGACAGCCTTATACATGCCGGGCACTCAATGAATGCTTGTATTTTAAAATTGGATATTTGTCGATGCTGCTGATGAAAGTGATGCCTACGCGCTACAAAGAGTTGCCCATCCTGGGTTCTAATCCTACTCAACCACATCCCAATCTTGTGACTTTGAAGTCACTTCCCATCTCTGGGTTTCTGGTGGTATTCTGGTCCTGTGCGCGCTCTAGGTTGGTAGATAAAGTGAGGTCTTATGGGTCTATGACTCCAGGAGTTGGCGATGGACAGGGAGGCCTGGTGTGCTGCAGTCCATGGGGTTGCAAAGACTCAGACACGACTGAGCAACTGAACTGAACTGAACTGACCCAGAGATGTGCAAATTTTAGTGAGATTTGGAGCCCCCTCCTGGTCAAAGTGGTTTTAGCACCTTTAACTCAAAGCAGCTGGCCCTGCTCTGTATCCCTTTCTGTCCCTGGCTGACCTCTGGCAGGAACAGGCAGGTGGGCCTGGTACCAATAACCTGCCAGTTTACAGACTACAAGCAGTGCAGGGTGTATATGCATCTCTCTTTATTCTCCTTCTTCATTTCTCTCTCTCTTTCAAATCAGCCCTAATAAACAACTGTTTGGGGAGCGTCTTGAGAATGGTCCCGCCTGAATCTGGAGTAGACAGTGAGATCAACTTCTGCTTTCTCCTGAGGGGAGTAAATTACTGGCCAGACTTCTCCTCCCCTGGGTTGCTGGGGAATGGGACCAGAATGAGACACCAGAATTGCCCTGTCTGCTTAGCCCTATTGTTCACTAATTGCAGCCGTAATAACAGGCCCCTCCTGCTTGCCAAACCACACGAGGTGGTGGAAAGCACCTTTATTTGACTCCCAACACAGTAAGTTCATCAGCAAAATCTCAGCCAGCTTTTGTACAAGATGCCGTTGAGAGTCTCAGCCTCCTGTCTCAGCCTTGACTCTGAGGGTGAGGGTCCTTATGCAGCAGAATTATTTGATAGAACCAAATCAAGTTCCAGCCTTAGCAAATGACCATTGCCCTGGAATACCAGAGAGAAATCTGCTAACTTGCATATCCAAAGAAGCCAAGGACATAATTAGATTCACAATGGAAAAAAAAAAAAACTATTCTGTAACTCCAGACTACATCCATAAAACTGAAGAGACATCTGGTCCCCAAACTAGCACATGGTGCTTTAAGACCTTCAGAGATGAGGGTGTGAATGGTCGATCTCAACTATTCAGCATGTCTTCAAGTATATTCCTGCCTGGTAGGGACTTACCAGCATCCTCTTGGTATAAAAGATCAGTGTATATAGTTCCATTTTAACCAAAACCACCACAGATTTTCTATTTCAAAATCCCCTGGATTTTCCAGAAGCCAGCAAACCCTGACTTGTCCACTGGATGACAAAAAGAACAGGAAAGAAAAAATCCGTTGGGGAATTCAAAGGCAGTTTCTTAAAATAACCTGAAGCCACAAATAACCAAAATTATGAGTCTGGTTTTGGTTTGACCGCCTTTTTTTTTTCTTCCAGTTCTCTATTGAGAAATGTTAGAAATTACTGTTCTTTATCCTGTTTGAATCCACTTGCCTATTTCAGGTGAAAGATCCAAGACTCTTAGAAGTCAAGTCTGGCTTCGGTAATGTCCTGCTCTCTCTGTCTCATTCAGAAGGTATTCCCATAGTTGGTTCATTTCTTACCTGATACACTATGGCAGGTTGAGGAAGACCAAGCTGGCTGGGTTTTCCCACCTAGTTGAATCTGGCTGGGACTCTGACTGGCATCTACAAGGTGTTGCCCCAGGCAGATTACTCTGATCACTTTGATTAATCTTACTGCCACTTATATTAATTATCACTTATATTAATCTTAATATAAATAGCTCATGTTTCAGTTGAGTCTCTTTGGTTTACAAATACGAGTATTTGAACTGAGCCAGCTGAAAAAAAGGAGAAGGGGCTCTATTTCCAAGGTACGGTGTTATCTCATTATCCACGGACGTTTGGACTTAGAGCCAAACCAGGAAGTAGCAAATCTTTGAGAACATGATACTTTCCTCCATCTCTTATTTCTGCTTACCAGTCTATCAGTTTTATTCTTCTTGATCTGTAGACTGCTTTCCTCTGCTACTTTACCCACATAGCAGGAGTCCCCTACTGCCCAAATGTCTACCAGTCCCTTAATTTTAGACACTTGAGACTGGTTGCTTCTGTAGTCTAGCTCCCAGTACCCAAGAAAAACAATCTGATTGGCCCAGTTTGGGTCATATGTCCACCTCGTTCCAGTCAATTAGGGGGTGGAGTCATGTAGCATGAGGATGAATATCAGAGCTATCCCACTGGACTGGGAATTAATTCTAAGAAAGAGGGCTGGTGTGAGTGGCCCCCACACCCCAAAACACCCCTACTAAATTATTGTTTACTTTTTCAAGGACATTATTCATTTATTTATTCACTCAATGAATACTTAAGTTACCAATTATGTCACCCACTTTATTAGGAACTAGGGCTACACTTGGGGCAAACCAGACAAAGTCCCTGTCCTTAGGGAGTTTTACACTTTTGAGGAAGATAAACTTTGTTTTATGAATCATCCAAATAAATGTAAAATTATAATTGTGAGTAATGTTGTCAAGGTGGAGAAAACATATACTCAAGTATAAATGTTGGTCATCTCTTGGGGTAGCGATACAAAGTTTTAAAATTAATTTATTTAAACATTAAAAAATTCTAGAGTATACATTTCCTTTGGGAAAAAGATTGAGTTTTTAAATTTGCATTTTAAAAGGATCATGATGGTTCCCTGGTGAAGAGGGCTGCCTGGAGGATAAGCGGGGGCATTTGGTAGATCGGCAGGGGGATACAAGAGGTGATGACATTGACATATCCACACTACTATATATAAAATAGTTGGGCTTCTCTGGTAGCTCAGCTGGGAAAGAATCCACCTGCAGTGCAGGAAACCTGGGTTCGATCCCTGGGTTGGGAAGATCCCCTGGAGGAAGGCATGGAAACCCACCCCAGTATTCTTTCCTGGAGAATCTCTGTGAACAGAGAAGCCTGCCAGGTTACAGTCCATGGGGTCGGAAAGAGTCGGACATGACGGAAGGACTAAGTGCAGCATAGCATATATAAAATAGATAACTCATAGGGGCCTACTGTACAGCACAAGGAACTCGATTCAATACTCTGTAATGATCTATATGGGAAAAGGCTCTTAAAAAGAGTGGATATTAAAAAAAAAAAAAAAAGAGTGGATATGTATATGTATAACTGATTCACTTTTCTGTACAGCAGAAAGTAATGTAACATTGCAAATCAACTATATCCAATAAAAATGTTCTAAATCAACTATATCCAAATAAATTTTTTTTTAATTAAAAAAATTTCTTTTGAGTGTTGGCCTAATTAAAAAAAGAGAGAGATGACAACAGCTTAGACTAAGCTGACAATTCTGGGTGAAGTGAAGAGAACTTTAGAAGGTAGAGCATCCTCTGTCTGGTGATGCTGGTTAGGGATGAGGGAATTGGAGGTGCTGAGGACCATCAAAGATTCTCAGCCTGCATACCTCGGGGGGGATGATTATGCTATTTAGTTCTCTGACTTTTTCTTAGCCTGCAATATATGGAAGCTGTTCTAGTCAAGGCCACAAGTTTCCTTCAGCTATAATAAAGATCATGATAATAATAACAGTAACAATAACAGCAATAATATCATCAATTGTTTATTAAGCTCCTATGTGTTGTGCCAGGCACTCTGCTGAGTAAGCACTGTGCTTGTGTATTCCATAAACGGGAATTTAATCACAAACAAGAATGCCCTCCTTTGTGGGGTTCCCAGTCAAGGTGAAAGAAACAATGAATTAGACAAGAAAAAAACCAAGGCTTTGGGCCTCTTCAACTCTAGTGTTTTTAAAAAATGTGTTCAGCATTTATTTAGTAAGGGCTGGAAGAAATAAATTTTCTATTAAATGTGCACTTCTCTCCCTGCATTGAAAGTAAGATATTTATTATATGCACTGAAAGCAGTATTTTCTAAGTTGTCTTTTATTTCGTGAGTTTTCATACCTGGATAATGTCACTTACATGCTTGCTATCAGTAAAAGTAACTTACGTGGATACAGCTTCAAACTCTTAAAAGATATTTTAAAAGTGTGTTTAATTTTAATGGAAATCAGATGTTTCCTATTTTTCTGGAGTTCTTATTTTCCCTTTAATTTGGGGGGGAAGAGGAGGAAGTTTCTTAATAGTTAACCTCTTTGGGAAGTATATTGAACGGTATGAAGTTACTTAAAACAAATCGTTCCTTCCAAGAAACCAGCACTAGGCCCAAACTGCTGCACGCTGACCTAGACCTTGCAGTCGGGGGTGACTACTGCTGCCTGAAGGGCTGTCTGATGGAAGGAGTCAAAGCCAGCCCAGCTCAGCCCACAAGGGCAAAGCCTCCTGCAGGAATACTCCACAGAGATGGGAGGCGTTAGAGAGGAGGGGTTTTGAATTTCCACTTGAGGATACTGTTTATTGTGGAAGGACCTGGACCATTTGTGCCAGGAGAGCCTTGGAAAATCCCAGTCTTCAGGCCAATTTGCCTACCATGCCTAATACAAGAGGGGTCACCACTGCTCAGATTTTTAGAAACAAAATGGAAAATTTTCCCTGATGGACAGTTAAGAAATCAAGTAGATAATGTCTAATGATTAATTCATGATACTACTGAAACATGAGGGGACTTCCCTGGTGGTCCAGTGGCTGGGACTCCATCCTCCCAATGCAGGGGGCCCATGATTCGATCCCTGGTCGGGGAGCTGGACCCCACATGCTGCAACTAAGAGTTCACATGCTGCAACTAAGACCCGGGGCAGCCAAATAAATAAATATTTTTTAAAAAAAGAAACACGAGAATGCCAGCTCATAAGGACAGAAATGTTGGCCTGTTTTTTCACCATGATATACCCCCTATGCTGAGAACAATGGCTGACACATGACAAGTTTTCCACTAACTGTTCGCTAAACCAATGGTAGCAAATATTTTCAATTTGGGGGGCCATACAATCTCTGTTGCAGCTACTCAACTCTGTCTAATATACCTATACCATGACCCTGCAATTTCATTCAAGAGAAATTTCACCCAAGAGAAATTTGTACATATGTCCACCAAAAAAATATGAAAGCATTTATAGCAGCACTAATCATAATAACTGAAAGCCACTTTAACGTCCACCAATGCTGAGTGGGTCAGTAGAGGTGTTATGTTCATACAATAGAATACTATACACCAGTGACAAAAGACAAACAACAGCTTCAGACAGCAAACTGGTTGAAGCTCACAGACACATGTTGAGCAGATAGAGGCAGATGCAAAGGACATATGCATACTGTATGATTTCATTTACATGATGCTCAAAATAGCCGAAGTTAACTTGTAGTGCTAGAGGCCATATAAATGGTTGCCTCTGAGAAGTATGAGCTGAGACGGGCACAGAGGATTATGCTGGAAATGGTCTTTGACCTGATCCATATGGAAGTTTTGGCTATGCCCTAGCATTGTACACTTGAGTGTATATATTTTACAACTTGCTATGTGGATTGTTTATGTCCCCATAAAGTTCAAATGTTCATTTAAATAAAAGAAGGATTTAGCTAGTAACAGATTGTCTTGATCCAGATAGAGAGTAGTTTCTGGCAGTAATTTCTTTTCTCACTTGAATGGTCATACCAGCATCTTGCTCTGGCCTGGAAAGTACAAAAGTAAATTCTGGATCTCACTGCCCGTATTATTATAATAACTCAGAAATGTCTGAAAAGTTTTCAATTCGAAGATAGCACCTCAGCATCACTGAGATGCTATATATAAAATGCATTTTAAGATTCTCTTCTTGGAGTTTTCCCTGGTGGCTCAGGGCTAAAGAGTCCGCCTGCTAATGCAGGAGACACAGGTTTGATCCCTCGTCTGGGATGATCCAACATGCCACAGAGCCACTAAGCCCATGCGCCACGACTATTGAGCCTGTGCCCTAGAGCCCGGGAACTGCAACTGCTGAGCCCACATGCCGCAGCTACTGAACCCTCATGCCCTGGAGCCCATGTTCTACAACAAGAGAAGCCACTGCAATGAGAAGCCCACGCATTGCAGCTGGAGAGTAGCCCCTGCTTGCTGCAACTAGAGAAAAGCCTGTGCAGCAAAAAAGACCCAGTACAGCCAAAAATAACTAACTAAATAAATAAAAATTATTTCTTAAAAAAGATTCTGTCTTCTTGATGATGGCTTATGCTTGACGTATGGATCATATAATGACAGCTTAACCCTGGGTGTCCTGGAACCAATCCCCCAAGCAATCTGAGGAACAACGGTATTTACTCTGTGAATAAGGTAGACCAGAGCTTTGCCCTCAGGGAACTTGCATTTCTATTGCGATTTGTGCAATTGCAAACTTCTCTCTGGGCAGAATGATCTGCAGTGCTTCCGCTCTTCCCCAGTAGCTTGTTCTTTTTGTGTTCTTATTGCCTGATTACTAATAGGTCTTATTAATAACAGCTCAAGGTTTCCTAAGCTTTTCCTTAATAGTATGTTCTTCTCAAGACCTCATGTGCAATGTGTTGTTTATCTGTGGCACTGTACGTTCATTTTCATCACCAGACTTTTTTGCATATGTTTTTATGAAAACATTAAGCTGTTCATTTTCCATGGAATGAACTGGAAAGCTTTGTTTTCATGCTCCACTGTATTTAGTCTCAAAATGGCATTGTTGCTTGGCAAGGTCTGTAAAAATCAGGTGCAAAGTTTACTACACAAAACATATTTAGGACTTGGGTAATTTTTATTGCCATAAAAGGTGACTTTTCCAAACAACTAAATATCATTATTCTCTGTTGCCTTTGAGTGGCTTTTTTTTTTTTTGGCATGAGCATTTTTGACAGCTTTGTGGCTTTTCCCTTTATAAGCCCCTGCCTCCTCTACTCTGGAATATTCTTTCAGTTTTACCTGAATCAGTTTCTCCTGAATTGTAATTCCTAAGACCCCAAATAAACTTGTTTCATGTTTTGCGGCCTTCTTGGTCAACACAGTCAGAGATGTAGTCTTTACTCTGAGAGTGTGGCCCTTCCATGGTTTCAACTGAAAGCTTGAGTTGTTTGCCAAAGCCCCATAACTTTGTAAGAAACCATCACCCCTGGAATGGGCAGTGGTTGAAGTCTCTGCTCCATCTCTTTCAGTCATCAACTGTTGTTTTCCCCTGGATTCCTTTGAGTCTCACTTGGACATGTACAATTCAAGAGTCAGTCAAGGATTTGAGAAGAGTTTATACACATTTCGGGACTTCCTACGCTGTGACTCTCCTTTTCAGAATTTTCACATCAATTTCCAGTCACTCTATTTGCAAACTCCTTCTCAGAATCATCAGGCCACTAAGCCTGTGACTTTAGTCTTTCAATGACCTCTACCCTGTGTGAGCTGATTGTGGTTCTCTTAGTGTGGTCCTTCAACCAGTAATTAGCATCACATAGGGAATGGATAAAATGCAAAATTTAGGGCGGCAACCCAGACCTAGTGAATTAGAAACTCAAGGTGGAGTCTAGCAATCTATATTTTAACAAGTTTTAGTTTGAGACTGACTGCCTTAGTGGTGAAGCTATACAAATGTGGGTCTCACCCAGAGTGGTTCCCATCCTTTACTGTCTGGATGCTCTCCAGTGTCATCAAATACGAGTTGTTTTTTTTTTTTTTGTGCAGGGGGGAGGGGTCCAGAATTTTGTAATATTATTTGTAGAAGGAATCAGCCTTAAACAAGCTACTTTATCAGATGGGAATTTGGGCATTCACTTTGTAGTATATATTCCATACTGTATACTGCTTGATCCCCCCACTTCCAAGCACATATATCTTTATAATTCAAAAAATAAATTTAAATTCTTTTGAGATTTGAATAAAATGTTTGTGAAACCCTGGAAGTACCTTATAGTTTTATGGAACACGGCTTGAAAACCTCTAGTTAAAATGGTGCTGATTGACAGTATGGGTCAGGATTAGCCTCAACCATGCATAGGAGAATCTCCATAGCAACTGTCACCATAGCACCAGGCCTATGACAGAGGTGATAAATGAGCTTGTACAGAGTGGGGAAGAATGTAGTGTGGTATTTTCTGGTCTCCCCTCCAGAAAATCCCAAAGATATGCCTGTACCTTTGTTGCAGGAAGGGGGACCCCTTCCAGGGCCCGAAACTGGGCTCTTGTCTAACACTCAGAAATGAACTGTCCGAGACACATGTGCTGACAAAGCAAGAGATTTTATTGGGAAAGGGCACCCGGGTGGAGAGCAGGAGGGTGAGGGAACCCAGGAGAACAGCTCTGCCAGGTGGCTCGCAGTCTTGGGTTTTATGGTGATGGGATTAGTTTCCGGGTTGTTCTTAGCCATATCATTCTGACTCAGAGTCCTTCCTGGTGGTGCACGCCTTGTTCAGCCAAGATGGATGCCAGAAAGAAGGATTCTGGGAGGTGGTTGGACATGTGGTGTCTCCTTTTGATCTTTCCCAAACTCTTCCAGTTGGTGGAGGCTTATTAGTTCTGTGTTCCTTACCAGGACCTCCTGTCGTAAAACAATTTATGAAAATGGTTACTATGGTGCCTGGCCAGGGTGGGCGGTTTCAGTCAGTGTGCTTCCCCTAACACCTTGATAGAGAAACCCTGCAGGTAATGACCAGGTGAAATGACCTGACATTCTCCAAAGTGCAAAGAGTCTCTGCTCCTCAGTGAGAGGAGGACTCAGTGAGACTCCTCAGTTAATTCTCAAGAGAGATTTAACCCCTTATAACTTCAAGAAGAGAGAATACCTTCACAATACTGTCATCCTACCAGACCTGTAGAATAGAGAGAAAGTTCATCTAAAAACTCACTACGGCTTCTCCCCCTTTCCCTGCCTCCACCTCCAGACAGACCCACTGGTGTTTTATCCCTTGGGGAGCAGGCCCTGGGCAGTACTTTTCCAACTTGAATGTGCGCTGGGGATCTTTTTCAAATGTAAATACTGATTTAGTAGGTGTTATAGGCTGAACTGCATCTCCTCCAATTTCATATGCTGAGATCCTAACCCCAGTACCTCAAATGTGACTGTATTTGGAGATACGGTCTTTAAAGAAGTGATTAAAGTGAAATGTGGTCACTGAAGTGGTCGCTGATCTAATATGACTTGTAAGAAGACAGGACAGAGACACAGAGGAAAGACCATGTGAAGATACTCGGAGACGCCGAAGAGAGAGACTGTAGAAAAAACTGACCCTGCTGACACCTTGATCTTGGACTTCAAGCCTCCAGAACTGTGCATTGTTTAAGCCGCCCAGTTTACTTTGTTAGCGCCCAGTGGGACTTTGCTGTGGCAACCCTAGCAGACTAATGTAGTAGGTCTGGGGAGGCAACTGAGATTTTACATTTCTAACATGTTCCCAGATGATGCTGATGCTGCTGGTCCAAGGACCAGACTTTGAGTAACAAAGATCTGAAGAATCAGGTTCCTTTTTGCTTGATGGCATGCATGGTCAGCAGCTTCCCAAATCACCTTGCACATTGGAGAGGAGGATACTTTTTCTCCACCTCTGCTTTCTTTAGGATGGCTAAGGCAATTGTTCTCAGCCTTCTTATGTTTGCAGCACTTTAAAAATATAAATAGAGTGGCACCTTTTGGGGGATGAGTCACAGGTTAGGTTATGTAAATGAATGAAGTGGGCCGGATACAACATAGGACCTGGAGGATGCAGTAAGTAAATGGGGAGCTCACGCCTCACGTGAAGTGGGCAGATCTACACTGTCTCCAGTCAGAATCTGAGCTTGGTGTAGTCAGATTTTCCAAAATTTCAAGAGAAGATAGAAATTAGGATTTTTACATTAAATCTCCAGAGTTTTTAAATGTTGGCAACTCCGTCAATTTCTTTTCAAAACGTGAGGCAAAGGAGCCCCTGAGGTCCTGGACAAGTTATTGATTTGTATCTTATTTTGGAAGTATACATATGTAAGGGCTTCCTAAGTGGCGCTAGTGGTAAAGAACCCAAGTGCCAATGTAGGAGATATAAGAGATGCAGGTTCGATTCCTGGTTCAGGAAGATTCCCTGGAGAAGGACATGGCAATCCACTCCAGTACTCTTGTCCAGAGAATCCCATGGACAGAGGAGCCTGGTGGGCTACAGTCCATGGTGTTGCAAAGAGTTGGACATGATTGAAGCAA
The DNA here is from genome assembly GCF_019320065.1 of Cervus canadensis. Taxonomy (NCBI): domain Eukaryota; kingdom Metazoa; phylum Chordata; class Mammalia; order Artiodactyla; family Cervidae; genus Cervus; species Cervus canadensis. Next base: position 26,409,676 of record NC_057393.1, on the reverse strand, counting down.
CTTAGCATGTATACATATGTAAAAATTCATCAAACTGTAGGATTAAGATTTGCACAATTTACTGCTTTTAAGTTATGCCACAATAAAATACCTGCATCAGGGTGATGCACATCAGCTTCAAGGTAGTCGTTATCTGTGGGAATGGAGGCAAAGCAGGAATGAAGTTGGCTTTATCTGTATCACCAATGTTATGTTTCTCTCAAGAGGAGAACTGAAGCACAGATGGGAAAAGAATAACAGCTGTCTCATCTCAGTGGTATCTGGATTTTCTGCTTCATTATTTTCTGTTTGGACTATTTCACCATTAAACATCTAAATATTAAAAAACAAACAAACCCTGAGAATACCAATACTGCATGGGCTAACCCAAACCCCTTGGAGGTTACTGAACCATATTCTCTTGGCCTTCCTCTGGGACCATATTGTTGTTTAGGTAGGAATGTTCTCTGCCTTGTCCCAGATGTTCTGCATGCTTCAGTAAACACCTGCTCCCTCCCTGCCATGGGTGTGACATGATGTCACTCCACCCACTCAACCCATATAACCTCCATCATCAGAAGTGGTGTTCTCAGTGCAGGCTCAGCTGGAGCAAAAATAGAATATAAACATCAACCTAAACTTGAAGACATTGTGTTGAGTTCCCAGTTCTGGGAACAGGGAAGCCTGTTCTCTGATCCTGAAAGCAGTACAGCCTAGTGGTTAAGCTCACTGGGTAGAAACCTGGCTCTTCCACTTAGTAGGTAGTTACATATCCTTGGGCAAGGTAGTCAGTCTTGGCCTCAATTTCCTCATCTGTAAGGTGGGAATGATAATAGTATATACCTATTTAGGTTTATGTTAAGATTTAAGTTGGCTGGGTGACTGGTGCATAACTGTTCAATAAAAGTTAACTCTCATAACTGTTAGTATTATTAAGTACTTCCACTTTACTTTAAACATCTTTGATACATCATGGACTAAGTCTGAGGTGAGGCCACGATGTTAATAAGTGGTTATCTGACCACTGAGTCCCAAAGGGAAAATATTTTCAACTCTGCTTCAAGTAGCAAATATGCTCAAGCTTTGTCATGCATAGGAAAGGAGAATCACAGAGGCTCCAGGCTGGTTCATTTACTGCTTGCCTCCAGCCTCAGGGCTGGGGCACCTGCCCCTCCCCGTGGATGGTGGTGTTGCCAGGGCAACAGGGCTTGTTGATGCACCGGGTTGCTGTTTGGGGCTGGTTGCTCAAGGTAATCCTCCCAGAAACAGCATCCTGCTGGCAGCTCAGTGACCCAAAAAAGGGCTTCAGCAGTGATTAATATTGCTGCAAAGGATGCACACAGATCCAAGAAAATGCATTCCCTAAAGGGATACGATTTCAAGGACTTCTCAGCTGGTGCTTCTTTGCCTTCTTCAACCACAAGCATTAAGCTTCTGTTTGAAATTCTAGTTCTCCCAGGTGGCATTTTCCAGAGGGGCCGTTTTCTCTGGTAACTCACAGAGACTCTGACTACCTGGAATGGGGTGGGGAGGAGCTAATTAACTGCCTGTGAGAGTGTATTTCCTGTGAGGGCCTTTCCTTGTACTTCAGGAGCCACACTCTTTAAGCATTTCTGCTGAATCCAGTTGAGAAGGCCCACAGATCCATATGGTCAGAGAGTCGGACACGATTGAAGTGACTTAACATTCACACACACACAGATCTCCTGGCCCTCTTGCCCTTCCACTAGCCTGAGACTCCTATGGCCATCACCATGGTCTGTCCTCCAGAACCTGGGCATTACTCTGGCCTTTCCCACCCTCCTTTCCTGAATCAATTACCCACCTTGGGTCTGTTGCATTTAGGTCTCTGACATCCATCTGCTCGTCACCATCCCCTTTCAGGCCCTTACTACCCTTCCCTGGATCACTGTAGCCATGTCTCTCTGGTCTACCTCCCCCTGAGCAATGCTCCTCCACCCTGCTGCCAAAATAATCTTTCCAAAATGTAAAATCTGATGCCGGCTTTTAGCTTAAAATCTTTGATGCTGCCCTTCTCCCCACCTACACACTGTTTCCAGAGTAAATGTTCCCAGTACTGTTAGAATTGTTAAGAAAAATCCAGAAAGCTGGACTTTGGTGAGGATTTTCCCCATCCCTTTTTTATTTGTAGAGTTATAGCATTTTATACAACAAAAAATGACAAAACATTGCAATAAGTCTTCCACCCACTTCAGCCCCCAATTCCGTATCTGAGGAAGACACCCCTGATACAGTTTCTTCTGTGGTTTTTCAAACACATACACACTTTTTTTTTTCTTTTTTAAATACAGATGATAGCCAATTTTTTTTTTTTTTATGTTGGTTTAATATTTTTTACCAACAGGAATCCATGGGGTCACAAAGAGTCAGATACGACTGAGCAACTGAACCGAACTGAGTATTTTTAAACTCTGAGGGTCAAACAAGACCATATGTATCCATGGGTTGTAAGTCATATAGACATGTGCTTATGATCCATTTTACTTCAAGTGCCCTGGAGACAGGGTTGGAGCTTTGCCTTGACATCCCCCTCTACATCATGGCATGATGCCTAGCATATAGTTGACATTCAATAAGTACAATGCACTGGCCATCCACTGAAACATTTATTAAGCACCCTTCTGTCCCTACTGCTGGGTCTGTCACAGAATTCCAAGTGAACTGTGATGTGGGCAACCTCTGAGGGAATACATGGGAACAGTCAAGTCCAAGACCTCAGCTGGCTATAGGTTCAGAACCTGTCCACCTCCTATTTTTCCTGGTTACCTGGGTCCACAACAGATGGGCAGAAATGGCAGATGTCTCCTGACCTGGCCCTCAGGCTTGCCCCAGTGGAGTGAGGGCTTGTGCCCAGCCCAGCCCTCCACGGAGTGCTGACACCACCATTCCCAAGCTGGCTCTTGTTCCCAGGAGTGGCGTGTCTATTTCTTGCCTTCCACCAGGTCAAGGCAAGCTGGGACTGGAAGGAAACCACACAGGCCGCTTGCTGACTCTTCCTGAGGCACTGGGCTGGGCTGGGCTGGGCTGGGCTGGGCTGGCTGCTCGATGAGTCAGGCCTTTTCAAGCTTCTTCATGTTGGGAGAAGACTCACTGCTCAGGTGGTTTGGGGTCTTCTCCTAGGCTAGATCCTCTCTGATCACTTGCCTGTAGTCCAGGTCACGTCTAGCTGGTCACCATACATGATGGTTGCAGGACAGGGTGACATTTACAGTTCATGATAAGGTCGACCCCACTGATGATACATAACAAACTCATGATATGGCCCTCCCCATCTCCTGAGGCTGCGATTTCCAATTGTTTCCACAGTGACGCAGGACAAATGGTTTTCGTATGCAGGGTGCTCCTGCTGGAGTATTTGGGTTGGCCAAAAAGTTTGGGTTTTGCCATAACAGCTTACAGAAAATCCTAAATGAACTTTTTGGCCAACTCAATATTTTTTTTTTTCCCTCCACTCAACAAACCATTCTGGAATGCAAAGGTGGGTGGGGTGGGAATGTGATCTTGTTCTAAAATTCACCTTGACTTGATTCTAACTGCAGTGCAGTATGACTCTTACTCCTAAAACTCAGGGTGAGGGGGGCGACACATCATATGCCTTTTTTTTCTTTATTTCAAGTTAGCTGAGGCTTGGGAGCCCTCATTCTCTAGGCTGGAAAGAAAATAATATTGGTGGTAATGGGGTGGGGCAGGCTCTCCCCTTCTCTTGGGATGCGTGAAAATCCATCACATAGGAGGGTACATGGTGCCTGGAAATGAGACCAAGTCTTCTGGTGATGTCCCCAGGGTGTTCCTTTAGAGGATGCTTACAGAAGCTTCCTTTCCAAGCTTGGGAATCTCGGCTGAGGCTGGGGATCTTAAGCCAATGCTTAAGTCTGCAAGAGACACTGCAAAACCTCCCCACAGAAGTCCTGCCAAACTGCCACCTGCCGCAGGCACCCTGGGCAGCACATTCTGGTCTGCCAGGCCTGGAGCCCACTCATCTCCAGTCCCTCCCAGGCTCCAGGCTTCCAGAAAACATAAGCCAGCTTGTCTGCACAAACAAACAACTTCTGGTTTCGGCCTCCAAACCAAACCTCCTGGAGGCAAGGCTGGCTTCTTGCTTGGAAGAAGAAACAGAAGACAGGAAATACAAATCCCATGCTAACAGCTCAATATATTATTCTGCCACCAAATTTATATTAGAATAATCATTCACTAATTTCAGTACATCAGAAAACTTTGTACTTCTCACAGGTTACTTGTGCCACGTATCACCACTCATGTGACACCGCTGTTGCTCTGCTCTAAAGTAAAGCTAAAAAAACCAAAAAACAAAAACAGAAGCATTTTCTGTCTTCACCCCTGCTTTCTTTCCTCCATTCACTGACTGTCTTCAGAACAAAACTAAGAAGACTTCTCCCTGAGGATGCAATTTCCAGCCAAGAAGATTATCAAATGGGTGTTGCCCAGTGCCCCATGAACTGTATCAAACCTGGTCAATGATGAAAATGCAAGCATCACCTTATTATGATAATTAGGCTATGTTGATTAAAGTGGAAGCAGCATTAAGGCCATTTCTATTACTAAACCTATCTTCTCCACTTAATTAGCACTTTCTTAAAAACGTCTTTAGTTTCTTAGTTTATCTGACTGGGAACAGAGTCACTGAACCAGAGTTGAATGGCATCTGGTTTATGAGAGGTCTGAGTCTATAACATGGTGATTGGTTTTTAAAAGATTGCTGCCTTCATGTATTATATAATATTTGGGCAGGCATGTGTCCAAGCACTTGAAGTAGCAAATGGGGAGCATTGAGGTTTGAGTTCTTCAGGATGTTTATTCCAGCTGTGTATTAACTAGGACCTCAGCGTCCGGCCTTGGACTGTTTCTGTAGCTGATACGATGGGCCTCCCTCAGCCTCTGCTGGGAGTAATGGCCAGTGTCCAGGGCAGAGCTACATTTGTCCAGAGGTTGCCTGGAATGAACTGATGCTATATGCCACTCATATCTAAAGAAGTAGAAATGCAAGCAAAACCTACAAGTTGTTTTTACCAATCAGATAGACAGTGATTAAAACTACTGATAATACATACACTGTCAGTTGTGTCTGACTCTTTGTGACCCCATGGACTGTAGCCTGCTAGGCTCTTTTGTCCATAGGATTTCCCAGGCAAGAATATTGGAGTGGGTTGCCATTTCCTTCTTCAAATATGTACAAAGTGTTGGTGAGCTTGTAAGCAAAGAGCAGGCTCATAAATAAGAGAACATAGGACTTCCCTGGTGGTCGATGGGCTAAGACTCCACACTCCCAATGCGTGGGGCCCAGATATGATCCTTGGTCAGGGAACTAGATCCTACATACTGCAATGAAGAGTCACGTGACACAACTAAAGATACCGCATGCCGCAACTAAGACTCAGCACAGCCAAATAAATAATAAAAATTTTAAAAATAAGTATTTTTTTTTAAAGAGAAGAGATTAACAGATCAACCTTTCCAATGAACATTTTGAATTTTTAAATGTTCAAGACCTTTCTCCTGGTGGTTGTGTTAATAAAGACTTACCATACAGGGACTTCCCTGGTGGTTCAGTGGTTAAGAATCTGCCTTGCAATGCCAGGGATGCTGTTTAGGGAACTAAAATCCCACATTCTGTGGAGCAAGTAAGCCCCTGCACCACAACTAGAGAGTCTGTGCCCGTAGTGAAGATCCCGCGCGCTGCAACTAAGACCCGGCATGGCAGCCAAATACATAAAAACAAAACAAAATAAAACTTACCTTACAAATATATGCAAACGTATGCCAAAGAAAAGGAAAATGTACAAGGATGTTTCCTGCATGACTGGTTACAATAGGAACAAACTGGTGACCAATTAAACGTCTTTCATTAGAGGGTCTGGTTAAAAACCCTAAGGGATACATAAAAATGTTAAACATACAAAGGAATTATCTGACCATTTAAAAGAATGTAGACAATCTTGCATGCCGAAGTGGGGGGAAAAAAGCCACCTAAATTTTAAGATATATTATTAAACAAAAAAGCAAGGTGCATTTAATATGCTGACATGTATTTTGGGCAAAACATTGTTATTTTTCTAAGTATACATATAATCTAAAAAAAAAAAAAGTACCTGGGAAGTGATACACCAGTTTTTCTCCTTTCTTTGTACTTTCTGATATTAAAAAAATTTTTTTAAAGAATAAGGCTGTGACAGGGACTTCTCTGGTGGTCCAATGGCCAGGACGCCATGCTCCCAGTGCAGGGGCCTGGTTCAATCCTGGGCAGGGACCTAGATCTCACATACTGCAACTAAGATCTGGCATGCTGCAACTAAGACCCAGTGCAGCCAAATAAATAGGTTGAAAAAAAGAATGAGGCTGTATGTGTGTAAAACCTGAAAGATTATCTGTGAGTGATTATATTTCCCCAGTGTGGCCAAAGCAATATTCCCAGTTCTACATGCACTTCTCAGACAGTTCAGTCGCTCAGTCATGTCTGACTCTTTGTAACCCCATGGAGTGCAGCATGCCAGGCTTCCCTTTCAATCACCAACTCCCAGAGCTTACTCAAATTCATGTCCATTGAGTCGGTGATGCCATCCAACCATCTCATCCTTTGTTGTCCCCTCTTCCTCCCACCTTCAATCTTTCCCAGCATCAGGGTCTTTTCCAATGAGTCAGTTCTTCGCATCAGGTGGCCAAAGTATTGGAGTTTCAGCTTCAGTCCTTCCAATGAACATTCAGGACTGATTTCCTTTAGGATGGACTGGTTGGACCTCCTTGCAGATCTACATGCACTTCTAGAGCCTTGTTATTCCCCATCAGGGGCAGTTTATTCCTTCCTTCTGAAATCTGGGCGGCTCTGTGACAGCCCTGACAATCAGAATGCCACGTAAGTGACACTGCGGCTCCTGGGCCTCTGCACAGAACGGCCGTGCAGCTTCCATGGGGGGTGTGCTCTTCCTTGGGGTGCCTACCCTGGAACCCGGCTGCCATGCTGTGAGGAATCCCAACCTAACTCACAGTTCATTGAGTACCTTCAGAGTTGTGCAAACACCATCACTACTTAATTCCAGAAAACTTCTGTCACCCCCAAAAGAAACCCTGTGCCACCAACTCTCCTCCTGCCCTGACTAATCCATTTTTTGTCTTCATGGATTTGCCTATTTAGGACATTTCCTATAAATGGAATCATACAATATGTGGCCTCTTGCTTCTGACATCTTTCACTTAGCACAATGTTTTCAAGGTTCAACTATACGGTAATATGTATCAGTACTCTATTCCTTTTTGTGGCTGATTAATATTCCATTATATGAATGTATCACATCTATTTATCCACTTATTAGTAGTTGGTCATTTGGGTGGTTTCCACTTCCTGGTTATTAGGAATAATAGTGCTGAGAACATTTGTGTACATTTTTTTGTATGGAAGTATGTTTCCAAATCTCTTACATTTAAGTGCTATAAAATCACCTATTGATATTAAATGATATATAATACATAAAAATGATACAAAATACATAAAAATTAAGTGATACTGAATAACAAATGATACATAATTTAAGTAATCATTCATTAGAGCAGCTTTCCTAAGAGCAGCAAACCTGTTCCCTCATAGTAATTCAGACATAATATGATTCATTGGGTAGACCAAAAGTCACAAGATGGCACTATTTCAAGCCCAGGTTTTTCACTAACTTACACAAAGATTTCACCACATCAGTCTGAATTAATGAGACACCACTTTGCTGTCCCTGTTTTAAAAAAACAAAACAAAAATACCAGGGCTATTCTTTGGTCTTCAAAATTCCTCTTTTGATGTTACAAAGTGAAATCTATCATTTAAATTTGACATACAGGGAGAGGCTGGAGTCTCTTCAGGAATTTGGGATTTGACTTAGAATTCCTATGAACATGGAAAACCTGGGACTGACCTGTTTGGGTTTACCTAATAAAAGTTCAATAAAAATAGGCCATTTAAAAAAAAATTCTGGATTAAGTAAAAACTCACTTATGTGGGAGTTTGGGATCACATTTAGAGCCTCTACCAGTAAGAGACTGTTATGCAAATAAAAACTCTGTAGCAAGGTTCTTCATCCACCGACATGATTTCTCTTCAGGTTGGTCTACTGCTCTCCCAGCGCCTGCTGCCAGCTTCTTCAGCAAGCTCCATCACCGTCTTCCTGAGTTTGCCTGTATGCTTCATGTAAATCTAGTAAGGAAACAATGAGATGCTTTTTTCCGGCAGTTGCTCTAGAGGCCACTTGTGGAGAAGAGATGGCACTAATAAAAAAGTGCGGATGTTTTCTCCAGTGGAAAATTACAAGTTTGCTTGGTTTTAATCCTTGGCAGCAAGTTTTAGGTTCCTCTTCACTGAACAGACTTCTTTCTGCTTGGCTTTTTCCCGGCCAGTGTCCTGGCACACTATCAGAGGGGGAAATAATTAGAAAGAAGTGTCTTACAGGGATGAGAAGCACTGGGAGCTTACCAGATGGGGATAATCATGAGCCTTCAAACAAATCCTTGACCAGACAGAGCACTGTGTGTCTTCTCGCCTACGTTAACTATAGGCAGTGTTCATGGCTCCTGAAATGTGAGCATGGAAAGAACAGGAGGATGTCTGCTCAGTTTCCTTCCTTCTCAGGGGGACCCCTCGGTTGCTCTTCGGTTCATAAGCAGTGACCGAACTGTAGCCCCAGGGAGTTTTCTAAGAGCTGCCCTCATCTTACTATGGAGGGAAGAGTCTCATTGCATTCTTGGTTCACTTATGATTCAGGTTATGTGAGTGTGGGGTGGGGAGCGAGAGACAGCTTTGTTATTTCTGTATAATGACACTTGGGACTCTCCTAGTGGTCCAGTGGTTAAGACTCTGCTCTTCCAACACAGGAGGCACGGGTTCGATCCCTGGTTGGGGAATTAAGATCCTGCATGTTGCTTGGTGTGCCAAAAAAAATTTTTTTTAAATCAAAAAGATGTTTATGAGACAGTTGGGGAAGTGTATAGCGACATTTACTAATTATAACACTACTGGAGTATAGATATGTAGTTAAAAAGCATCTGACATCTCACCTTTCAGAGTTAACAAGTATGTCACTTTGGGGAGCATTTCTAACAATCTGCTGTGCATAATTATTCATCAGAATTTCTCAAATAAACTTGTGAGCATTTGTGTTGTGCTTGTTCAGAATCTGACCCTGAGACAAGAATCCAAAAGGAAGCAGTTCATTTGGGAGCTGCAGCAAACAGTATTGGAGAGGGGTAAAGTAAGACAGGGTAAGGTAGCCAACTGAGGGTGATTATCAAGTTAGCTGCTGCTGTGGGTGGATGGAGCCTAATCCCACAGACAAACTCTGGAAAGTGCTGTAGAACATGAGCCTCAGAGATATTTCATTGGAAGGGTGAGGGAACAGAAGCATTTATACCCCAGGTCCCATTGGCTGAAGCTGGTAGGTGTTAATTCTGAGTACTTCCAGCCTGAACAGACTTCCAAGACATTGGAGAAAGTCCCCAGCAAAGAGAGGAAGCTATTAGCAGGTGGAGGGGAGTCCCCACACACATAGTCGTGGTATCACTTGGAAGATGTCCTGGGCCCTGTTCTAGGTGCTGGGACACAGCAGGAAATGAAACAGAGAAAAAGTCTTGCTTTCATGGAGCATTCCTTCTGTTGGGGAGAATAAATAAGCAGGGTACGTAAGAAACATACAGAGCATGTTCCATGTGATGAGGAAAGCATGTGGAGCGGGGCTGCTGTGCTGACAGTGAACTGAAGAGGGGCCAGGGAGCAGAGAGGACAGCGGGAGCCCCACCATATTCCAGGGGTGGCGGCAGAGGAGTGAGATGCCATGATGGGCAGGTTGGACATGGGATACGAGAGAAGGAGAGGAGTCAACGGGCTTGGCCTGAGCAACTGGGAAAATGGAGCTGCCTCTTCCTGAACCAGGGAAAACTTGACGGAGCACGTTTGGGATCAGCGGTGGGTGGGGGCCTGGCTTTGGGTATCTTACGTTTGTGATATCTGTTGGACACTTAAATGATGCTGTCAGCAGGAGGCTGATTGGAGGGTCAGGAGTTCCAACAGGTGTGAACTGGATGTAACTGGGGTTTGTCAACATACAGATGGTCTGAGCCTTGGGACTAGTTGAGATTCCTGTGGGAGCAAGCTAAACAGAAAAGAGGTCTGGGACTGAACCCTAGGAGTGGAGTGGTCACCTATATGCATGTGTACACTTGCCACATCTATATGGATGGATATGCAGAAACACTCTCTGTTTAAATACATACAGACACACACGGGGGTTGCAGGTCAGTGGTATTATATAAATAGATTTGGAACTCAATTTTCTTCCCACTCAGTCTCCTGAGGATAACTGCTCCATGGCAACAGTATTTGTCTACTCCATTAACTTAATGGCTGCATAGTATTTCACTGTGTTCATGTACCATTACTAATTTTTCCCTATAGAGGAATATTCACCCCAGTTTTACACTGCAGTGGGCACCCTGGACATTCATTCTCTCCATCCTCTGTGATCACTCCCTGGGGTTATAGCCCCCCTAGAAGCGGGGTGGTTGTGTGCAAGGATGTGTCCTTTTTATGTTCCGACTCAAGACCCCTTCCTGGCAGCTCCAATAATCTGAGATGTGTTCAGTATGGAACAGCTGCTGACCTCAAGGAGGAACCACTGGGTGTCATTCCAGGTAAACCCTGTTCTATAGGAATCCTTCTGAATACAGGGCACCTATCTGGGTAACAACTGCTAGAAACCGGGCAGAGGTTTGGGTCAAGTCAGAAAAGTCCAAGACAGGAAGTCGTCTGTCAGGACTCACTCCAGGACTCACACATGGAGCCACAGGCGACTTCTGAGTATAAAACCATTCTGTTTCCACACAGAGCAGAACAACAGAACCAGGCCTGCAGGCTCTCCAGTAGAGCTACTAAAAGCTTACTAAGTCAAGTTCTAAGGAAGCAGCCAAAGGCAGATGTGCTTTTGTGAAATGACTGTAATTAACTCCAAATCTTTCCCTGCACTTGCTTTTCGCTGGCTGGATTTGTCATTGAGCTGTTAGAACAAGCCTATGCCATAGGCCAGATTTCTTCCCTTTGCCTGTCTTTCCCAGCAAAAGCATGACCCCATCACCTGTCTGGGCACATACCGAGTGTTTGGAAGGTGTTAGGACATTCTGCATGTACAATGGTAACCTTGAAAATAACATCTATCACTGCCAGGTAATTGGCCGGCAGCCTCCGAGAACTTCAGGGTATTAAGAGACAATGTGTTGTATTTAGTCACAGTGTCCTCAAGCACAGGGACATGTACTGAAATGCCTTGTGACTCAGAAGGGACAAAGGGAAAATGGCAAATGCAAGGCCATGCCTTAGATCCTGTTTTATTCCCATCGCTATAAACAATTCAACCCAAGACTGGACCCACTGCTGGGGTTTGACCCACAGAAATTATAGGTCAGCAACACTCATCCAGGGAGACCTAGTCCCCTACACTAGGGTCTTAACCACCAACAGATGCCAAGAAAGTACCCGATAGTCTGAAGTTTTCAAAAGCATCTGAGCTGGTGATCTGTACGCTCTTCTGTTACCGCAGTCCAGAGGCCTGTACCATGGAAGACTCCTTCCCACGGCAGAGCCTCCAACCAGGCCAGCCACCAGCAGTTTCTTCCTCTTCTGCTCTGTGAGTGATGCTCGGTCCAGCCCAGAGTCCAATGAGGAGGGTTTTCTTGCATGTTGTGGCTGAGATAAGTCATTTTATCCCAGGATACAGCAGGTAGATGTGAAAAGCAGACTCATTAGAAAAGACCCTGATGCAGGGAAAGACTGAAGGCAGGAGAAGGGCACGACAGAGGATGAGATGGTTGGATGGCACCACTGACTTGATGGACAGGAGTTTGAGCAAGCTCCAGGAGTTGCATGGATAGGGAAGCCTGGCGTGCTGCCGTCCATGGGGTCGCAGAGAATTGGACACAACTGAGTGACTGAACTGACGGCAGGTAGAAGGCAGCCTCCAGAATTTATGCCAAATTCCCATTCCTTAAATCACCAGATTTCATAGTTTATTATGAGATAATTGCCCCCAGACCTATAAGCCTGGGCAGGATGTTAAAACCAGAGCTTGGGAGTGAATGCCAGCTGGTTTCCCCCCTCCCCGTTCTGCCTGTGCCGCCTGCCGGCCCCTGCTCAGAATGCCGTGTAGTATTTCTCCGTGGTGCTGACGATGTCACTCTGGTCCTCCAGCAGCTGCAGCACCTGCTGCAGCACAGGTTCACTCAGGCCTGGGCTGAGGCTCAGGCGGGCACAGGCCAGGATGTGCAGGAAGTGGCAGCCCTTCTCCACGTCTGTGGGGAAAAGGGAGTTGGCAAAGCTTGGACACACCTGTCAGACCCTCCTCTCTCCCTGCTGTCCTTTCCTCTACATAGAAGTCCTTCTCTATATTTCCTAGATCAGAACCCGCAGCTTCATAAGACCTCCCAACGCGCCCCGATGATTCCTATGCACATTAAAGCAGGAGATGCACTGGCCTACCTTACTGACGACAACAAACTAAATCACCTGTTCTCAGGTGTGCGCCAGGGACCACCGACCGGGGACACAGGCCTTCAGCCTTCCAGGATTCCCAATCAGTAATTTTATACTCAGAACCCCATGGGGTTTTAGCGCTTGATCATCTTTTTCTCTCATGAAGTCTCATGTACAGGTGCACATATTCCAGGCTAACCCCCTAGCTTCCCAGGTGGGAGCCCTCCTGAGGTGGACAGCAGAGCCAGCCTGCAGCAGTCTCCTTATTCCTTCCATAAATCCTGGACCATGGGACTGCAATGGTGACCTTTGGCCTCTTCGCACTCCTCTCTGCCTAGGCTTCCAGTCTGTTTGTGGTGGCTGTGTTCAAGGAACTTCTCACCCTCTACCAGGACAGATGGGACCATTTCTAACAGTTCAGGGTGAGTGACTGCTTTCCTAATAGAAATCAATCATTCTGTAATAGTGGTATTCATACTGAAGTTATGACCACTAGAGAGGATCATGAAATCAATTTAGTGGGTTGTGATTAGCATTCTTTTCTTACCAAACAGACTGAAGCAGACCAGAATATGAGATTACAGAATGTACTGCATTTTAGGTAGGATAAATATTAAGGTAGGATAAATATTAATTTATATTCAATTATATATGTATATATATGTAGTTGAAGTAAAATTTATAATAAAATGATATAATTTACTGGGTCATGACATAAAACTTATTTGTAACATTGAGAAAAAGTCAAACCTTATTCCTGGAAACCAACCTTCCCCAGTTTTCAGCAGTCAGGTCTCTCACTGACATATGCCCAGCACTTGGCCCACCAGTGCTCTGCACAGTCACTGAACAGAATGCTTTAGGCTCCAGCAAAGTCCTGGAGGGGTTGTTCAGTTCAGTTCAGTTCAGTTACTCAGTCGTTGTGGTGATGGGCAAAACATGGTTGTGGCTTTGGGCAAGTCACTGCATCTTCAAGCCTGGTTTTCTGACCAAAAGGGAGTGGGACCGGAGGTGGGGGTACCTCTGAGGTCCTTCCCAGCTGTAAGGGTCAGGGCCGATCACAGGTAGTGGGCTAACAAAGACTTGTTAATTCTGACCTCTAGTGGCTACTGAACTCATTATTCCTGCCAACCGGAGTTACTGTTGGGAAACTCCATTGGTCTCCACATTTCCAAGCTGTTTCTTCAACATTTGTTCAATCAAAATTTCCTGAACACCTACTATTAATACATGTGTAGCACTAAGCAAGCAGGAACAGGTACAGAGGGCAGACGGAGAGCAGACTCCGGAGTCCAAAGGACCCAAATTCAAGTGCTGGCTCTATGACTGGGGCAAAGTGGTCCACGGTTCTCATCCCGCATCCTCATGTATTAAATGGGAAGAAAAGCACCTGTTTCACCTCTGGTTGTGTTGGTGAAAGGAGACTCACGGTGGGTGCTTCATCCTTGGAGAATTTACTTATCGTTATATTCATAACCTAAGAAGATGCACAAAACCTAGTCCGTGCTCTAAAGAAGCTTCAACTTTTCCCAAGAGGAAGAGTTGATGATGGTGGGTAGAGGACACCAAGCAGAAATGGGTTTGCACACAGCAGAGAGGGAACACTCGGAATTCCAGCACTGCTCAGCTTGTAATCTTAGTTTTTATAAGACCTGGGTGCTCAGGCTCAGGGCTCAAGGTGACTTATAGGCATGTATGTTCAGCAGTGCTGACTGCCCCAGAGGTCTTAAAGGACTTCTTCACAAAGGCCATTCTGCCATCTGAGGGTTGTCTAGCAAGGCTATTCATAGAGGGATCTTCTAGTCACAGGTGGAAAAGGACTGGCGTTAGTTCTTTAAATATTTACAATTCACTGGTGAAACCATTAGGTCCAAACTTTTCTTTGTTGGGAGATTATTTATTACTGATTCAATCTCCTTACTGTAGATCTATTCAGACTTTCCATGTCTTCATGATTTAGTCTTGGTAGGCTCTGTGTTTCTAGGAATTTGTCCATTTCATCTGGTTATACAATTTGTTGGCATACAGTTGTTTATAGTACTTTTTTATAATCCTTTTTATTTCTGTAGAGTCAGTATTAATGTCCTCATTTTCATTTCTGATTTTAGTAATCTGACTTTTTTCTCTTTTTTCTTAGTCCACCCAGCTAAATGTTTAGCAATTTTGATGATCTTTTCAAAGAAGCAATTTTTGGTTTCCTTGATTTTCTCTATTGTTTTTCTATTCTCTATTTCATTTATCTGTGCTCTAATTTTTATTATTTCCTTCCTTCTATTAGCTTTGAGCTACTTTGTTCTTCTTTTTTAGTTCCTTAAATTGTAAACCCATGTAAGTGTTCTTAGCTATAAAGTTCCCCTTTATATCCAGCTTTTGCTGTGTCCCATAAGCTTTGGTATGTTGTGTTCTAGTTTTCATTCATCTCTAAGTATTTTCTAATTTCCCATGTGATTTCTTCTTTGGTCAATTGGTTAAGAATGTGTTATTTAATTCTCACAAATTTGTAAATTTTTCAGCTTTACTTCTGTTATTGTCTTCTAACTTCAAAAGATACTGGTCAGAGAGAAGATGATTGGTATGATATCTACCTTTTAAAATCTACTGAGAATTACTGACGGTCTAACACGTTCTGTCCTGGAAGAGGTCCCGTGTATACGTGAGAAGAACACGTATGCTGTTGTCAGGTAGTCCTTTGTGTGCACAGGTGAGATCTGGCTGACTTATTGTGTTATTTAAGGCCTCTGTTTCTTTATCTTCTGTCCAGTTTTTCTATCCACTATTGAGAGTGGAGTACTGATATCTCCAACTATTATCGTAGAACTATTCATTTCTCCTTTCAATTCTATTGGTTTTTGCTTCATGTAATATTCTGATGGTCAGTCACGAGGCACATAACATTTAAAATTGCTATGTCTTCTTATCGAGCCTTTTATTAATATATAATATCCTTCTTTGTTTCCTGTAACATTTTGATTTAAAGACTATTTTGTCTGATATTAGTATCAGTATAACTGCCCCTGATCTCTTCTTCTGAGACTCCCATAACACATATGTTGGTCCATTTGATGATGTCCCACGGGTCCCTTAGGTTCTGTTCATTTTCCTTCAGAGCCCTGTTGATTCTTCTTCCTGTTCAAATCTGCCTTTGAATCACTAGTAAATGTTGCCTTTCAGTTCCTGTCCTTGTCAGGATTTCTTTTTAGTTTTTCTCTTGATCAATATTTTCCATTTTATTCACCCATCATTTTCATGAGCATCTTTAAGACAGCTGTTTTAAAGCCTCTGTGTAATAGATAAGCCATCAGGTCTTTTTCAGGGATAGTTTCTGTTGCTCTCCCCATCGTCTCTTTTGAATGGGTCATAGTTTCCTGTCTCTTTGTATATCTTTCACTTTTAGTTGAAAACTGGACACTTGAATCTAATAATGTGGTAATTCTGCAGATTAGATTCTTCCCCTTTCCTGGTGTTAGCTGTTTTTTTGTTATTGTTTCTAATTTTTTTGGTTGTTGTAGGCTGTCTCTGAGCCAAGAATAGCCTGAGATGGAAACCTAAGGTCTTCTCAGGTCTATTTCTGAGTCTGTGCCTTTTCCTGGGTATGTGAGGTCACTTTCTAATTTTCCCCATATATGCAGTTGATTTTGAATGTTTTAAGTCTTTCTTTTCTGGCTCCAAAAGCGGCAAAAAATCCAGAGAAATGAAGGGTTTTTTTTTTTTTAAAAAAGGGTGCCAGTCTTTTTAAAATCCCTTGGAAGTTACCTCACCTGTTGGGTGAGGCAGGCACAGCAATGGGAGAAGGTGCAACAACGGCCACCCACCTCTCTGTCCACACCTCTGTGATCAGAAGCACTAGTGAGTGGCCAGAGCACAGACCCCTGAGACGTGGAGGACTGGGCCCTTTCTGCCCACTCTAGATCCAGAAACCCATGCACAGCTGCCTGCTATGCAGGTGGAGGTATGGGATGGGCAGCGGCCTCTAAGATTTGAATACTGACTGGAAGCAACCCCAATTACTGTCCACACCTTCCTCTGGAAGTTGCCAGCTTTCATAGATACTTGAGAGTTCCAAATAGCTATAGCAGATAGATGGGACTGCTGTCTAAGCAGAGGGAAGGGTTTCTGGTGTTTCTCACTCTTACAGCTTCCTGAGAGTTTTATAAAACACCAGTTTATTTCATCCTTTTAACAATCCACAATGTAGGTACCATTATTATCTGTTTTTCATATAAAGAAACTGAGCCACAGACTTACCCAAGGCCACGTAGCTTCAAAGTGGCAGAACCGGGATTCAAACCCAGGTAAGGTGCCTCTAACAGCTCGCTCTTTACAACTATGCCACACGGCCCGTCTTTAGACAAGCCTAGTACCAGTGCCTTAGGGACCGAAAACTGGCCCGTGTTTATGATCCTGTCGTTATTGTAGGTTTACCCTTTGCTGAAATACTCATCAGTTCAGCTCAGTGCTCAGTCCTGTCTGACTCTTTGCGACCTCAAAAGTGACTATAAAGATTTTAAGTTCTCCTACCAATCATCCTGTCAAGGAAAACTCAATTCTTTGTTTTGTTTGAAAGGTTAGGAATGAACGAAAGGTTCAGTTGTTGTTGTTCAGTTGCTTAGTTATGTCCGACTCTTTGTGACCCCATGGACTGCAGTACTCCAGGCTTCCCTGTCCTTCACCATCTCCTGGAGCTTACTCAAACTCATGTCCATTGAATCAGTGATGCCATCCAACTATCTCATCCTCTGTCATCCCCTTCTCCTCCTGCCTTCAATATTTCCTAGTATCAGGGCCTTTTCTAATGAGTTGGCTCTTCACATCAGGTGGCCAAAATATTGGAGCTTCAGCTTTAGCATCAGTCCTTCTAATGAATATTCAGGACTGATTTCCTTTAGGATTGACTGGTTTGAACTCCTTGCAGTCCAACGGACTCTCAAGAGTCTTCTACAACACCACAGTTCAAAAGCATCAATTCCTTGACATTCAGCCTTCTTTATGATCCAACTCTCATAGCCATGATTAAATAAATGGTCAAATATCTATCAATATATATAGTGAAATATAAAGACAGCTATTAAAAGGACAGGAATTTATACACATACTGTTGCTGAACGACCTCTAAAATGACCTCTAAATTTAAAATACAATGTATAGAACACTGAGTATTATATGCTAAGCTTTATTAGGCATTTTAGGAAGGATAACTATACAAATGTGTTTTATAAGTGCATATGACATCTCTAGGATACACCAGAAACCAAGGACATCCCCTTCCTTTGGAAAGGGAAACACAGAGCCTGAGGCTCGGTGCTGGGAGGAAGTCTGACTTTTCTGTGTGTGTTTTCGTATTTTTTTACTTTTTACCCTATGCATACAATATTCTGAATAACTTTTTAATGTCCTAAGTATTTCTTATGAAAAGGAGTGGTTGCAACAGACTCTAAGTCCCTACATGATATTTTTGTTGGCATCCTGTTATCCATGCTCCAGAATTTGTCTCCTGGGAGTTCACTAGTTTCAGGGAACTGGCTTATCATTTTTAGAGGCTCCCTTTTATAGACTGACTAGCAGAGCCTTGACAGACACACTCACCAAAGCAGGACCTGGCCTGTGGATTAGAAGTGGATATAAAACCTGCCACTTTATAGACCCTCAGGTCACCCAGGCTATTTGATTCTCCTAAGAAAGGTAGTCCGAATTGCTTTCATTTGCTTTACCAGGCCCTAGGATTACTAATCCTTTATCCACCCTGTTCCTAATACATATCAAAATAAGAATCTGGCCAGATAGCCTGGGGCTAGCATCAGTGCAGGAATGTCACCGGGAAGCAGTCTCCTCTCTCATCCCTTCTTGGTGGAGGAATCCTGCATTTCATGCTATAAAAAGCTCTTCAGTTGTGGACAGGCAGTTTCCCCTCAATGCAACTAAAGGATACTTTTCCTTCTTGTTCTGAATGAAGTGAACAATAGTTAAGAAACCTTGCATCAAATAATAGATTGCTTTCAGTTTATTTTAAGAGCTGTTATCACACCACTCTGGGAGGTGACCTCATGGGTCCTCAAAGGCTAAACAGGGCTGCATACCATCACCACCAGGGCTGGAGACCTGGTCCCGCTCCACCCACTGACTCAGCCTGGAAAAGATCCAGGTCTCAGGCACATATGGGCTCTAAGGACAGGAGGTGGACCTCTCCAGAAAGCAAGCAAGCCGAGGAAGAGGCCTGCCTGTGCTCCTTAACCAGCCCTTCTACTCTTCTTCTGGCGTCATTTGTTGACATATGCTGACATTTGTTCTTAGCATATGTTTACAAAAGGTAGACTGTGAAAAGTCACCTTTAAGAGTGGTCAGTTTACACAGGATTTAAAGATAAGACAAATGCTTTATTTCTAACTAGTGTGAAAATGGCAATGTCTGTTGTCAGACTATCTACAATTTGAATTTCTAACCACTAGGGGTTGACCTAACTCCACTAAAACCAACTCTTGCAAAACCATTTCTCTTGCAAATTATCAGGCTTCTAGATGACTGAATTATACTCTTCACAAACTGTAAACTCCAGTACTTTGGCCACCTCACGCGAAGAGTTGACTCATTGGAAAAGACCCTGATGCTGGGAGGGATTGGGGGCAGGACGAGAAGGGGACGACAGAGGATGAGATGGCTGGATGGCATCACCGACTCGATGGGCATGGGTTTGGGTAGACTCCGGGAGTTGGTGATGGACAGGGAGGCCTGGCGTGCTGTGATTCATGGGGTCACAAAGAGTCGGACACAACTGAGCGACTGAACTGAACTGAATGTCTAGAACCACCCCTCCCAACACTGAAGGGCTTGATGGTAGCAGAGAGGAAAATGTCAGGTTTGGGTTTAGAGACAAGAAGTCAGAGTGGAACAAGAAATAACACAAATTTGGTGGTGCTAGTGGTAAAGAACCCGCCTGCCAATGCAGAAGACATAAGAGATGTGGGTTCAACCCCTGGGCCGGGAAGATCCCCTGGAGGAGTGCATGGCAACCCACTCCAGTATTCTTGTCTGGAGAAGCCCATGAACAGGGGAGTTTGGCAGGCTATAGTCCATAGGTTCACAAAGAGTTGGACACAACTGAAGCAACTCAGCATGCACACAAGAGACTATGACACCAGAAAGACGTCAAAAACTCCTAGCATGACGACTTACCTCGCCGCATCAGAATCCCCTGAGGAGTGTACTGTCTAGCCCCCATCCCAGCCCTGAGTGAATCAGAATCCGTAGGGCTGGGACCTGAGCCTGGTATGTTCATAAAAGCTCCAAGGCTGACTCTTAGATGTGGCCCAGGTCAGAACAACCATGCGAGGCTAACACTCACTTGAGCCAGGAGGAACCTGAGGTGCCGAGAAGGCAGGTGTCTGAACCAGCCATGCCTCCAAGCTGTTACTGGGAAAAGCCGTAGGTTTCCTGACCCTCTGTCCAGTGGTCTCTAGGAGGGAATATTTCCCCTTCCAAGACACTGGGATACATGGATATTACACACTTACGATTTGGTTTCTGGCATTCCTCTTGAATGATCCGGTGGATCTTTCTGTGCAATTCTTTGTTTTCTCTCGTTACCTAAACAGGAAAAGAGAGTCTGGAGAGAAAGGTTAAGTGACAGAGAGGCTGTGTCACCTACACACCCAAATTAGTATTTAGGGTAGCTCCTAAAGATTTCATAACAGTCCTCATTCATTCGCCATCAATGAGCGTGGTTTTCGAAATCTGGCCTGTTGTCACGTCAATTCTATCCCCAAGCAGCTTATTGCTCTGTGTGTGACCCACAGGCATATTCCCATGGAAGGTGGTTCACTGGGGCCAGGATGGAAAGAAAATCTGGAATCCCTTGCTATTGAGGAGCAACTTTCTTCTTAAATATTTATAACACATTCATAAAATTTCTCTTATTTGTTATATTTTTGAGGGAGGCACAGTGATCAAATCCCAGGACTCTTTCCTCTTGTGTTTCTTCTTGGGTTTCACGTTCCTTCACCCAACCATAGGGAAAAACAAAAGAAATAAAACTGTAAGGAAAAGCTAGCAAGAGAATAAGTCTAGTCTATAAACGGAAACACTGTCTGTTCTCAAAGGCAAATATAACCTGGGTTCCTTTCTCAGCTAGCTCAGGTAACAGGGAAACAGCCACCATAAGTCTAAAGACAAAAAAAGAGAGAAAGGAATAAAGAGGAATAAAGAAAGGAAAAGAGGAAGAAAGAGAGGGAAAAAAAGGAAGAATGGAAGAAAAAAAAGAAAGAAGTAAGTGGACAAACACATACGTCAGGAATGCACCCTGGGCCGATGGATGTGGAATGATCAGATTTAAGATGGCGATACTGACAAGGACCCATCTGTGGACTCATGGGGTTGCTGGGAAGATTAAGGCAATGTGGGAGAGCTGCTGAACGCTGGAAAGCACTAGCAGACAGAAGATAATGATGCCCCTGGGGCGATGCCCTCAGGAAAACAGAAACCTAGGGCCAGGGTTGAGGTAGGGGGCAGGGAGTGAAGTCAGCGAAGTGGGGTGGTTCTGCTGAGGAAAATATAGCTATTATAGCTGGATCACCTCACTCCAGCTCAGACTGATTCACAGGAGGAAGTGCCCCAGCCCTGCCACACCTCAGCGCTGGATGGCCGCCCACGTCTGCTGTTCCTCAGGAAGAGCTGCTTCCTACCAACCCAGGAGGCCACGCAGAGCCTCACGGGAGAATGCGACAGTGGGGGTGGGTGCTGTTAGGGTGAGCTGCCCCACAAGAGGAAATCAACTTCCCTGCCCCCCCTCAACCGCCTGCCCACTCTTATGCAGAACGGAATACCCTTTTCAAAAGTTACTGAAATAGTATTTAAAACATATCTTAATTTTTAAAAACTTTCTAAAACAGGGGAATCACTAGAGTAAATCAATATCAAGAAAATATCCTGTTAAGGAAAGCTTCCCCTCAGGAATCACGCTATAGAGAGTGAGGCTCCTGGGTGTCCTCAGGGTTCTGCTGTCTTCAGGAGAATCACATGCTGCTGGAGCCACATCTATGCTACTGACGTGGACATGGATATCACTGCCAACTATGTTCCTCCAGTATTAAAGTCAGGCAGTGGGAGGTAAATTTTAACTCAAAGTCTGAAGGAAATGGCAACCCTCTCGAGTATTCTTGCCTGGAAAATCCCATGGATGGAGGAGCCTGACAGGCTACAGTCCATGGAGTCACAAAGAGTCGGACAGGAGTGAGCGACTTTCATTCACTGAGGCAGGCAAGCACTTGTATCCCTGGAGGGAATGGTAATTGTTACCACCTTTGGTGGAGCCAAGCAGATTGTATTGACCCACACTTTAAAGGTACATGCCCTTTGCTCCAACCATTCCTCTTTTAAGAGTCAATCTCACAGAAATACTTACATAAGTTCACAAAAAGACAGACATAGCAGCAGTGTACTTGAGAACAAAAGATGGAAACAACATAAATGTCCATCAGAGAGAAGGGGTTAAATAACTGATGGCAAGTTCCCATACTGTAGAATACCATACAGATGTCAAAAAGAATGAGGTGGACTTACAAGGACTAATATGGAAAGAGGCCTGGGATGTGCTATTCTGGTCTCCAAAACACTTACAGAGTGTTATTTAGAGTAGTGGTTCTCCACTGTCCCAAGGGATACTTGGCAATGTCTGGAGACATTAAGGTTGCCACAACTGGGGGTGCTGCTCCCGCTGTCAAGTGGGTGAAGACCGAGGATATTGCCAAACACCCTACAATACAGAGGACAGCCCCCCACGACAAAGGATCAACTGGCCCAAACAACTGAAGTTGACAAACCCTGATTTAGAGGATGATCACATACTTTTTTTGATAACAGAAGCATATATTTATAAGCGTGCAGAAGAATGTACTGCTAAAAATGATACCAGAGGAAAGACAAAGGCCAGCTTCCTCTCCTTACTTTATGTACCTCCTTAATGACTGACTTTTAAAAACAGCAAATAAGTATTCCTAAGTAATACATATATCTGCAAATGGAAGCTATGGGGAAAAAATGTTAAGTTGCAGGTCTCTTACATAGAATAGGTTATCAAAACCACCATCTTTCTGGAAAACGAGTCCTTTTTCCTGCAGCAGCTTTACAGCATTCCTAAATATACTGTGAATTGCTCTGGAAGTGGTGTCATTCTTAAAACCCATCTGTAGGAAGGAAAAAAAGAAAAAAAAAAGAGGGAAAGAAGTAAGTCCCATCTTATAGCACTTGAGGGCAACTCCCTAGACCAACTGGTTATAAATTCACCCAACAGGCTTCTTATGGTGTAGTCAGAAAGATTCAGGTATGCACGGGCCTAGCAGGATGGTATTTAAGGAGGGCTGGGAAGTCTGCTCTGGCAGAATCACACTTGATAACCGTTCTACACCTTAGTTTTTTGTGTAATTCATTTAACTCAATGATAGGAAATAGAAAAATTAAGATGAAAATCTTTATTTTTTTTTTATGCAGAACAAAAGATTCTATACATACTGGCTCACTTCTTTGATTAAAATTGTTTTATCAATTTTCATATGGCCAATATTAAATACTATAATAATTTATTTATAATATTAAAATTTGTAAATAATCAAATTTATATATGGCCACAATTTTAATCAAAAAAGTGAGCCAATATGTATAGAATCTTTGGTTCTGTATAAAAAAGTCAAAGATTTTCATATATACATACATGTATATATATAATATACTGAATATATATATACATATATATATATATACACACACACACACACACACACATACATATAAGGGAAATCAACCCTGAATATTCATTGGAAGGACTGATGCTGAAGCTGAAGCTCCAATACTTTGGCCACCTGATGCAAAGAGCCGACTCATTGGAAAAGACATTGATGCTGGGAAAGATAAAGGGCAAGAGTAAAAGGGGAAGACAGAGGATGTGATGGTTGGATGGCATCACGGACTCAACAGACAGGAGTCTGAATAAACTCCAGGAAACAGTTAAGGACAGGGAAGCCTGGTGTGCTGCAGTGCATGGGGTTGCAAAGAGTTGGACACAACTTAAGAGACTGAACAACAATAATACAACTTCTTCCTAAGGACATCAAAGACTTTTATACACATTGAAATAGGTTAGGGATTTCAACACATAGAGAGTATTAAATAGACTCCTTATTTTAAATAGAGGACAGTGAAGGCAAACAGCTGTGCAGAGACCTATCAAAGGGGAGGGTCCCTGGGTTGAAGGCAGACGGGGCCCTGGGGGAAGCAAGAGAGGCACAATGAAGGATGCTCTGCTGCTAAGAGGTTGCTCTCTCCTCAACTTCGGTATCCCTTCCCTTCTCTAAGTGTGCCTACAGAGGTTACCAGGTCATCCTACTTCTTATTTCAAGGAAGCCACGTTTTTCACCATGTCCCACCATGGTTAATCAGATTGTGTGCTTCTTGAATTGGGGACTTTGTGCTTCATCTAGGCCACCTGCTCCCTGACACACAGTGGGTGACCAAGAAAATGCATGTGCCATCAGTGGAACGAAATACCCTGTAGAGATAGGAAGTAGCTTTCTAACTATTCCACTAGGGATTTTTAGTTCCTTCCTAAAACAAAGGAAGTGGTGAGTAATAACTGTCCTTCAAGGTACATACCCATTTTTTTTTTTTAAGATGTGACCATTTCTTTAAAAAGTTTTTATTGAATTTGTTACAATGTTACAGTTTTGGGTTTTTGGCCAGGAGGCATGTGGGATCCTAGCTCCTCCACCAGGGATCAAACCTACACCCTCCACACTGGAAGGCAAAGTCTTAACCACTGGACCACCAGGGAAGTCCCCAGATCCATTTTTAATGTGAGAGAAATCTGTAAAGATATTAAAAAGATCAGAGAGCCTAAAAAAAGAAAAACATGGCAAAGCGAAGGCAAAGTCCTGCCTCTCTAATGGAAGGGCCTTATGAGGCTGTCTGGACAGCACCCACAGATGCTGAAACAGAAAGTGCCCCTCAGATTTTCTGTAATGTTCCCTCAAAGTGACAGGTAGAGAAAATGCACCCCCACATGGCCTCCAGTATTGACAATTCCATCCTGAAAGAAACCTTTGCTTCCTAGGAGAGGCCTTCCAGACATCATAGTTTGAATTTAATAGATCCTGGCGACCTGCTCTCCTGGGCTAAAGAGAAGAGTCTAAGTTTCTTCATTATATTCAGAGTCGAGGTTTTTTCCCCTCAACAGAACAGGCCTGGGGAACCTGGGCATTAGAACCTGGGTCTGACAGTTGACAAGCATTCCAGGTTATGACAGCATCCATTCTCTGAAGGGAGAATGAGGTTGAGAAATACTTGATGACTCCCACAGGCAGAAAAGCTATCTGGGTGTGTTTAGAATAAACACCTCATCCAGCCATCCTCAGCCACGTGCCTTTTTATTCAGGGGGGAGCTGGGGAGAGCTATTTCTAATTTCATACATGAGTGCTCTCACTTAGGAAAAGGAATGATCAACCCAACACAGGCTCCCCCACCACAACTCTATACAGCTACTTCATAATTCTAAGCTGATTCACCTTTAATAGAAAGATCCTAAGGGTTGAGTTTATTCCATCTCTTACCAATGTAGAAGTAAATTGGAAACTGACTAGAAACGCTTTTACATGGTTATTCCTGTCATTGAAAATGACTGCTGACTATCCCCAGACCATATAGGAAGCTGGGTTCCTCCTCCCCGAGTTCAGTGAGATGGAGCAGCAGGAAGGGAGGGTGTGAGGCCTGGGAGACTAACCGCAGTTTCGTCTGTGAACCAGGTGGGCCCAGCAGAAAGGGCTCCCGTAAATATCAACAATGTGTGAAGCTTCTTTTCCAAAAACACTTGCCTCAGCTGACCTTGGGACGTAATTCCCTGCTGGTTGTAAAGACATGGTCCTGAGGATAAAACCCCCAGCGGTCCTTGTAGCTAGTAGGTTTCCCTGGCCTGAGAGGTGTGTCTTTCTTGTCTTTTTCTAAAGAGCAGTGACAGACTCATCTTATTCAGGAAACCGAAACTGCTCAGAAACAAAAACAGTGACTGGCTGAACGGGCTGAGCCTCTGCAGGCCTCTCCTCGTGGCAGGTCAGGAACTGGGTGGATCTCTGAAGTATATATATAGTCTTCATTCCCAAACAAACTCAACATTTATCCAGCTGTCAAAGAAACAATGGTTTTGCCAGTTTGCTTATCATGTTTCTGGATGCGCTAAGATGAGCCACCGTGGAAAAAAAAGAAAGGAGGAAAACAATCAAACCCACTCTCCCCACCTTCTCAAGTATAACATGATCACAATGATTTTTTGTTGTTGTTAAGCTTTCATCTGTATGACTACAAAAAGTGCCAGAGGATCTATGGTTTCACCGTCATTGTGAAGTGTCTTAGGTCTCCCAGGCTCTATTAAACAGAATTCAATGTAATGACACTGACCTCCCCAACCAGAGCCATGTGAAAGAATAATTCATAATTGATGGAAAAATAGCTTCCAGAGACAAAACAGATATAGCGCCATATTCATTGCTTTTTAAACATACAGCACTGGGCAGGCACGGATTTCTGCTCTGAACATTTACAAAAAGACAATCATGCCAAAAGTCCCCTTTGGAATGTTCTGAACGGAGGGGCTTTCTAGTTCAGTTCTCCCTATTTAATTCTCGCAGAAGAGCCAGCTCACAGGAAGAATGTGGTCTTTGCTAAGCTTCAAAGTTTCCTTCTAAACATGCCAAGAGAGTGGTCAGAAGCCCTGGGAGGCCAAGTTGGCACTGAGCCTCCTCTAAATGATTAAGTGGGAGGAAGGTCACTTGTCCTGTCAGTGGACAGCTGGGGAGCTAGCCCTGTGCAGAAGCCACAGTGGTGCAGAACAAAGCAGCCAGTCCTGACCCACCCCACCTTGGGGTTTCCTGAAACGGTATCCCTCATCTCCGTGTATGAAACTGTGGGTCACCGGGCACATGGCCTGGTGCTGGGAAGAGATAATTAGGTTCCCGAATGAAACTGAGAAGCAGCGGCCACACTCAGAAGGTGGGGATGGGGACTTGGTATCTGCTCCACCAGAATGCCGTTGATGTTTACTCGCTCAGTCGTGTCTGACTCTTTGTGACCCCATGGACTGTAGTCCGCCAGTCTCCTCTGTCCATGGGATTTCCCAGGCAAGAACACTGGAGTGGGTTGCCATCTCCTTCTCCAGGGGATCCTCTGGACCCAGGGACTGAACCCACGTCTCCTGCATTGGCAGGCAGATTCTTTACCACTGAGCCACCAGGGAAGACCTCCATAGGAATGGTGAAGAATAATCATGTTACCTCTCAAGGGTTATCATGCCAGCCCTGCTGCTAATGACAAAAGACTAGAAAACCTTGAACAGTCCAGAAATGGCCAGACCCCTTAAGAAAATTATGGTACACAGAGTAAAAGATTATTATGGAGTGGCAAATATGTTCATATGGCTGGGAAAAGGACCTATAAGACACACACACAATGAAAATCTACATAGATATAGTGTTTAGTAGGATACCATTTGTGTAAAAGAGAGGATACAACTACTTTTAATTTATATATGCAGATTATCTGCAGAAGGATATTCATGAGACTAGTAGTGGCACTTGTCTCTAGAGAAAGGGGAGGAGGAGGGAGGATGGGAAAACTAGATACTTTCAGGGACTAATTGAATTTTTATTTTCTATTTTATTTATTTTTGTTGCTTGTTTCCTTTTATTTTTTGGCTATGCAGCGAGGCTTGTGGGATCCCGGCTTCCCAACCAGGGATTGAACCTGGGCACTCGGCAGCAAAAGCTCCAAGCCCTAACCATTGGACTGCCAGGGAATTAATTCCTGGGCTACCGGAATTTTTAAAACCATTCATTCTTTCTATCAACAAGTAACTGTGGAGAACATACTTTATGCCAGCTCTGTTCCAGGCCCCATTCTAGACAGCAAAGAAAGAGACAGCCAAAGCCTCTGCTTTTAGAGAACTTAAATTCTGGTGAAGCAATAGGCAGCCAAACAAATAAATACCAGTGTTATCAAGAGATACGGAAACTGGGTGATAACACAGTGAGGAAGCTGATGACTGTTAGAGAAGGTCAGGGAGGGCAAGAAGGTGACATTCAAGCAGAGATCATTCCTGGTGGAATAAATAAATACAAGTCATGTTACAACAACGAAAAAACGGAGGAATTGTGCTGAAAGGGAAAGCCTAAAACCAAAGTCTCAGATAATTTTTAATTCCAGGCCAATAAGTAAAGATGAAACAACTTAAGTTCACCTCTAACACTATGGGTGAAAAAACGGGGATAGCTGTTTCTAGGATGAATAAAAAATTATTTGAGTGTTCCTTAAAATTTTTGTTTATAAACCAGACTGAATACAAATTGTTCTTTATTCAAACT
The DNA here is from genome assembly GCF_019320065.1 of Cervus canadensis. Classification (NCBI taxonomy): domain Eukaryota; kingdom Metazoa; phylum Chordata; class Mammalia; order Artiodactyla; family Cervidae; genus Cervus; species Cervus canadensis. The sequence continues at coordinate 26,381,778 of NC_057393.1, read as the reverse complement.
CCTAACACAGGACAAGTTAACCTTATTATGGAGAAGAGAGAGCAAGTCATTAAAAACCTTGGTTGAAGTTCAAGAATCATCTTGCTGTTCAAAAAATAATTTTGCAAGAATAATCAGTTCTTCTCATCTATTTCCCCCTTCTTTGGCTCCAGCTGAAATTAAATGCCCATCTCAGTGAATACAAAGTACTATGAACCTTAGACTATTTTTTTTTTCTACCCAAAGATTAAGCTTCATGAGATTAAGGAGGGGAAAAGGGCACGTCCATTCTCCTTTCAAATTCTCAGTGGTCAGTGACCTTTCCAGAACAGAATCAACATAACCTCTACACTCTGAGTACACTCCGTGAGTCTTAATGCCACAGTCACGTCTACCCACACTCTCCAGCTGCAGATCTGGGGCAGGGGCCTTGATTTCTCACATGGGCATGCCGTACTTACTTGCCCAGAGCAGGCGCTGTGAATCACAGGCTGGTTGGCAAGGGACAGAAGGGACTCCACAGTTTCCAACTCCTGCTGGTAAAAGGTCTGCACTCTGTTCTCCACAAGGAACTCTTTGGCCTTTTCACTCAGCAGACACGTGAGACTGTCAAGGTCCAGGGTGCCAGGATTGCTGCTGGGGGAGTTTCAACAAGACTTGCAGAAAACTATTAATATTAAGTTTGTTCCTTTTGAACGTGCCTGAACCTGAAATGGGATCCCCAAGTGGCACAGTGGTAAAGAATCCACCTGCCACTGCAGGAGACGTGGGCTTGATCCCTGGGTTGGGAAGATCCCCTGGAGAAGGAAATGGCAACCCACTCCAGGATTCTTGCCTGGAGAATCCCATGGACGGAGGAGCCTGGCGAGCTACAGTCCAGAGGTTTGCAAAGAGTCAGATGTGACTGAGCATGCACACACAAATGGCGAGCAAGTGAAGTGTTATCAGGATGTGTTTTTCACGTAACGGGCAATGCACCCAGTGAACACTGCACGGTTGTTTAAAAGTATGAGGCAGAACTATGGGAACTGATATTCGTGACTGCTTTAGAAAAAAAATCAAGCTGCAGAATGCTATGTGAAGGACAGTGCCATTTTTGTCAAGAAGCAAATGACAACCCACAACATACGCAGGTGGATACGCATGCTTGTGTGTGCGCAGAAGAAACAAGTCTAACAGGATACACGCCGCGGCCTCTGCACAGTGGTAACCTCTGGGTAATGGTACTGAGTGGGGAGACAGGAAAATGGAGAACTTCCACTGTTTATACAGGTCTATAGTTTGGGGATTTTTTTAAAGTAATTTTTTGGAATATGTAATCTATAAGTATGTTTATAAGATTAAAGGATACATGGTGAAGAGTCTCCTTTCCACCCTCCTCCCAGCCCCCATCCACCCATCCCCAGCAGCCACTATGACTATTTCTGTCTCCTCTGAGTTCTTTGAGGCATAGAGTTACAAACACACATATATTCTTACTCCTCCTGTTTATTTTTCTCTCCCTCAAAGAGAATAAACTCCTCTCTGGCTGAGGTATTGTTTCCTTGATCACAGTGAGCCTTGGTGCAGTTTTCTTCAGATTTCTTGGGGTTCATGGACCTTCTTGGGTCATTTGTGAGTGTTCAGTTCTTATCAGACTTGGAAAATTTTCATCCGTGAATTTTTCAAATATTTTTTCTCTGCTCCCCACTCCACTCCTTCAGAGACTCCAATTACACATATATTTCCCTTCCCACCACCTCAGAAAATCTGCACTGTTACCTCCTTCATATTACAGATGAGGACACGGAGGCATCTGGAGGGTGACAGACTTGCCCAGAGCCCCACAGGGAGGGAGTGGACGGCTCAGGCCTACCCCAGCATCTGGGATCCCACTGGCTGGCCCACACCCCCAGCAGCTGCAGTCCATAACTCACCTCAGTGCCTCTTCTTCCTTTAGGGCAGGGCTGTGGAAGCGCTGGTCATACACTTTCCTGTAGATGGCAGGCAGCTCCAGCATCCTCGCGATCTGAACGTTGCATACTGGGTCATCCACTTTATCTAACGAGCCACGGAAACAACACTGAGATTAGTTCTTTCCCAAGTCCAGACTGCTGCTGGGGCAACAGTAAACGGGGCCCTTGGTGGGCCTTCTTCCTTATGGATGCCCAGGATCACACGGTCTAGAAGCACTAAATGGTCTCCAGCCATCCCATGAAAGGGGAGGTGATGCCCTGAGTGTCACAGACGTGACCAGAGTAGACCAAGGTGAGGGAAAGCATACAGACGTATTCACGCATCTGGTACAGTGGTGGATAACTGGGGCTGTCCTTGAGATTTCCAAGTGCAAACCAGCCAGATCGGTGCAATGGGCATGGCCCTGATGACAAAGGACTGTCATGCTTCCGATTAGCTGACTTTCTCAGTGGTACTCAAGAAATCTCCCGTCATTTTGAAGACTATGAACGCTCTTCCCTAAATGGATTCACACTAAGAACTTCAAAGTATTTTAGAGACTCTACTATGTTGTCCAAATAAAATGTCAGCCATATACAATAAATCACTTATTTTCTTTCCCAATTTATTTAAAGTTACTTCTCTTCAAAATAAATAAACGCTGCTTTTCTAAAGAAATCATGTTGCAAATACAATTTTTTTCATTAAAGCTTTGTATTTGAACTTTTCAGAAGTTTGACTTTTTACTAAATGAGCTTACTGGACATACACACAAAATAACAAGCAACAGGGCAAAGACACTGTATGCTTACAATAAGTCGTGGCATGAATCTCTCGCTCTCCTCTGAAAATGCGGATGTGGCCTCTGACCCGGATAATGTCCCCAATTTCCAACTTTGCTCTCTGTGCAATGGTCTCTTGCAGCTTCTTAAGCTGAGAGGTTAAGCTCAGCTCTCTTGCACTTGGAGCGGCTGTAGCTGTTAGGGCCAGAAGGAAAGAAGGAAATGCACAACATGATCACTCCACCAACTTTGGGAGAGAGCTTGGGGTAAGGCAGACACAAGACATTTATTTACTCTATTTCTGACTGGTTGTTCTACTGTAGGAAATCTGGGTCATCCTTCAAAATCCTCTATTGAATAAAAGGCATAAGCTGTAGTTATTCAAAGGTCTGGGTGAAGGGAACAGAGTCTGGTGGCAGGCTGGACAATCCAGTGTCCAATGTCTTCTTTCCTACCCCAACATCACCTGTGCAAAGGCCTGAGCTGAATTCTGTGTGAGTTCAGCTGGGTTTGGTGGCAATAGTTCTAAACAACGCTTGAAAGTGTCCTTGCAGGGAGACAGAATATTGGCCTGAGGGGAAAGGGGCCCAAGAGTCTCTATTTGCAATTGTTTATGGGGAAGGCAAATCTGCCCAAGGCTGATGTTCCATTGAGGTACTCAATACCTTAATCTCTCTCACTTCTCTTCTGTGTTGCGTAACTAGGCTGACTTCTTGCTCTCTCATGCTCTTGCTCACTTCCTCTCTCTCTCACACACACACACACACACACACACACACACACTCACTCACACCACTTAAAACTATAAATTTAAGCAACTTCAAGAATCTGCCTGCCAATGCAGGAGATGCAAGAGACAGAGGTTCCATCCCTGCGATGGGAATATCCCCTGCAGGAGGAAATGGCAACCCACTCCAGCATCCTTGCTTGGGAAATCCCATGGACAGAGGAACCTGGCGGGCTACCATCCATGGATTCGCAAAGAGTCGGACACAACTGAGTGACTGAGCAAGCAACTTTATGGTGAAAATAACCCAATGCACATTCAATTCTAAATAATTTCCATCGCTTGAATTTACTTCCAAAATGTATTAGTTAAGTTATGAAAATAAGAATAGCCATGAACGTTCAGGTACTGCCAGAGCTGTTCTGAAGACTTTATAACCTGTCAGCACATCTAATCCTCATAACCACTCTTACTTATCATTAGCCCCATTTTACTAATGAGGAAACTGAATCACAGAGACATCAAACAACTTGCCCACAGTAAAACAACTGGTTAGCAACAAAGTTGCAGTGTCAACTCAGGCAGTTTCTAACCCCAGAGCCTTCCTGCTTATTCTTTATTCTCAGCTGCTTGCCCCATGAATATACTCATATTTTCCATAGTTACAGCTAGTGTGTGTAAACAACTGCGTGTTGTTTTTCTGTCTAGCATCACTTCAAATACACACATGTATCCACAGAATCTATACAATCCAGCATGTGAAATAACAACACAGCCTTCTGGCATGTTCATACGCCAGATAGTCTCATTAGATGTTTCATCCTTCTGCTTTCGTAATTTTTTTTGTTTGTTTTGGTTTTTATCATTAGCCCTGTACAGGGCTTAGAGGTCAGCACTTGGGTAATGAATGGAGTCAGACAGACCTGGCTTGAACGTCAGGTCACTTCCTGTTAGCTGTGTGACCTCGGGCAGGCTGCTTAACCTCACTGTGTCTGTTTCCTCAGTTCTGTTGTGGATACAACAGTCGCTCTCACACATGGACTTGTTGTGTATGGTCCTTACATCATGAGCTTAGCATAATTCCAGATCCACAGGAAACATTCAATAAATGTCAGATACTTATGAAAAATGAACAATTAGGCCCTCAAGACAAAAATTTTGCTTTCCTTGGGGTCTTTCATTGGGGATTACTGGATAGAAAAGGACAAAAAGGTTTCGAGTGCATTGCATATTATCAGAATGTTGGTCAGAAAACAAACAAACAATCATACCATTCTCTTTTTACAAAGTGTCACCAGCAAGGCATGCAGCCTTATGGCTCCGACACTGGCTTCAGTCATTTGGGTTTTTAACACCTTAAAAAATACATAATGATTCTATAGCATTTCATTTGCTTTCAAATTGCCAGAGAGACTGTGTGTTTTTATATAAGATGATCTACTCTCTGCATTTTCTTATGCATAAGCCCTTCATCTCTTTTGAACATTTTATGTTTATTTCTGAAAAAAGTGCAAGAAGCTTTATCAATAATGCTTATTACATCCCTTCTCCACATTCCAGTGCTTTTTTTTAATGTTTATTTGATTTCATTTTAAGGCATAAAAGTTTGAAAAAATCGTTTAATCTATCTCTCATCACCAGTGATAGCTTTCATTGCTTTAACAGCTGAAGAGCTGCTTTAACAGCTATATAAGAGCTTAACATAGATAGCCCCATATTTATTGTGATAAATACATAACTCTATCTTCTTCGGGTTATTTTATGTAAGTTGCAAGACAGTGGTCACGGTTACCTCTTTTTAAATATTGTTATCTACCCAAACCAACATTTGTTAAATGCTTACTTATTTCCTATTGTTGTATTATTTCTGCTTTGTCATATACTAGGGTTCCTATAATGGAATGAATAATAGTCTATTGATCAAATTTTCTGCTTCTTAATCTAATATAACTTAGATAACTGTGGCTCTGTAACATACAAAGGCATTACTTTTCTTTTAACACACTGACTATACTAAGGGAAAAAGCAACCCAAGAAGCTCGGAGAACTCTGTGTAGACCAGTAACCAATAGCCTGGAATCTAGACAATCAGCTTAATGTTACTTGACTTACTGGGTTTCTTCAGAAAATGCCCAAGTATTACTTTTTAAAAGGTTATTCTGTCTGGGTTCCTATCTTTAAGTCCTCTTCTATTTAGGCTGAATTTTAAACATATTTATAAATTTCACTGCCATGATTCAGATGTTATGGGTAATAATGAATGCTTCGTACAGCGCTGCTGAAGTGATCACACTGAGGGCTGGTCTGAGAAAAAGAGGCTCAGCTTTCATTTAACGGGTGAACCCAACTGCTGAAAGAACGGCTCAAGCTGTGTAATTTAATGAGTATAATGAGATGGTTGGAGCCTGACAATTTCATTTTAAGTAGCCTATTCCACTCTGAAAGATAAATCCTCTTTAAAATTCTAATATTAAATGCCAAGCTTTCTTAACTTTTCTCATAAGCTGAGTCCAAATGGTACATTCAATGTGACATTTATAGGAGGTAATATTATATTTTTATACCGATACCAACTGGAACATGATTTTTGACTCAGACTAAATTTTGTTTAAAAACATTAGTCTTCAATGGCCACTTTCCAGTGGAAAACTTTGAAAATGAGGGCAATTTAAATTAAAAGGAGAGAATGGGCTAGTTGGGAACAATTTTAAAATATCACTTCGTATATAACATGATGAGGATCACTTTCAGGCTTTCTCCTTGTACCCTTACCCTCACTTTTTATTCTTAAAGCAATTTCTAATTAAGGCTACCAACTGTGACTACTCATCTATTGGTCTACTTACAGTTAATTTTAAAATCTCACTTTCAGCATTAATAGACATTTTATCTTAAAAATTACTAAGAGGTACATAATATATCTGACGATATCATTTTTTTTAAAACGAGTTGATTTTTTTTTTTTTTTTTTTCAGTGGGTTTTGTCATACATTGACGAGTTGATTTTTAAAATTAAAACGACGTCTAAAAATAGCAGTGTATCAATGACAGCACATGGACCAAATCCATCTACAATATGTTTTTATAAATAAAGTTTTACTGAAACACAACCATGACCCTTTGTTTACATACTACCTGTAGTCACTTTGGTGTTATAATGGTGATGTTGAATGGTTGAGATGCAGACCATGGGGCCCACAGAGCAGAACACAATTATCGTCTGGCCCCATATAGAAAAAGCATGCTGACCCTCAGTCTAAAGACAGCACATTGAAACTACCCTTTCTGACTGAAGATCGTGACAATACAACCACAAACCTGAAAATAACTTTAATACCCTGGACATACACGAAAATTCAAATATCTGGTTGTCTCATAGGTTTATTTCATACTTCGTGATATATCTGCATAAAAACCTGTTGTCTCCCTTCATTTTTTTAAAAAATCTACAAAGCTTCCTCAGCTTAGTAGTACCACTGATACAAATGTTTCCAAATTAGGAAATGGGAATATCAAAGTTATATGAAAATGATGGCCAAATTCTAAATGTAAATACATGCAAAAATTAGGCAAAGGAGCATCCCTACTGGTCAGTAGAGTCAAAGTAGGGAGATGAGATTCTGACAGGTAATGTCAGGGAAAAAAAAGAGAAGAAACTACTCCAAGTGTTATACATTCTCACCATGTATAACAGAAGGACATAGATAGCACATGTTAGATGTCAGTACTGGCAATATTTATTGTATAACCCCAGTGTACATGGCACCATACTGCCTATGCTGCAAAAAGAGAAAAACAAGGCCCTAGTTTCCATTGCTTCTCTAGAACCAAAAATGGTCACCACTATTGTATAATACATGCATTTTTTTTTAATATTATGAATTTAAGCAGCTCAAAAAACTAAGGACTATTAAAACATATTCAAGAAATTCCAAAAGATGTTGCAGTTATAGCCAATGAGTTCAATACAATTTTAAAGTTCTTCTTTAGTTTGTACTATTTAATGGCTAACTTCAAAGGAATCCTATCTTACCTTCTCATCAGTCTCAGAACTCCTGGCATATCTGTATGAATAAGCTAGAGATTTCAGAAAATCCACATCATGTGAACATAGAAGCTAGTGGCAACCATATCAAGGCAAAAGCTTTCAAAAGAGTGTTGGTCAAATGATACATCCAGAGCAAGGGGATTCTCACTTGATCAGCAATCAGGCTAAACCATCTTGACTTCTATAGTAACTGGATGGTAAAAATGAAATGCTGAAACTTCTAGTCATCTATTTACACTCCTATAGGCTTAGGAGGAAGTGAGCACCAAAGAAATGGAAGCAAGAAAAGCAATGGGCTCCCCTCTATCAGTTTACAGAGCAGCCAAAGTTCTGGCTGTAGTGCTTCAAGTTGTCAGTGTAATTCACCAATGGATAAATATGAAAATTAGCACTACTGCTAATTCACCTGAGCTAGCTTGAGTTCCATCTGTTGGTTAGCTGTAAAAGTAAAGTGAAGTAAAGTGAAAGTCACTCAGTCGTGTCTGATTCTTTGCGACCCCATGAACTATATGGACTATACAGTCTATGGAATTCTCCAGGCCAAAATACTGGAGTGGGTAGCCTTTCCTTCTCCAGAGGATCTTCCCAACCCAGGGATCGAACCCAGGTCTCCCACATTGCAGGCGGATTCTGTAACAGCTGAGTCACAAGGGAAGCCCCATAAAAGTAAAGAAGCATGGCAAATAAAATTACCTGATGAGGATTTGGTATTAGTCGGCCTTTTCCAGCAGATGCAGTTTATAACTCCAGTGCTATCATCCACTGCAAGAGAAGCGTCAAAGAGTAAACAGAGATGTGGGCCATCACTAGTAAATTAGCACACTGCCATTGCATTCAGCCAAACTGAAAGATGACATTTTTCAATAGCTTGGTTAGGCAAATCCCTGATCAAACTTTTCCCCCCACCCTTAGAAATAACTGCTTACCACACCCCAGTGGGAACTGATTCTCTGTCAATGTAATACAGGAGCCCAGCAGAATGTAGTCAACGTTTCTCTTGCCCTATCTCAAGGGTATTAACTTCTGCCCAAGTCTTATCACTGCAGGGGATGTAAGGAAAGCTAAGCATATCACAGAGAGCAATGTTTTACTTTCATGATACAACATAATTATATCTTGGTCACACAAACAGTACTGGTCTGGCTTATTTTACCCACAGTGCAAAAGAAAAATAAAAGAATTTCCACTGTACTTGGATTTACAACTGCAGAGAAATTTAGAGATGTTTGATCAGGAATGCTAAGTGTTTCTCTTTGCCTAATTTCTTACAATCTCAGAACAGAGACTGATCAACAAGGGGTCAGTGGGCTTAATGATTTTTTAAAAAAACCAACAGCTAGACTGTTAGAAAAGCACACTATGCAATACAGAAGAAATAGATGGCATAATCTTTTTATTGCTGGTTTAAATCTGTGTTGAAAGCAGAATCTGAGAAGACTTCTTAAACTAAAATAAATTCTAGATGGATTTTATTTTATTAAATATAATACAGGTAAACTTCAGAAGATGAGAAGAAAATATGGGTGAATACTTTCAACCCTGGACTTAAGAGTTGCTGGGGGGAAGACTTCCTTAAGCAGACCTGAAAATCAGAATTCATTCCAAAAAATCTGATATATTTGAATAACTAAAAACTAATACTGTATAGCAATTTTACAAATGATGGGGTTAATATCTTAATATATAAAGAACTCACACAAACTAATAAGGAAAAGATCAAGACTATAAGAGAAAAGGTAGCAAAGAAAAAAAATATGCCATTCGTGAAAGGTATAAAAGTGACCAACAGACATATGTCAGTATGCTAAATCACTAGTTACCAGAAAAAAAAGAAGCAAATTTAAATAATTTCTCAACTACTAGAATGACAAATATTAAAAATACTGATACCCTCACATGCTGTTAGTGGGAATGTAAATTCACACCAAATTTCTAAAGATTTTAAGTTTGGAATTGTGTATCAAATTTTGAAATGTTTATATTCTCTGACTTAGTATTTACTTCTGTAATTTATGATGATGAGAAGAACAGAACAAATATACACAGATACCTAGATCTTGTATAAAGCTATTCATTGTAGGATACTTTACAGTACTAGAAGTTGGAAAAAACCTAAATGTTTATAAATATGTAACTGGTTAAATGGCTACAGTCCATAAGGTCGCAAAGAGTTGGACAGGACTGAGCACACACGTAACAGGTTAAATAAATTACAAAGGCATGATGTATGAGAATACAAAGTTATAATGAAGATCTACAGTCACTGCGGGATTCATTTGTGGCTCAGCTGGTAAAGAATCTGCCTGCAATGCGAGAGACCTGGGTTTGATCCCTGGGTTGGGAAGATCCCCTGGAGAAGGAAAGGCTACCCACTCCAGTATTCTGGCCTGGAGAATTCCATGGACTGTATAGTCCATGGGATCGCAAACAGTCGGACCCGACTGAGCGACTTTCAGTTTCACAGTCACTGCTGTTAAAAGTTATCTCATTGTAAAATAGAAATGATATATATAGACATATATATCTTACATGTAATCTAATTTGTATAAAATATTAAAATATTAGTCTGTTTTGATAGAAATGATCTTAAGACATTAAAATACTTAAAGAAGTTTCTTTTGGAGTATATAGAAGGAACCCCAAAGTCAATGTATACATTGACTATAAGCTTAATTTCAGGAATATTAAAACGAGAAAGAAATATTCATAATAGCAATGAGGAAAGAAGGTATATCTATGTTTCTTCATATTGTGCTCAGTCATGTCTGACTCTTTGTGGCCCCATGGATTGTAGCCTGCCAGGCTCCTCTGTCCATGGAATTTTCCAGGCAAGAATACTGGAATGGGTTGCCACTTCCTACTCCAGGGGATTAAACCCTAGAGTCTCTCATGTCTCCTTCATTGGCAGATAGATTCTTCACCACTAGTGCCACCTGGGAAGCCCCATTTCTTCATATTAGGAACATGTTAAAAATATAGGAAGGATGTTCACCCAAACACTGACACTGTTTTTGTCTGATTTATAGATTTTCACAGGATTTTATGAAAATGTACTAAAATGTTCTCTGGCTTTAAATTTTATCTTATAATGAGTATCATTTTAAGAAGCAAAAAAAAAATATTAATAAGGATGTTTTGAGTTAAAAAAAATAATGTATGAAGACTTTTAGGCAACACTACTTTTCTGGCCAGTTTAAAATCTTGATTTATCATGTTAAGTAAAAAAAATACTAGCACACGAACATTTGTCCTAGAAAACGTGAGGTCATTCTGGTCTTAACTCTAGTCTCCCAGGATTCCAGGTCTGAGCTGGAGTTGCTGCCAGGAGCTCTGTGTTCTCAGGACCCCCCCTCTAAACTCTGACTTCCTGGGGTGTAACCTCTCCTGGCAGACCCTGTCCTGACGCCCTGAGGTCTGGCTGCTGAAAGGCCCTAGAAGGGGAGGGTCCCTGCAGTGCTGGGCAGTCCTCCCACACTGGGCGGCATGACCTGGGCTGCTGACTTTTTGTTTCAGCCATGGGACGAAATCAGGCTAAGCAGGAAGCAAATCTAGCATATAGGAGTGGGGTGAGTCAAGAGGAACAAACAGGACCTGGGACAGCAGGAGTGGCCGCCTGGCAGGTGGCCCGGGAGCCAAGCTAGGCCTAAGAGGGCCAGGGAGCGTGCAGCTCTCTCTTGAGCAGGCCTCATGAGAATTAAAGTCATAAAAGTGTTTCCACTCTCAACCTTCAAATGCTTTTCATGTCCCCACAAACCACAGATGTGTCACGCTCTCATGATATCCAGTCTAAGAGAAATGGTTATTGGGGAAGAGGCAGCCAAAACACCTTCATCTTTTCATAATGAGAAAAGGGGCTAAGTGAAGCCCTTTTAGGTCAGAGGCATTATATCTGGCCTGGTTCTAGAGCCAGGACTAATGTCCTCAAATAGCCACATTTTGATCTAAAAATCAGAAAATTAAAAACCAGATGCAGGGACTTCACTGGTGGCCCAGTGGTTAGAACTCCACGCTCCCAAGCAGAGGGTCTGGGTTGTTTGATCCCTGGTCAGGAAACTAGATTCCACACGCCATAACTAAAAAAAAGAAAAGAAAAAATCCTGCATGCTGCAAATAAGACCTAAGCCAAATAAATAGAATTAAAAAAAAAAAGATGCAGGTGATCTTCTGGGGGGAGGGACGTAGGAGAGAGAAAAACCACACTTGAGTTATACAAAGACTACACAGCACATTGGAGTCAGTAAAGAGATTGGATCATCAGTGGAACCTTGAGCAAATAACTGAGCTTTAGTTTTCTCGTCTATAAAATGGCAATAATACTTGTCCTTTCTACTTCAAAAGATTAGGAGGAGAACAACATGAAATTATGCATGTAGGAGTGCTCTGTAAACTGAAAGATACTAGTATTTCATCACTGGTACTTGGAGAGGAAGTACGATAATGTCTTAAAGATAAGGTACTAGCCAGCAGTTGAGAATGCTACAGGAACTTGGTGAATGTTTAGTGTACTGTCTGGAGAAAAAGAGAACCAGTGTCTTTGGTAAAATAAGGCAGAGAAGAGATCCAGGATGGGGATGTATGACAAGATGATCTATTTTAGAGTTTAAAAAAATATATGTAGGTTGGGAAAAAGCAGACAGTGTGAGAAATCTCCCCCTCACATGTCATTTTATAAGCACAAGACAATCATCCCCAGGAAAATGAATATATGTTGAAGAAACTGTATCTGTAAATTATCAACCACACACAGACAGTCAATGGGATGTTCTTGGTCACCTAGTTCAACTACCTTCTATTTTTCCCCCAAGTAGAACAAGAATGCAAGTCCAAGTCAGTACAACAAAAAGTGACAAAGTGAATTACAGCAAAGGTTTGGAATTCAAAACTAAGCTTCCCACAAAACATTTAGCTTGGCCTCTTAACTGTGAGAATTTTAGTCAATATACTAAAATGATTACATTAAATTCAATGAAAAACAAAAAATCAAGACCCGTGACACTAAAATCATATTCTAACAATTTGCTGGTGTTCAAACTATATAGAAACCCTTTATTTAGTTTCTGTCATCATAAGGGAAGGGAAGTTTTCTGATAACCCAAAGGTGTAAATATTCTTTACCAAAATGTTTTTTTTAAAAACTGTTTTGGATAAATCTATAAATTATTTTTCATCTCTCCCCATCTTCTTTAAGTCTACTTTAATGTTAGTCTGGCCTTCTCACTTTAAAGGTTATCAATATAAACATATACTACCATCCTCTGCTATTTACAGCTATGCCCTAGGTATCAGGTGTCTGTCCCTGATCGACCAGTGACCCTGGACTGCATTTTAATTCTGCTGTCTCCCAGCTCCCTAACAAGTGTCACCCGACAGTATCCATCAGGATCATTCCTACCTGTTGCCTCATTTGACATTTAGTCTATGTTGGTGGCTGCAAATGGTTCCCATTAGAGACCAAGTACACAGAGTGTGTGAGAGTCCTCCGCTGCTCTGAAAGGCTGGGGTTTCTTTAGATTCAATGTCTAGCTAAGTGCAGTCCTTCCACATAAACTTAATGTCAGACACAATTGTTCTTACCTCCATAACTGTAGAATGCATCTTTTTCTCTCACTCCAATTACAGTTCCCAAGATATCCACCTGTTTTATTGGATGCCCATTGTAAAAAAATACACCTGAAATTAAAGGGAAGAAAAAGGCAAAGTCCATATAATGTATGATGACGTTTTCTGCTTTAGTAAATGTTAACTGTGTCAGAAACTCAATGGCACGCTGCTTGCTAAAATTTCAGACCTAAGAACAGGCCTTTGACCATTGCCAAGCCCTAAGAAATGCAGATGTCTTTTCCTCAAGGGTTATAAGTGAAAGTTTGGTTTTAAAGAGGCTTGAGCGAGTATAGAAAAGAGAAAACCAACACTGCCAAGAGAAAACCAACACTGCCCAACTAGATCTGGTTAATCTCTTCACTTGTGACAATGAAATGCACCTCCCTGTAGAACTCTCATCAGGGGCATAAAGACAGCCCTGACACAGTACTTATATTTTGAGGGACTGGAAAAGGAAAGAGAGAGGAAACCACGAGAAAAGCTTCTTTGGCTTTTATAGGAAACCAGTCATCATTTCTACGAATTAGCAGTAGTTTTTTTTTTTTTTTTTAAGAAAAAGAGAAGATAATTAGGTTACAAAACATGACCCTTTGGGGCCAGCAGATTACAACTCAAAAACTTCTCTTTTTAAAATTCTACTTCCAAAGCTTAGGCAACAGACAGACGCCAGCAGGCAGGTTGCCCCAGAGGAGAAACCTGAGAGGGAGAACCCCGCCCACCAACACCCAGAGGCCTTCTCTGGACTCAGTGGCAGAGACGGAACAGAGAGGGGGACTCCTGGCTCTGGTGAGTCACCCATTCCCACCTGAGGCCCCAGTGCTGTCCCACCTCCTGGGGAACCCCCAACATCCTTACCTGAACTGCCTATTTGAACTTAAGCTACCTGCACCGGCTTCCTATCACCTGCAGCTAAAGAGTCTGCACTAAAATCTTCCCCAGGCTTTTTTTTTTTCTTCTTCCTATGATGACTGAATTCTTTGCTTTGAGAAAGAGGCTATAAACTTAATGGTGACTTCCTTTTCAAATACATACACGAACTGTAAACAAAGACTCAGTTATCACTTCAGCATTTGGCCTCCCTCCCCCTCTCTGGTTCTTGCCAAGACTGCTCAGAGCCTGTCTTCTGCACATCCCCTGGGGGCCCTGCACTGAACCCTGAAGCCCTTCAGAACCCCCCAGAATGACTTCGCTGATGGTTCTGTTTCCCACGTGGATACAGGGGCTGGGAACCTGTCACCCATGGTTGAGTCCCCGGGTGGGGGATGGATAAGGAGACTCCGAGCCTCAGTCAGCCTGAGATTTTAGGAGAGGGAGACATGGTTTGAAGGTGTCAAATTTAGCTGAAAGAAGGGCCATCTCCCTAGCAGAGGCAGACTTCTAAAGAAGACTTAGCAGATCAGAGAGACTGTGCAGAGGGCAACCTGGGGGGCCAAGAACTGAAGTGGCAGGGCCACATGGGCTAAGGAGCCTGGGTCCCTGCGTTACTCCTGGAAGAGTCGCTTCCCTCTAGGAACACGTGGATTGAACAGGGTTGAACTGACTCCATGGAAAATCCATGAAATCTCCAGAGTAGGGCAGGGCAGTTCTTGAATGACTTCTGAGTTCTTACCATTGAAATCCAGTGATGAGCTGTGGGGAGGCCCTTAGTCCCCCGGGCCTGCCTGCCTGCCCTGACCAGACACAGAGGAGAGAGTGCGCCTTCAGAGGGGGCCGGGTCCCACAGGACCTCTGCTGGCAGGCTCAGGCTTCCGGTGGCAGAAGGGAAGTTTAAATGAGGGGCTGGGGCATGGCAGCCTCTGCACCACCACCGCGCCAGGACTCACTCACACGCAGACAGGGGCAATGATGGCGGACTTTGCTTTCATCCAGCTTTGCTGCAGGGCCGGATGGGGGTGATGGTGACCCGAGTTCCAGACGGGTCTCTGCCTGTGGTCAGCCCTTTCTGCTTCCCCAAATGCCCTGGACTTTCTATTTGAGTACTGAGCAGAGCTAACTTAGGGAGAACTCTCTCCTAGAACCTGACTGGCCTCTCCTTCCCCCAACCTAACTGAAGGTCGGTCCGGTTGTCAGGCTTTAGAAACAGCGTGCTGCTGGTGCCATCAGAGACGCAACAGCCCACCGGGCTCTGTGTGGTTGGCTGTGGCTCCTAGGACAGCAGCAGTCAAGGGCAGAGCCACGGAGCCTTGTGGATCCCTGGAGGGCCTGCTGCCTGCCCCTGAAAGGTCTTTCCAGCTAGCCTTGAAGCCACGAAAGCTTGAAACAAGCCCCAGGACTCTTTGGGTCTTCCTGGGATACCCTGCTTTGGTGGTTTTTATAACAAAGAGTGGATATATTTTAAGAAGGGGAAAAGCGCCAGCCAAAAGGTGCTCCACCTGGGCTGAACTACATGGAAAAGGCACGTACATGGAGAATACACCTCTGCATGGGGCAACACTTAAAAAAAATCTGAACAGGTCTCCACTTGAGGACACAGTAGGCTTTCTTGAAAATAGACAGAAAAGAGAGCCCCCTAAACTTTCATCACATAGACTCTCAATGCTTGTCTTCAAGGCCAGAGTCACTCAAAGATGCATAATAACAAGGAAAAACATAAAAGCAAGATAGAACAGTGAAGGAGCCATATAGCAGAAAATAACAGATGGTTTGAGTAAAATCACGCAGAGAAAACTGTTTGAAGAGGAAATACACTGCTTGGAAGTAGAGAAGGAAGTTCCCCCAGTGTATAGAAACTCAGATGATACACTTCAGAAGCACAACCTCCAGAAGGAGGAGGAGGACATGGAAAAAGCAATGGAGAGAACCACTTCCTTCTCTCAACACCAAGTCTCTTCTGTGAGAAAAGGAAGTTGGATGGCAGCTCTATGAACCGAGAGAAAGCCTGAGGAGCAAAGAAAAGAAAATCACCAAAAAAAAAAAAAAAAAAAGAAAATCACCACAACAGATACTAGCTGACAATGAGTTTAACCTGCAGCCTTTGCAAAATGGTCCTTTCACTCCTGCTCCTGCTGCCTTTGCTCCACATGCGGCTCCCAGAGCCCCAATCACCTCAGGGGATCCATTGCCTGGATCTTCAGGTCCCCAGGAAGGAGGACAGTCATGCTGGGAGGGCTCAGGGACCCAGGGTCACAGGCAGCTTTGATTCAGCTTTCACAGCAGTGACCTGAACAGCCACACCCACTGCGAGACATCGGCCTTTACTCTCTTTTTTAAAAGCAACTTCGATTTATTTTTTGGTCTTGTTGTCGGTGTTCAGTCACTCAATAGTGTCTGGTTCTTTGAGACCCCCATGGACTGCTGCACCCCAGGCTTCACCAACTCCCAGAGTTAACTCACGTCCACTGAGTTGATCTAACTGCTGTTATTTAATTGATGCTACAAATACTCTTACTGAAGTCTGACAGCATTAAAATGCCTAAGACAGTATTTTTTTAAAAATACATTATTCATTCAATATAATTCTTATAAATACATTATATCCATGTCATTGGGTCCTCTACAATTAGATAATATAAGCATCGTATTTTGATTCAAATAAAAGATTCTCTATTATTTTATCCCATCAGTAAAGCTTGATATGGATAAAGAAATTCAGAATAATAAAGACCATTTCTGTATGCTATGAGCTGTAACAAACCAAATCAAGCCAAACCAAAACCCCAAACCTAAACAGCACCACCACCACAGTCAAACTTCATGACATCCTATTAGTTTAACCCTAAATTCATAGGTTAATTTAGGGGAGCTGGCAATTGGCAACCATTTTGCAAGACAATTCTGATGCTGACTAGCCAGAGTAAGGTTGAACTTCACAGGTTAAGGGCAGTCTCCCATAAGAGACTCTCACTTCAGGCACCAGCCCCAAGTTTGAGGCTCCTCAGGCCATGCACACTTCTGACCAACTGGCTACAAACACCCTCCATGGCAAACTCAGGTCTGATACTTTAACAGAATGACACACAGGACTCGGGAAAGTGCTATACTTAAGATAGTTTTATAATGAAGGGGACAAATGGGACTAGCCAAAGGAAGAGATACATTGGACAAGGTCTGGGAGAGTCTAAGCGTAAAACTGCCAGATCCTCAGGACACATCACCTTCACACACTGATGTGTGATTACCAACCAGGAAAGCTCACCCAAGCCTCAATGTCCACAGTTTTAATGAGGATTTCATTACACAAGAGAGACTGACTGAATCATTGCCCACTTGACAACTCAATCTCCAGTCCCCCTCCCCTCCCACAGGGTTGGATTGATGTCACCTGGCTCAAAACCAACCCTCTTAATCACATGGTTGGTTTTTCAGGCCTTGAAGGCCCCCACCCTGAAACTACCTAGGAGCCTAGCAAGAGGTACCTCATTAGCATAAACTCAGACGTGGTTCAAGGAGTCCACCGTGAATAACAAAAACACTATCATTCCAGAAATCCAAAGATCTTCCAGAAGCCTCCCACAAAGGCCACCCAAATTCTTCATTATACATTTGTTTCTTTTTTTTTTTAAGTCATTTTTTGGTTAACTTTTGTTATTTTAAGATACTCTTTGCTGTTTAAGCATTTCTAAATTTTATGTGGTCAAAATAAAAGTTTTTTTCTTTATGAAAACCAAACCAAACACAACAACAGCAAAACAACACAAAACTAAAACCTAGACTAGTAGTTACTTCCCACCCTTCAGGATGCTATAGTCTAAAGAAGATCACTCTGTGAAATTACAGTTAATGACTTTTTCAACCACGAAGTTTTGAAACCAAGCAGGGCCCTGCAGGGGCCCTGCTTGGGTACAAAAGCATTTCTGTGTCTTTTTTTTTTTTTCGTAGAAAAAAAGGTTTCAGCCTCTTAGACCTTTCCCGAGTTCCGAGTTCCAAAGGGGCAGATTCAAGCAGTTACTAATTAGGGGAGTGGGGGATGCAGAAGCAAAGTCCAAGCAGTCAAGAAACAATAGTGCCGCAAACAAAACAGACTCCCAGTTTCCCCTTAAGGGGTATACCTAACAACCAGATTCACACCTTTGAGTTCTTCTGCAGGCACTAAGAACCCCCACCCAGGAGGATGGTAACTTCAAGCTGAGACCCCAGACTGGTCAGAACCAGGAGACTGATGATTGTGATTTGGGTAACAGCCTGTCACATGACCACCAACCAATCAGAAGAAAGTCATTCACCCCGTAGCCCTCATCCCAAATGTTGCTTTTAAAAACTCTTCCCTGAAAACCATGAAGGGAGTTCAGGTTTTCTGAGCCTGAGATGCCTGTTCTCCTTGCTTGGCCCTTCCAGTACACCTTTCTCTGCTCCAAACGCCAACATTTTGGTTTCTTTGGTCTTGCTGTGCACCAGCACACAAACCTGGGTTTGGCAACAGTTTCGTTTTAAAAATGACATCTGAAACATTACCACCAGTGACATAACAAAGATCACTGGGAGCAGTTTTCCATGATGTCTTAATACATTATAAAGTCCTTCACCCACAGGAAGAGTTTAGCCCCTGTCACGTCCCTGATACTTCCTTGAGCACCTACAGAAGATCTTTAAGCAAGACTGACATTTGGTGTGAACTAATCTCTTCCCAAGGAGATATGTTATGAAGAATACCAGACTGGTCTGAGAAACAGACAACAGAGAGGGAGGATGGCTGCCTTCTAAGGAAAAAACCAGATCATTTCCAACAATACTTAGAAAATAAAGGTGTGGTGAAAAACTCTGTACAAAAGGCTTTAGTATAAGGTCATCCAAACATATTGGTACTGAGCATGGGAAACACACAAAACATGGTCTCATTAAAATTGTACATACTTGAGATTCTTAACTACTTCTGACTCATAGCTTGCTATTCATTCAAAATAGCAAAGAGAGTTTAATCAAACTTCTCATATAGCATAATAAACATGTGAAGATTCATCCATAGCTATGTGAATTACTTATTATCCTAAACTGTATTTGCTGTACTTGGAAGTATGAAGATCCTATCTTTAGTGACCACCACTCTGATTTTAAAAATGATTTCTTTAACTTTATAATGCTTTGTTGCTCCAATTACTACGATTCGAGAGCCCATTAGAGGCCAGGCACTGTTTAAGAGCTGGGATTACATAGATGAACAAGGCAGATGATATCTTTCCTCTTGGGGAGTTTATATTATTTTGATTCTGATCTTGATTCTGATCTATTCAAAACAAAACCAAACTCCACAAGAAAATCAGGCACAGCTAATCCTCTCTTTACAATGAAGACTCTTAAGCTTTACAGGTGAGTCACATACCCAGGCCAGGTAAGTGGTTAGAAAAAGAAGCAAGGCCTAAGTTTTCTACCACAAACAGGCCCAGAGAAAAACAACTGAGCATTTTTAAATATGAAAGACCTCAAACCCAAGTAAAAACATTCTTCAGTACAAAGTTACTCCCCCAAACATCTATTTAAAAAAGATTTAGATTGTTTTGAACTTGCACAGAAATCAACTTGTCTGAGGATGCAGGTTAGGTCAGTTTCAAAGCTGCAACTGGAAAGGTTCTTCTAAGCCCTAAGCCCCAAATTTCTGCAGCTTTTGGGGAAGGGAGGGTGGGGTGCAGATGCAGCCCAGAGCAGCCACCTGGGTGACCAGCCACATACCTGGTACCTGGCCAGACTCCTTCAAGTCCAGGATATCCCTGATGTAGAGTTTTGCAAAGGCCAGAAACACAGGATCCAAACCCCAGAAGAGGGAAGGAGTTTCGTCTTCACACTGTCTGGATTTAGACTGCATCTGGAGACTGGGCTGTAGCTTCCAGCCAGCCCTGAAAAGCTCAGCATCTAGAACCGAGATCTAGATGGGAGACAAAAACCAGGACGCAAAGCTGGTAACTTGGGTACTTAAATCGTCATGGCCCCTAAGCTGTTCCCCGGGCCGGCATCCCGAACACTGGGAGGGGTAAACCCAGGGGCCCGGGCCTGTCAAACTGCGCGCCAAGGGCTTGAGGAAGGAGGTGTTCCTCCAGTGAGCGCCCCTGAGTTCCTCAAGGCTTTTTCCTCTGCCCTACGGCAGTGTTTCTCCTTCTCCAAGGTACCCACTTCTAAATGGCTAAACAACAACTTTCCACTTGCGGAACCTAAGGCCATATATGCGTACCCCGAAGCCGCTTTAATACGTGGGTTCCAGAGAGGAATGGGCACCCTCGTGGCCAGACACGAGAGGGTGCAGAGTGGGTGGGACCGTTTGTAGCCCGGCCCCTGCACCTTCCGGTCTCGGGGATGAGACTGAGAAAGGGAGGAAAAGGAAACGAAAAACAGACCCAGTCGCGGCCCCTCCCGCAGCACCCGCGCAGTCGGCCCACAGGTCCTCGCAGCGCGCAGGCCCGGCCCTTCCGGCGCTTTGAGGCCGCGGGCGCCCAAAGCCTGGAGGCGGCGCCGCCAACCCCGCCCGGAACAGAAGCACTAGGCCAAAATCACCTCCGGTGCTCCCAGATAAGGAGTGGGGGGTTGGGCCCGACACCGTCCCGCGCGCGGGACCTACCACTGTGTCCCCGCCCAGGCCCTTCCTTCTTGCCCCCCGCGGCTCCGCCCCTTCCCAACGAGGCCGCGCCCCTCTCTGCCCGCGGCCACGCCCCATTTTGCATCCCGCTGCGGCCTAGCCGGATGCTCCTTTCCAGGTGGTGGCCGGCCTTGGCAAGGGCTACGCGGGTCCATTGCTTCTTGCAGCGACTTTCTTGAGCCTCCGCGGAAGCGCAGAACCCAAATCTCCGAGGCCTGGAAGCCGGCCCTAAAACTCCTGCTGCCCAATCCCCGCCTTCTTAAGTCCGCCTTTCATCCCGACTCCGTTAGTGGTGGGACCCTGACCCACGACCTCCAAGAGGTTCGGACTGGGTCAGACTTTTTTGTTTCCTTCCCTGATATGTTAAATGAACAAATATAGCAATACCAAAAGCAGGGTTACATTGTGGTATTTTAAATATTTATTTACACTTGATAAATGATTTACTAACACACCCACTCTTTGATACTGTACGTCTCACTTTAGATAATGTTGGTACCTAAACTTGAGCTCTTGAGTGAATGTGAGGCCTTGGCTCTGCCCGAGACTAGCCTTCTTTGCAAGACCATGACAAATTTTGTCTCCTTTCCTCTTATTCTGTGTGTATTCCAGAATGTTGTGTGTTTAAGACTTTTGAAAACTGGCATTTTGGTAAATTATGGCCATCTTGATGGTGCCTGTCCCCTGTAACCCCATTTAAAAGTGAGAAAAGATAGCCATGTTACTCTCATAAATAAATAAGCCGCATCATGACATTACTTGAGATGGCAGGAGTTCTTCCTAACTTACAGGAACTCTCTAAAATGGCAGAAGGGGTACAGGTCATGCTGGAAGGCCATTCCTACAGGAGATAAATGGTGGCCAAAGAGATAACTGCCATACTATTTAGCAGAAAAGGAACTTAAAGCAGCTGGAACGGAAAATGTGTGTCATTGAAACAATGGCATTTAATTACATCCCTGGCCACTGAAGAAGCTAAAAAACAGAATCCTTGGTAAAGAAGAGCATTGCCCAGACTCCTCTGTGATGAACAGTTGAGTCTGTCAAGATTAAGGTTTAATTAACAGAAGATACTTTTCTAATAGGGGGAGGTTCTCTTCAAGCAAGGACACCTAATATGACACCAGGTAGGATGAGTGCTTCCAGCTGACTTGTAAGGTGGGGAAAGACAGGTTGGGTGACATTTCTGACTGCACACATCTGTCCCAGGGTGGAACTCGAGAAGAAAATCACTATTGGGTGTAGGCAGAGCCCAAGAAGATTTTAGGAATGACTCTTATGACTCTCAAGGGTAGAGTGCTAGAAATCAAGGCCCTTCAGGACTCCAAGCTTATTAATGACCTTGGGGATGGCCACATCCAGTTGGTAGGTGTGGCTCCACACCCAGGGGCAGACTGCCCCTGAAGTCATCATTTACCATGAAAGGACTCCTTGGAGTTTAAGGATGTTCCTTTTGATCCAAGCTCAAAATGTAGAGTTGGGTATAGAATAGAATGTTCTAAACTGTTGAAGCATCTGGAAGAGTTTGCAAGGATCCTTTTCTCTGCCATCACCATCAGGAGAGATTCCGTGTTCCCAAGTCATGCTTACATGTGCAGAGGCCTGGAGGACTCTTCAGCTGGGATTCCTTAGCACTGCAAAGCAGACATTTTAAAACTCAACTGTCAACACAATGCTAGGAACCCTTCTTATGACTTCTCAGTGTGAAATAACTTGGTTTTGCAAGCATTTCTGACAGACCAGACAATCCTTTCCAGAAATTAAGACTTAAATAAATTCTTCTAGAAAATGAGGGGATTGAACTGCATATCTTCTACCTCAAAGCACAAACCATGTCACCTTAACTGTTTTCTACACCTAACAGGTAGAATAGAGTGTCCTCTTGCTCATTGACTTAGATTTGAAGTTTATGTTAGTAGATTAACAGTTACAAGTTTGTAATAAAGACAGCTTATCAATACTATTATGTTAGTGTTATAACCCTGGGGGCTGGGGTGGCATTTTTGGCCACTCAGCCTACTTTAAATACTCTCTGTGCTATGGGGAAGCACTAGAAATTTTTATTTCACTGGAGCAAAAAGAGTAATATATTAAATAAAACAAGAGGCTAAATTGTGTGGCCTGAATAATAACTACTATGTGGGTTACAGGAGGAAAACTGGAAGGGAAGAGAAGGGGGCTCTTCACGTAAGATAATGTATGTAACCACTGGAACAAAGTAAGCACTCAAAGTGTGTCCGGCTGTGATAGTGAATGACGATAACAGCTTATAAGCACATATAAGCACATATAAGCTGTTATCATCATTCACTATACAGGGGGGATTTAAGCTGGATTTTGAGACTGTGGAAGAACGATTCATTCATTCATGAAACATATTTGTCAAGCACTGTACTGGACACTGGTGGGTAAAAAGGAGATAAGACAGATTGAGTACAGCCTTCAGGGAGTTTCCATTCTGTTGGAGGGAAAGGGGAAAGACAGTAGACAAATAAATGAATAAAATAAGTACAGATTGGTCTTAGTGATTTGAAGGAAATTAGAAGTATTTTATGACCACTTATAATAGGGTGTGGGATCTGCTTTATATAGATCTGCTTTGATTGGATGAGAGGAGACCTGAAGGATGAGACACAGTCAGCCAAGAAAAGTGCTAAGAGCATTCCAGGCAGTGGTCAAAGTAAGGGTGAATATCTGGAGGCAGGAAAGGACTTCCCTCCTGGAGGAACAGAAGAGAAGATGGAGAGAATAGTTGCATATGTAATTGGCACACAAGCAGAAGACAGATCCCAGAGGACCTCACATGCCATAAGAGGTTGGAATTTTATTCTCAGTCTCCCTGTATGTAAAAGAGGAATAATATAGTGATGGGCTGGGAGCAGGGCAAAGACAGCAGGATGAGCAAGGCACATCTGCGGGGCAAGCCAACAAGGCAGACTGACCCAGGAGGGCAGCTAGCAGAAATAGGCTGGAAATCAAGATTTTAGAAAGGCTTGAATTAGGTTCTATTTTTCTTCCCTGTAAGCAATAGAGTGCTGTTATCTATTAAAGGAATGATTTAATTTTTTTTTTTTAAATTGCAGAGGTACCTGCTGAATCTAACATACTATGGTAAGGAACCCAAAAATATGTAAGAAGACTTCTGTACCCAAGTTACTGAATCTATTTAAAAAATTGTGCCTAGGGATATTTACCAAATGATAATAAAAAGACTAGAGTAAAAAAACACTACTGGCTGTCTTGCTGGGGGCCTCACCTGTACCAGTTCTCCTGCCTCCTCAGCAGTCTTGCTCAGTCCACCACTATGTCACCATCTCCCTCTCTCTGACTTCCCCTGGGCACATCCACAGGCTCGCCTCTGTCTTTTAAGCTTAAGAAAACAGCCTCTCTGAAAATCTCAGCCCTTGAACTACTGTTTTTGTACTCTCTTGCTCTCTGTTCAAAGTTTCTTGAAAGAGTCATACACATTCCCTATCCACACTTCCTCATCTCCAATTTGATATACCCTTGTTTGGCTCACCCTAACTTAACCTTCAGCTAACTCTACTCCAGCACATCACTCCACTGAAACTCCTCTCCTAAAGTTAACAATTATATTCAAATTCTCAAATACAATGGTACTTTCCTTTCCTTATCATTCTTCATCTTTTTTCCTGATTTTCTAGCCTTGGATGATGAGCTGATTATATTCTCTTCCTATGCACCTTGGTTTCCTGGTATCCTTTTGGGTTCCTCTTCTACCTTTCTGTTTCTTCCTTTGCAGTGTCCTCTTCCTCTGTTAATCTCTTATGTGTTGATGTTCCCCAGAGTTCAATCTCCTTTTCTAAAAAACGTATCTATTTTTGATTGTGCTGAGTCTTCATTACTGTGCATGGGCTTTCTCTAGTTTAGGTGAGGGGGTGGCTACTCTTCGTTGTGGTGTGCAGGCTTCCCATTGTGGTTCAGTTCAGTTCAGTTCAGTTCAGTCGCTCAGTCGTGTCCGACTCTTTGTGACCCCATGGACCGCAGCACGCCAAGCCTCCCTGTCCATCACCAACTCCCGGAGTTTACCCAAACTCATGTCCATCGAGTTGGTGATGCCAACCATCTCATCCTCTGTCGTCCCCTTCTCCTCCTGCCTTCAATCTTTCCCAGCATCAGGGTCTTTTCAAATGAGTCAGCTCTTCGCATCAGGTGGCCAAAGTATTGGAGTTTCAACATCAGTCCTTCTAATGAACACTCAGGACTGATCTCCTTTAGGATGGACTGGTTGGATCTCCTTTCAATCCAAGGGACTCTCAAAAAGTCTTTTCCAACACCGCAGTTCAAAAGCATCAATTCTTCAGCGCTCAGCTTTAAAAATCTTTAGAGTCCAACTCTCACATCCATACATGACTATTGGAAAAACCATAGCCTTGACTAGACGGACCTTTCTTGGCAAAGTAATGTATCTGCTTTTTAATATGCTGTCTAGGTTGGTCATAACTTTTCTTCCAAGGAGCAAGCGTCTTTTAATTTCATGGCTGCAGTCACCATCTGCAGTGATTTTGGAGCCCCAAAAAATAAAGTCAGCCAGTGTTTCCACTGTTTCCCCATCTATTTCCCATTGTAGTGGCTTCTCTTATTTGTGGAGCACAGACTCTAGGATGTGTGGGCTTCAGTAGTTGCAGCACTTGGGCTCTGGAGCGAGGGCTCAGTTGTGGCACAGGGGCTTTATTTGCCCCTCGGCATGTGGAATCTTCCTGGACCAGAGATCGAACCCATGTCCCCTGCATTGGCAGGCAGATTCTTATCCACTGCACCATCAGGGAAGTTCAAGTACAATTTCCTGTCCACTTCCTTCTCACCCCATGTCCTCTTACTGAGTAGCCTAATCCAAAGCCATGGCTTCAGTGGAACCATTATTCTAGAGACTCTCTCCTCTTCACATCTAACCCAGAACTCTCTCCTCAGCTCCACATCTGAAGTTCCAACTGGACTCTCCTGAGTACCACAGACTAAACCTCTTGCCCCACAGTTCTGTCTCTCTCTTTTCTGTCATGTGAATATTATTACCACCTGCCAACTGTCTAAATCAGAAAACTAGAATGTTTTATGGATATCTCCATCTCTTTCACCCTTAATGCAGTTAGTCACGAAGACCTATCAACTCTGCTTCCTAGATACATCCTCTTAACTTAGTCCCTCCTCCCTGCTCTTGTTGCCACAGCCTCAGTCCAGGCTTTCCATCATTTATTGCCTGGATCACTGCCACCACCTCCCAACTAGTCCTTCTGCCTCTAGCTGGGCCTCCCTCCAATTTACCATCTATGCTCTTGCCAGGATGATCCTTATAAAATGCAATTTAGACAATGTTTCTCCCTTGTCTAAAATCTTTTGATGACTATATGTAGTCTGCAAAATAAAGTTCAAGTTTCTTTGTATTTCATATTCCATTTTTCTTACTGAAGTTCATAGCTAGTTTCTCATGGCCTGGGTACAATCCAACTCTATGGGCTGGGACCCCACCAATCCCTCATAGCTGTCCTACTTTCTAGGTTGGCATCTCCAATGCTGTTCCTCAAGATGTTAATAAAAATCTAGACAAATGAGATTGAGAACGAAAGAAAATAGATTTCAGCTCAGTAATGGGCACTGAGAATGTCCAAAGAAATTGACAGAGTAGGTCAAGTTTGAGCACCAGACTCTATTATTAATAACATCTCAAGGAATTCAATTTGGGAAATGCTACTAAAGGCATCTGGACCAACTGAGAGTTCCTGGAATATGGAACTCTCTTTTCTTTCTCCCCTGTCTGTCTGATGCCATTCACCTATTAACTTTTTGAAATGAACCCTATGTGCTAAAGAGTTCTATATACTAAGCATACAAATGGCAAAAAGGATCTGAGTAAGCTAAGCAAGTAAACCCATGAATACAACATGTTGTAATAAATGCTATGTAACTTCAGAGAGTAAGGTGGGGGACCAGAATTAGTGGGATTAGGAAACAGTAACCTTGCTTCCCCCTTTCTCACTTGGGTTACCTCTGACATAGTTGTCAGTTTTCACTTCATGTATTCTGAGTCCTAGTTAAGTGCACATCTATTCATAATTGTTAAATTTTCCTTACTACTCTTTTATCATTATGAAATGTCCCTCTTAGTCTCGAGTAAAATTTCTCGAGAAATATTGTCTAATAGCAATATAATCACTTCTGTTCTCAAATGGTTACTGTTAATGGGATATCTTTCTCCATCCTTTCACTTCCCATCTATTTGTGTCTTTAAATAGGTGTGTCTTCTGTAGACAGTATAGTTGGATTTTGCCTTTTTATCCAGTCTGACAATCTCTTCATTTTGATTTGGGTGTTTAGACATTTCATATGTAATGTAATTATTGATATGGTCAGATTTATAGTCATCATTTATCTATTTGTTTTCTATATCTCAACTCACTTCTTCATTCTTCTGCTCTGTCTTGACTGGCTTCTTTTGTGTTAAATATTTTCATTGTAACATTTAAATTATTCTGTTAATTTTCAAAAATAATTTAGTTTTTGAGGGATTATAATTTACATCTTAATTTATCACAATCCACTTCAGATTAATACTAATTAAATTCTAGAAATGTGTAGAAACTTTGCCTCAATATACCTCTATTCCCTTCTCTGCTTTTGTGCTATTATTGTCATGTAGGTTACATCTATATATGTTATAAAACCAACAACACAATGTTATAATTATTGCTTTAAATAATTGTATGTCTTTTAAAGAGGGTAAGACATGAGAAATAGATAACTACAGTCTTGTATATTGCCCATATAATTATCATCTCTGGTCATCTTCATTTCTTCCTGGAGGTATGTGTACTTCAAATTGAATGAGCCCCTTCAACTGTGGCAGAGGTACTTTTGGTACCGACAGCCTGCTCTGTCCGGACAGAACATCTCCATTGACCAATGTGGATCCAGGGACAGGGGAGGAAATGGGAGGGGCCACAATGCCACAGACTTCCCTTTTTCTTACCTGAAGTTGAAGCATGAGCATTTTTCAAATAGTTGTGTGCCTTTGATCTATTCTCAGAGTGCTGAAATGGTTGTTTTGGTCCATTCTTTTCTTTTCTTTTCTTTTTTTAGGCCACACCTTGCAGAATGTGGGATCTTAGTTCCCCAACCGGGAATCAAACTCACGCCTCCTGAATTGGGAGCACAGAATCTTAAACACTGGACAGCAGGGAAGTCCTGTATTGGTCATTTTTGTCTAGTTTTCTGATTACATTTTAGAGAGATCATTGCTGACATTCTCAACCAGCTTTTCGTTAATAGTAGATCCATCAGGCAGGATAAGGAAGCCAAGAAATAGGAGTAAAGGAGTGAATCTTAGAACAAGGTCAGAAATTACCTAGTTGGAGAAAGCAGTTACTCACATTGCATCCTACTTTATGTTTGAGAAGATTCATAAGTCAGCAGAAGGCACTGTGCGTACCAGTGCAAACCACTGGAGAACACTCTGGAATGAGAAGAACTGGAATTGGCATTAAGAGGTGCCTGAGGGTGAGATACTGTCTAGGTCCTTACATTTAAAGCAAGTAACTCCTCTTTCCTGCATATGTGGTCTAATTTCACCAAAGGGGATCCAAACCTTAGGAGGATGGCCTCTGGAAAGCTGCAGACAGCATGAGGTAGTGAGCTTGCATTCATCCTAGAGGGCAGAGAATGACTTCTCATAAGTAAAACTTGTGTCCCAAGAGCCTGGCTTGAGTGCATCAGAAATAATTTTGAATTTTGTATTTTAAAAGTCTGTATCTCAAAGAGAGAAGGACGGTGGCTGCCAGGGACTTGGGGGAGGAGCAAAGAGGGAATTATTAGCCCATGAGTACAGAGTTTCAGACACGACTGAGCACGCACACATGCACAGTTTCAGTTTTGCAGGATGAAAAGAGTTCTGGGGATGGATCGTGGTGATGGTTGCCCAACAACATGAATGTACTTAGTATCACTGAACCATACACATAAAAATGATTAGGATGGTAAATTTTATGTGTTTGTTACCACAATTTTGAAAATTGGGAAAAAAAGCATATATCTCAGGACAATGCTGGGCATGGCTGTGGTTTGCGGTATGTAAACTTATGTGACAGTCACCTGTGTACTCCTTTATGCCTGGTTAATTAAGCCACAAAGCTACAGGATCTCTTACCAAGGTTGGAGGTTCCTGGGCTTACCAGATAGTTTATGAGCTAGATGGATGATTATGAATTGAACTCATAATGAGGTAAGTAAAAGCAATCCAATCTTGACTCTTGACCTTAAGTTTTAGATGCCCACCCACTCTTCTGACTAAGCCCTAGAGTGTCACTCTGACTGATGACAGGTGTCTTTACAGGGGCAGAGCTGGCAACACAACCACTTCCCTAGTGGCAACCAGTTACCAGAGAGCACACCAACTGGAAAATAAACTATCTGTGTCTTTTCTTATATTTCCATTCTTTTAATAAACATTCTGCAAGGATTGTGAAGCAAGGAACTAAGGATTTGGAACTAAGGATTACATTTTGGAGAAATGGGATTAATAGTTAATAATAATAGACCAGCAGAAAATCATTAATAAAAACATCAAAAGAAATGAGAACTTTTTTGGGGGAGGGTAGGGATAAATTAGGACTTTGCGATTAACAGATACACACTACTATATATACAATAGATAAACAGCAAGGACCTACTGTATAGCACACGGAATTATATTTGATATCTTGTGATAACTTATAATGGAAAGGAATCTGAAAAAGAATATATATATTACATATATATATAACTGAATTATGTTGCTATACACTGGAAATTAATACAACACTGAAATCAAGTATACTTCAATTTTAAGAAGCTGGAATGGAAACATGCTATCTTTAAAAGTTTAAAAAATGAGAACTTTTTATGCAGGACTTTCGTAAAAGCTTATAATCTTGATCAAATAAATTATGTACAGACATTAAACTAATTAAAAATGATGGTGTGTTTTCCAATTTTTTACTGTCGAGTATATATTATTTAATAACAAAAGTCATTTTAAAATTAGTATCCCTTGAACTTCACAAATGTAATGTTGAGTGAAACAAGCCAGATACAAAAGAGAGCATATACCGTACGTTTTATTTACAAAAAATGCAAACCAAGTGAAAGTATTCTATGTTGTTTGAAGTCAGGATAGTGGTTATTTTGGGGGGAGGATGGTGCCTTTCCAGAAGGAAGCAGGAGGAGCTTCGGAGGATGTGTGCGTGAGTGCTCAGCGGCTCAGTCATGTCCAACTCTTTGTGACCCCATGAACTATAGCCCACCAGGCTCCTCTGTTCATGGGATCTCCCAGGCAAGAATACTGGAGTGGCTTGCCATTTCCTTCTCTACAGAATTTTCCTATTCCAGGGATCAAACCTGGGTCTTCAGCTTTGGCAGGTGGCTTCTTTACCACTGTGCCACCTGGGAAGCCTTCTGAGGATACTGGTATTTAATGTTTCTTCATCTATATTTTATTTCAATAAATAAATATTTTATTTATAAATAAATATTAACAATTTTTCATCCTTAGCTTTGGATTAATTGCATTTAAAGTTGAGAGGAATTAAAAAGTGAAAACTTATTAAATTATATGACCCCACATTTTGTGTTACTGTCACTTGTGTAGAAAAATAGATCATTTTTAACGTTAATGTAATTCAAGTGATAAGATACAGACAACATCAACCTTCACTTTTCTTAATTATTTGACATGTGCCTATAGGCTCAGGTTGTCATAGCATTTCATAATCATTATCACAAAGCTGGCCAATGGAATAGAATTTTGTTTCTGTTATCAATTTATAATTCTCCCCAGGGCGATTTTCAATCAAGGAAAAATTGAACTCCCCAATGATGTCAAAGACAGCATATTGCAGAGGTTAATTAACAAGTCACCCAGAGAAGATTGAATAGTCATTGTGCTGACATGTTCAAGAGCTAATCGGTTCTGATGATGTAATTTGCAGCAGTGCTTGATGTCTATTAGCCTGATGGCTGACAGCTGCTGTGGACCCCGAAGATTAAAGTGTGAAGTATGCGGGATGAGTGCTTTCAATCGAGAGAAACTTATATAGAGCCAAGTCAATATAACCTGGTCATGCTGGTAACTCTACTTGGAAATCCTGCCCACTTCTTCCTTATTTATACAGATTGCTTTTACCAGGTCTAAGGCAATCTCAATTCCAGGCTCACATTATCCAAGACAACCCCAGTCAACACAGACGCTCCTTTCCCTGAACTCTTGTGAAACTTACAGTCAGAATTATATGCTTTAGCTCTTAGTTCTTGAATGTTTATCATGTACCCTCAACTTGACCAGAGGCTACTAAGGATATCTTTCTTTTCTGTATCTCTCACAGCGTAGAACCTAATGGTTGGCACAAAATTTAAATAAAAATAATTGGGGAAAAATATTGATAATTGCCTTAGCAGAGGGATGGTTACATGTGGATTTCTGCTACTATTCTTGCTGCATCTGTGTGTTTGGAAATTCCCTCGATAGCAGGGTTGGCAGATTTAGCAAATAATAATGCAGGATGGCCCATGAAATTTGAATTTCAGATAAACAATGAAAAATTTCTTCTTATTAATAATTTATATTATATTTGTTTTTCATACTATTAAATTTAATCATACAATTTGTAATAATAATATTACTGTATATATTTTGTTCAACATTATATTATTTCATTATATTTTATATTACTATTTTATGTTCCTATGGGACATCTTTTTACCAAAATGTTTATTTATTTTGGTAAATATAAATAAAAAATAAAAATATATAAAATAAAAATAAAAAATAATAAAAATGTTTATTTATTATTTATCTGAAATGCAAATTTAATTGGGTATCCTATACTTTATCTCCCCTGGAGAGGGAAATGGCAACCCACTCCAGTACTCTTGCCTGGAAAATCCCATGGACAGAGGAGCCTGGTAGGCTACAGTCCCTGGGGTCGCAAAGAGTTGGACACGACTGAGCGACTTTACTTTATACTTTATCTAGCAACCTGACTTTCTGGAAACTTAAAAACATAATTGGTGATTAGTCAACAGACTCAAAGAAGTAGGTGGTAGAAGTAGTGCCTTTCTCTTAGACTGTGATCTGGTGTCACTTGCCTATTAAAAAGGCAGTTCTCTAGGGTCTCCTACCCAACCTGGGGGTGCCAAATCAGTATTTCTGCTGGTGGGACTCTGCATTTGCAATCATATCTCAGATGATTTTGATGCTGTTGCTAGCCAGCCTGATGCCTTTATTTTAAAACAACCTGATGTTTTTAGTTTTTCTGATACGCTATTAAAAAAATATTTCATTAAAATGTTTTTTAAAAATAAATGAAAAGTTTAAAACACTTAAATTTATTTATTGTTTATTTATTTGTTGGGTCTTAGTTGTGGCAGTTGTGATCTTTGTTGCAGCGCATGAACTTTCAAGTTGTGGGGCATGGGCTCCAGAGCTCACAGGCTCTGTAGTTGTGGTGTGTGGGATTTTTTGCTCTACTGCATGTGGGATCTTAGTTCCTTGACCAGGGATGAAACCACTGGACCACCAGGGAAGTCCCTGATATGATTTTTTATTTCCTTGTAGTGGTCTTATTTGAGTAACTTCTCTGTTTTCATGTCAAGGACTTGACTGAAGAGATACTAATTTTCTTGTACCATGACTCAGCCACTAAAGTTACAAGTCAAATGCTGTTACAAATATTCTAGTAGCCTCTAGTAGTTAAGCTCATCCTTAAATATTCATCAAACCCAGCATCTTAACTACTGATTTTTATTTTACTGGTATTATTCATTATTATTGAGAAATAAGTCACTGGCAAGTTTGCAGCTCCCATTAGTATTTTCAGGGATTCTAGAGTATCAAAATATCCTGATTTGTTTGGGGCTGTTCTAATTTCAGCACTGATGTTTGTATGTCCTGGGAGGTCCCTCAGCCCTGGTTGCCCTGGCCATCCTTCCTGAGTAGATGCCACAGTACACCACGCAGATGCTCATGTCAGGACCAGGGTACTCTTCTCACCAGTTGCTGGTAGTGTCAGCTTACAGTTGAGACCCCACTCGGGCAACTGCCTCACTCCAAATTGTGCCCTGTCCCCAGGAGCTGTAAGCCATTGATGGAGCCCAGTCCTCAATTCAGGACATCTCTCATTGGCCATCCCTTCTCTGGATATCCCTGTGGTGACAACTGAAGCCTCTGTTACAACTCCTTGCAATTCAACTTCTCC
Source organism: Cervus canadensis (assembly GCF_019320065.1). Taxonomy (NCBI): domain Eukaryota; kingdom Metazoa; phylum Chordata; class Mammalia; order Artiodactyla; family Cervidae; genus Cervus; species Cervus canadensis. The sequence goes on along the minus strand of NC_057393.1, from coordinate 26,348,963 downwards.
TTCTACCCAATCCTGCTTCCCTAGCTCCCTTGCAGGGGCAACTCCTGCAGGCAAAGTTGCTACAGGCAAATTTCAGTGTTTGAGAGTCTGGAGAAATCTGCTCTCTAATAGTTGGCACACAATTGGGGTGGTCCCAGGAAAGAGATTCTGGAATAAGATTTTGGAGCTGGGTCATCTGATGACTGGCTGGTAATAAAAACCCCTCACTAGTGGTAGGTAGTGGCACTATTATTCCCAGGTGGCGCAAGAACCTGCCAAGCAATGCAGGAGATGTAAGAGTCTCAGGTTCGATCCCTGGGTCAGGAAGATCCCCTGGAGAAGGGAATGGCAATTCACTCCAATATTCTTGCCTGGAGAATCCCATGGACAGAGGAGCCTGACATGCTATGTTCATGGGTCGCAAAGAGTCGGACACAACTGAAGCAACTTAGCATTAGCAGTGGTAGGTGGAATCACTGACAAAGTAGCAGTGCAACTGTAAAACTTTGGCCAGCTGTGAACAGGAGTGGAATGCTAGTGGAAGGGAAGGCACTGGAGGGAATGCTGCATCCCGGGCACCCAGAGATTCAGGGAAAGTAGTCATTTAAGGACAGTGGAATGGGTGTTACTGGCCACTATCAATGTATTGGGGATAGACAAGAAAGGCTGAGAGTGATTAATCACTAATTTGAGAGGCGGGATCTCCTGGGGCTAAGGCCTAGAACTTAAATTACAAGGTAGCAGAGCTCCGGTGAAGACAGAATTCTTAGTCCTAACAAGTCGGCTATGTCAAAGTCATGACCTTAATTGAAAAGGAATGAAATCCTGAGATATGGGATGAGGACCTGTGGGTTAATGTCCTTGTAAATCTTGACTCTCCAGGTATCCTCTGAATCCTTTGGCCTGCAGAATGGGCCCGCTCTCCAGATTAAAATTTAGCACTTCTAGCTTTTGAAGTTGATACAGAGATTTTTGCCTTATAAGAAAACACTTCCTATAGATACACACCACTGTGTATAAAAGAAACAATAGATTTACTATACAGAACATAGAACTATAGTCAATATCTTGTAATAACCTATAGTAGAAAAGAATCTGAAGGTGTATACCTGAAACTAACACAATATTTGAAATCGAGTAAAGTTTAATAAATAAAATTAAAAATTTTTTTTTCCTCAAAGGATCTTAACCTACTCTGCCACCTTCACTTTCCACCCGAAAACCAATAACTTGGGTTAAGTCACAACATAAGCAATGAGAAGAAAAAGACATTATGTCTCAAAAAGCTGTATCAATAGAAGCTAGAAGAATATATATAGAGACTGGGTATATGTGGTCAAGGGGGGCTAAGAATGTAAAGTTGGAGGAGAAAGGATTCATTCCAAACAGAGCATTCACCTGTGATATAGGAGTTTATCCAGGCAAGAACCCCAGTTGTTGCCATCACACTGCCAGAATGACTCTGGGAAGTTTGGAGAAAATATCAAACCAGTCTGCTGCATCAGTGATAACATATTAATCACACTAGGTGAGCAGGAAGTGCCAGTAAACTGAAGGCCTTAGTGAGACGCTTGTGCATAAGAGGGTGGGAGTTAAACCCTACAAAGATCCAGGACTCTCCTACATCGGTGAAGTTTTTAGGGGTGTAGAGGATGGGCTATGCTGGGACATCCTCTCCAAAGTAAAGGACAAATTTTCATTTCATGCCTTTCGCTACTGAGAAGGAAGCACAATGCCTGGCAGACCCTTAGGGTTCTTCAGGCAACCTTATCCATGCTCATGAACACTGCTTTGGCCCTTTTGCTGGTAACTAAGAAGACTCCTGGGGCTTCCCTGGTGCTCAGTGGTTAAAGAATCCATCTTCCGATGTAGGAGACGCAGGAGACACGTGTTTGATTCCTGGGTCAGGAAGATCCCCTGGAGGAGGAAATGGCAACCCACTCCAATATTCTTGCCTGGGAAATCCCATGGACAGAGGAGCCTGGCGGGCAACAGTCCATGAGGTCACAAAAAGTCAGACACAACTTAGCAACTGAACAACTACAACAACAAGAGCAAGACTTTTAGCTTTGACTGGGGCTTTGAAACAAGTCCAGGATGTGGTGACTACAGTCCTGCCTCTTGGGCCTTTCTAGCCAGCAGACCAGTGCATTTGAAGTTGTTTGCATTGCCTTGAAAACTCCCTTTCCATCACCTTCTAGCATCTTCAGTGAAGAGGTACCTCTCACCGCTGGTGCCAGAGGCAGTGGAGTTTCACGTTCAGATTCTTGTGCTACAAAATGAAGACTCTAATATGAAAGTCAAACCCCCAGGCAACAGAGACGCTAAATACCCTGGAAACTTTCAGAAAACCAGAGAAATCGAGCCCCAAATGGATTGGGCAGAGGGACCTCAGCAGACAATAGGTTGCACATCCAATTCCTCATTATTCATATTAGGAAGGCAGGGAGGAGCTGTTGAAAAAGAAAGAGCCAAATGAGTTATAAAAGGCAACAAAACAGTAATGCTTTTCACAACTGTTCTCCAGCAATTTGCATAGAAAATATAAAGGTGCTGCTAAAGCTTTAACCCATGTTTCCTGACTAGGGGGTAAAATTGGGATCCTGATATAAAAATCGTATTTCTCTGGCTCTTCTCCCAGATACCAGGTGGCATCACTGTTTCTCTCCTCTGGCTCTGTTCCACCTCCCTGGGATTCTGTCTGGCCAAGGCAGCCAATGCCCGGGCCCCCAGAGCACCTGATTTCTCCTGCAGATGCCCTTGCTGTCCCAGGGGCAGAGCAGCCCCTGCCAAGGCTGCCAGTCCCCACACTGCCACTGCAGCTGCTGCCCTTTGGGCTCTCAGTGCCCCACGTACAACCCAGCCGAACTGCCGTCACAGCCTTGACCTCCCTCCATCACAGCCTTTCCCCAAGACAGGAACTGAGCTACCCTGGATAACCTGTACTCACGTGTACTCAGCAGTACCATATTTAGTGATGTGATACCCAGAGGGGATCAGTTTTAAACACCCTTCCATCTGATTAAATTATTCTCAGTAATAATCACGAAACAGAACAAACAGTGATAATGGCCAGGAGAGAAATGCAGCAGTGAAAAGTTTCCTTTTTATGTAGTTTGTATGTATCATAGGCCTGTCCTATAGATAAACACAGAAGGAAAACAGAAGGAAAGATTATAGTAGAAGAAAAAGATAAAAAGATTGTTTTTAATTCCATGAACATATTTTTTCCATTTTATTATGAATTTTTTCAAGCATACAGCAAAACTGAAGTTTTAATGAACATATATGCCCAGCACATAGATTTTTACCAGTAATAATTTACTATCCTTGCCTTATCAGATAGTTACCCACTTACCGTTTCTCTTTCCACCTATCAATCTTATCTTTCACATTTAAATAAACTATTTTAAATTGGTGTTAGATTTACGGAAAAGTTGTAAAAATAAGTACAGAGTTTTGCCATATACTCTCACCCAGATTCCCCTATTATTAATAGCTTACGTTAGTATGATACATTTATTAACGACTGATGAAAAAATATTGCCATATCTTTTTAAACTAAACATATACTTTATTCAGATTTCTTTCTAGTTTTTTCCATAATATCCTTTCTCTGTTCCAGGATCCTATTTATAATATTACATTACATTTAGTGGCCATGTCTCCCTAGGCTCCTCTGGGCTATAACAGTTTCTTAGATTTTCCTTGTTTTCGATGACCTTGACAGTTTTGAGCAGTACTGGTCACGTATTTTGTAGATTGTTCCCCAGTCTGATGTTTTTTCTCCTGGTTATCCTAATGTTACAGGTTTTGGGGAAGAAGACCACAGAAATCAAGTCATTCTCAATACATAATTATCAAAAGTCCATGCTATCCACATGATTTATTACTGATAGTGTTCACTTTGATCACCTGGACAAGGTAGCGTTTGCCAGGTTTCTTCATTGTAGAGCTAATTTCCCCCCTCCTTTTTATTTTTTTCTTTCTTTTTCAATATACATATATTTTGGCCACACTGTGAAGCATGTTGGATCTTAGTTCCCTGACCAGGGATCAAACCCTCGTCCTTCGCATTGGAAGTTTGGAGTCTTCACCTCTGGACCACCAGGGGAGTCCCCTTCCCTCTCCTTTTCATACTGGGCTCTTAGGAAGCAAATCACTAAGTGTAACCCACGCTTAAGGAGTGGAAAGGGGAGTACTTTGGATTCTTTTGTATGGGGGAGATTTGTCTCTTCTCACCCATTTATTTATTCAATCATTTATTTATATTTGTATAGATCCTTGGATATTTATTTTATGCTTTGGATTAAATCTTTTTTTTTCCCAATTTTTCCAGCTTTGGCCTTTGGGAGCTCCTTCAATTAGCTTTGGTGTCCCTTTGATGTGTCCTCTTAGCTTTATTATTATTATTTTTTTGAGTGTTTCCTTATTTTCTAGCACTACAAAATGCCCCAGGCTCATCTTGTATATTCCCAGACTCAGTCTGAAAATCAGCCATTTTCCCAAGGAGTCCTGGTTCCTTTTATTGGAGAATGGTGTCAGAAACCAAGATCTGGGAACTGTGGGTGCTTGTTACTACTAAAATGTGGTTGTTTTAGGGCTGCTGAGCTCTCTCAGACAGAGCTAAGAAATACATGCATGTGTACTAACCTGTGTACAAGAACATATCTAGATATGTAGATACAGATTATTATAGGTTATGTCATCTATATCTATCTATACAAGTTAAATCTGTGTCCATCAATATCTACATTGAGATTATTAACATGAGTTCATACGAATGTCTCCCAGTCTAAACCAAAACCACAGGGCTCATTCTAGCCTCCTCCCTTTGCTTATCTGTAACCTCTCTCACTGATAATGGGATATGTGGCTCCCGCCACTCGCCAGTCATTTAATTATTCGCTCACATACATATAGCAGTTTTGGAACTTGTTCCTGAAGAAGCAGCTTTACCAACCATAACATAGTGTGATGTACTGTTTCTTCTGTCTTTAGTCTTTGAGTTTCCAATCATTTTCAAAGCTAGGTAGGTTGGCATCTCTTTTCCCCATTTCCGTAGTGAGGATATATTGCATAATAGTGATACAGTTAGACTCTCTGGTCACAGGCTATATTCCATCCCAGGATTCTCCCGTCCTTTTAGTTGGTTTTTTTAAAAAATTGCATACATTAAGGTTCACACGTGTTCTGTAAAGTTCTGTGTTAGTTGCTCAGTCATGTCTGACTCTTTGTGACCCCATGGACTATAGCCCTACCAGGCTCCTCTGTCCTAGGAATTCTTCAGGCATGAATACTGGAGTGGGTAGCCATTCCCTTCTTCAGGAGATCTTCCCGACCCAGGAATTGAACCCAGGTCTCCTGCACTGCAGGCAAATTCTTTACCATCTGATCTCACTAGGGAAATTCCAAAGAAGTCACCTCCCTGTCAGGGAATTGAACCCTGGTCTCACACGTGACAGGCGGGGAGACCCGTATCTGCGCTGGTGGCTCAGATGGTAAAGTTCTTTGGTTTTCTACAAGTGGATAGTGCCATGTAGCTACCACTACAGTGGCTCACAGAATAGTTTCATGGTCCTAAAAGTCCCCTTTTCATAACCTAGGTGGTCTTCCTCTCTTCCCAAATCCCTAGCAATGACCGGTTGATCTGTTTTCTATCTCTAAAGAGTTTTGCCTTTCCCAGAATGTAAACTATCCTTCTGGCTTCTTTCACTTGGCAATATGCATTTAAGATTCATCCATGTTGTTTCATGGATGAACTCTTGTTCCTTTGGGAAAAAAAGGAAAAAACATGCCAGTTTTAGTTCAAGCTCAATAATATGTAATAACATTTTGAGACTTAACATTTGCAAATTGGTTAATGACTTCATCAGACTTGATCTGTGCTTCTTCACGTTCAAAGGACAGTACAACCTGATTTGACAATCTACCTACTCATAGTTGATCAAAGAACACTTTTTATTCATTTTAAATTTGAAAAGTTTCTTTCACATAAAATGTGTGCACATTTCACAGAAAAGATGAAACCTCACCACTATTAGAGCTATAGGGAAAGATGTTCAATTTCACTCCAAGAGAAATCCATGTTAGAATCATGCAATTTACGCTTCTCACATTGCCAAAGATCAAAGAGTTTGATGACATAAATGTAGGTGAGAAGGTGAGAAAGAAAGAACTTCAATATATTATAGATAGAAGTACAAACTGGAGTATCCTTTAAAATTATGACAATAGCTACCAAAATTACAAATGCACATGCCTTTTGACTCTGTATTCTACCTATAGGATTTTTTTTTTTTGTAGAGAAGCTTATCTATGTGTGAAGTGATGTATGTAAAGATTATTTACTGCAGCATTTCTGTAATGGCCTGTAATTAGAAACAGGATAAATGTCCATCCATGAAGGACAGAATAATCACATTAAGTCAAATCAGGTCAATTTAAATTACACACTGTCATTAAAAAGACCATATGAAAAGTTCTTTCAGATATAACAAGTGAAGAATGCAAGGTGCAGAACAGTGAGTATAGTATTTGTATTGGGGCTTTTTAGAGAAATAGAACCAATAGGATGAATATACAGATAGATCAACGGACACATGTGAGAAGATTATAGGAACTGGCTCAAGGGATTATGCAGGGTATGAAATCCCACGACCTGCCACCTGCAAGCCGGAGAACCAAAAAAGCCAGTAGTGTGTGATTCCATCTGAGCACAAAGACCTAAGCAATAGATGAGAAAAAAGATTCTAAGAATATGAGGGTAATTTTTTTTATCGAGGATTGAGCCTGAAATTCATCTTGGACCTTCCCTTTCTCTCCATCTTCATATCTATGAATCATCAAATCTTAGCAATTTTACAATCACAAGATATCACAGATATCTCAACTTTCTTTCACAACTTCCCTAGTCTAATCTACCACCAGTCACTACCCCAGACTGGCAGTCCTGAATCCCTTCATTCTAAATTAGCATCCTTAGTAGTCTCTATTCTTTCTCACAGAACTCTTTATCTTCATAACTCTTGTCCATGTATAAAAATACTTATTGGTGTACTTGTTTGATTAATGCCTCTTTCCCCAACGGACTATAAGCTCCAAGAAGTCAGAGAACATGTCTGTTTTGCTTATCACTATATGTCCAACTCAAACTTCTGTGTTGAGTAAATGAATGAACTTGATTATGGAACTCATTGAATAAACATAGTTGTGTATATAAGGGGAATATTTTATAACTGTATTGAGGAGAATATTATTCTGACAATAATATAAATTGTCAGAAGCAGCTGTGTATTTGGTCATGGAGGATGGTCTAGAAAAGACACTAGTTTTTGTCAGTTTCTGACCTCCACAAGTGTGCCATGCTTTGAGAGCTGTCAGCCTAGATCTTCCAATGACATGTGACTTCAATACCAGTAAAGTGAACGATTTTCCTTTTCATTGTTTCACTCTATTCTGCTTTTGTGTAAAAGAGCAAAGAGCTTCTTATTTGAAGAAGTGAGGTCAAAGAAGACGATACATATATATATATATGTGTGTGTGTGTATATATATTATATATTGTTTTAGCAGCACCTCCCTTGCAAGTCTGTACAGGCTGAATATGAACTGGGTGGAGTTCATGGTGAAGTTTTGCTTCAGGAATTTCCTGAAATAACTCTCCACTAAAATTCAGCTCTCATAATTGAAGATTGCATTGACCTCATGCACTGCTAGTGCACATTTAAAAATTTTCTGGGACTCAAAACCATCATGAAGAAGTTTCCAGTGATTATGTTACCAGGTTTTAACGACCAAGAGAGCTTTGTACACATTTTTTCATGTTCCATTGTGATAATTGTAATATGTTATAATAATTTATGTGTCAGTCTCTCCTACCTTTTTCTGTGCCCTCTTCAAAGACAGGAATATATTGGGAACTCCATAAATATGTCCTAAATGAATAATCTGACTTTAGTACCTGAATTTGCTTCCGGGAGGAAAATTTTATTCTAGGGAGAATAGTTTTAGTCCAATTCACCACTTATTAGTTCTGTAACTCTGGATGGGTCATTTAATTTTTCTTCATTTTCCTCCCTTTTAAATAATTATGAAAAATGTAAAGCTACAGAAAAATATAAAGAATAATACAATGAACCCAGTTAATCAGAGATCAAATTGCCAACATCCGTTGGATCATCGAAAGAGCAAGAGAGTTCCAGAAAAACATCTATTTCTGCTTTATTGACTATGCCAAAGCCTTTCACTGTGTGGATCACAATAAACTGTGGAAAATTCTGAGAGAGATGGGAATACCAGACCATCTGACCTGCCTCTTGAGAAATCTGTATGCAGGTCAGGAAGCAACAGTTAGAACTGGACATGGAACAACAGACTGGTTCCAAATAGGAAAAGAAGTATGTCAAGGCTGTATATTGTCACCCTGCTTACTTAACTTACATGCAGAGTACATCATGAGAAATGCTGGGCTGGAAGAAGCACAAGCTGGAATCAGGATTGCCAGGAGAAATGTCAATAGCCTCAGATATGCAGATGACACCACCCTTATGGCAGAAAGTGAAGAGGAACTAAAGAGCCACTTGATGAAAGTGAAAGAGGAGAGTGAAAAAGTTGGCTTAAAGCTCAACATTCAGAAAACTAAGATCATGGCATCTGGTCCCATCACTTCACAGGAAATAGATGGGGAGACAGTGGAAACAGTGTCAGACTTTATTTTTGGGGGCTCCAAAATCACTGCAGATGGTGGTTGCAGACATGAAATTAAAAGACACTTGCTCCTTGGAACGAAAGTTATGACCAACCTAGATAGCATATTAAAAAGCAGAGACATTACTTTGCCAACAAAGTCCATCTAGTCAAGGCTATGGTTTTTCCAGTGGTCATGTATGGATGTGAGAGTTGGACTGTGAAGAAACCTGAGCGCCGAAGAATTGATGCTTTTGAACTGTGGTGTTAGAGAAGACTCTTGAGAGTCCCTTGGACTGCAAGGAGATCCAACAAGTCCACCCTAAATAAGATCAGTCCTGGATGTTCATTGGAAAGACTGATGCTGAAGCTGAACTCCAATACTTTGGCCACCTCATGTGAAGAGTTGACTCACTGGAAAAGACCCTGATGCTGGGAGGGATTGGGGGCAGGAGAAGAAGGGGACAACAGAGGATGAGATGGCTGGATGGCATCATCGACTTGATGGACATGAGTTTGAGTAATCTCCGGGAGTTGGTGATAGACAGGGAGGCCTGGCGTGCTGCAATTCATGGGGTCGCAAAGAGTCGTACACGACTGAGCAACTGAACTGAACTGAACTGAATTTCTATCTACCACCCAGTTTTTATAAACTTTTAATACTTTTATCAATTATAATGGAGAGAATGATATATGTTTATCAAATCCTATCTCATTTTCCTCTTCCTGGGACACTCAAAAAGACTTCATTTCCTAGCCTCCTTTGCAGGTAGATGGGTAGCAGAAGACTAGTTCTACCAATGGGCTGTAAGCAGATGTGGTGTGTGTATAAGTTCCAAAGTAAGCATAGAACAATGAATTCTCTGAGGTCTTTTTCCTGCTGCAGAGACTGTGGAAGCCATGCTTTAAACTGGCAGTACTGGAAGATCTGGATCCTCCATGAGCATGGGTGATTGATGTAGCCCTGAATGACTATACAGATCAGTGTTTGAGACTCTCTCTTGCTCTCCGTCTTCGTCAACATTGAGTTTTCTTAGCTTTTAAAGCTTTTCTGCCAGTTTGAAGATAGGAAATCAGTGTTTTAAATTGTGTTCTGCTGATTATGAGTGATGCTAAGCATCTTTTCAAATGCTCATTTGTCCTTGAGTTCTTCTGATACTGCCTGTTCCTTTGTGATGGTGGTGGTGGGTTTCCTTATCTTAGTGTTTTGTGGAAATACATTTTTAGTTTGGAAATTAATATTTTATCAGTTGCATTCACCGGAAATACTTTCTCCAAATATGTAGCTTATCTTTTTACTTTGCTTAAAATATTTTTGTTAGGTAGAAATTTATGTTTATTAATCTGCTGCTGCTGCTGCTTTATGTGAGAATTCTTTCCTGTCTCTTGGTTGTTAAGATATTTTCTATATTTCTTTTTGAAAGTTTTAAAAACCTTTCATTTTTAAGCATTTAATCCATCTGTAAAAGTTTCTGAGCCTGTATGCATGTGTTTGTGTTTGTGTGTGTGTGTGTGTGTGTGTGTGTGTGGAGTAAGTTATGAACTTTGCTTTCCCATAAAAATACCCAATTTCTCGGGGCTATTTGCCTCTTTTTTGGCCATGATGCTCAGCTTATGGGATCTCAGTTCCCCAACCAGTGATTGAACCTGGGCCATGGCAGTGAAAGCCTGGAATCCTAACCACCAGGCCACCAGGGAACTCCCTTCAAGACCATTTATTGACTAGTCTATCTTTTCAATTGATGGTAATACAATTTTGCCATATATCAAGTTTCTATTTATGCAGGATTCTGTTTATAGGCCCTTTAATCTGTTTCACTGGTTTGTTTTTCTGTCTCTGAGTCAAAGCTATGCTGTCTTAATTGCTGTAATCTTATAGGTCTTGATATCTGGTAGTTTGGATATTCCTCTATCTTGATCTTCATTATTGTCTCATCTATTGCTGACCCTTTGTGTTTCAATGTAAACTTTGGGTTGAGATTGTCATACTCCACAAATAAGCTGAGATTTTTTTACTATTACATTTTCTGGTTAGTACTAATGATGCATAGAAATTCTATTGATTTTCATATGTTGATTTTGTATCCAGAAGTCTTTTGCCCTGATATCAATTGTATGTAGACTTTTTAGAATTTAAACATAATCTAAAATAAATAAAACATAAATAAAAACAGCTTTGGTTCTTCCTTTCCAATTCTTATATTGTTTTTATACAGTATTAAATGGAAATGGTTAACTTTATTCTTTATTTTAATAAAAATGTCTTTAACGATTCACAAGTATTTGTTTGCCCTTGTTTTTTTCTCCCTATGCTGTCTTGGTGGGTATACTTAAGCTAAGGAAGTATATTCAAACTTTTTATGCTTCAGTCTCATTCGTAATATATGGATATCATCACTTATTTCACCTGTTTTTTTAGGCTATAGTGAGGATTAAATGAGATACCTTCTAGAGAAGACCTTTGAAAATAGTGAAGTACTATATTCAAATGTTTGTTTGTGTGTGTGCGTGTATATTTTTGTTCACTGCTGTATCCTCAGTACCTAGAACATTTTCTGGGACAAAGTTAGTATTCAATAAATATGTGTTGAATGATTGTGAAGAAAAAGCTAAAATTAAACAAATGTTTCATGTAAAGAAATATTTCCTTACATTGTAGCAGAGATGACAACAAAGGCATTCACGCTGCCACTCCTTGTACCAGTGGCAGAAGCCAGTAAATTATCTCAGAACCCCTTCTGAACTTGATCACTGAAACTCAGAACCCGTTTCAACTCAGTGTTCTAGTCAGCCATTTCCAACCATTGTGGTTGGCATATGAAAAAGAACTTGTTTGCCAATTGTGCATTAATAATAATGCCAAACCAATAATATTTAATCTCTACTTGATTGGACATCTGGGACAGCTTGAAATAGGGGTTTAGTATTTACAAAGGTAAAAATCCACAGGAGGGCTACATAGCAACTGGCACATAGAAGTTCCATCCTGTTTAGTTGGTTTATTTTTCTCACATCTTTCTTCAAAAATGTAAAACACAATGATATCTGTTAAGTAAAAAGCAACATTAGGCCTACACAAAATTTTCCTTTTTGTTAGTAAAATGCTTTGTTCATAAGTTTATCTTCATTATTATATTGCTAGCTAGAAATGAATTATGAGCATGATTTTAATAATTATGCTAATTTTAAAAAAGTTTTTCTAGCAAAGCTTATGGAATCTTCTATTTCTGATAGGTAGAAATTGAAGTGAATCGTAATAAATCATCCTTTTACATACCTGAATAGATAAGCACCAAATTTCCAAAGTAATTGCTTTATTTTGTACATTTATATGCTTCTCATAGGGCTTCCCAGGTGGCTCCATCGGTAAGGAATCTGCCTGCAATGCCGGAGACAGACTTGGGTTCTATCCCTGGGTTGGAAAGATCCCCTGGAGGAAGAAATGGCAACCCACTCCAGTATTCTTGCCTAGAAAAATCCCATGGACAGAGGAGTCTGGCAGGCTACAGTCTATGGTGTTGCAAAGAGTTAGACACCACTTCACGACTAAACCACCACCACCATTGCTTCTCATCTATTTGCCATTTTCACATCTTCTCATGTTATTAATCTACAGTTTCATGTAAAAAGAGACCTGTTGTGCTTCTCTTCCTGAACATTTCCACCTGTCACTTTCCTCCTACTTATCACAAACCCCTGACAATTTGCACTAGAATATACAAAATTTGGTGCTTAAAAATAGAAATGTAAGGTGTGTGCACTGGAAGGACACGTTCATTTACTGTGAGGTAGGTGACCAATGAAACACCTGAAAAGATCTGTGATTTTCCTGTGGTCCCTGATGCCTGTTATTTCTCACTTCTTGGTTCCTGGAGAAATGAACACGTTCCAACTTTGCACTCTGCTACTGGGCTTTTAGGAAATGTATCATAACATTAAAAAAATTCAGATGCTATTTTCTCCACCAACCAACTTTGCCAAAATCAAGCCTGGAGTCTCTTATGAAAGATTAACATTTCAAAGCTAGCACTTTGCAGCAAAGGGCATATATCATTATTTTGTTCTAATCTGCAACCACCTGACAGGCTCAAGAAGCAATCATGGCTAAGAACCAGAAACTCAGATATTGTACAAGTCATTGTTGCTTTCCAGTTTTGATTTAGCTGATTCAAAGCTAGCAAGAAAAGAAACTTGCATGAGAGAATATTATATGAAAACAGAGTTCACAGTAGTATGCTTGAGATATATATATATATATATATATATATATATATATATATATATACATACATACATACATACATACATATGTGTGTCTATATGACATTAGACAAATTAGCCAAGGCCTCAAATTTCCTCTTCTGGAAAATGGAGGTATAGCATCCATCTATCTCATAGGATTACGAAAGTGAAAGCGTTAGTCACTCAGTTGTGTCCAACTCTTTGCGACCCCATGGACTGTGGCCACCAGGCTCCTCCGTCCATGGGATTTTTCCAGACATAAGATTATGGTGGGTGTTAAATGAGATAATCTATGCAAAGTACACAGCACAGCACCTGGTAAGAATGTGTACCATAATATATAGTTTATGTAGCAGTGTATAATCATCCATTTTTTAGAGCAAAGGTTGGATAGATATAAACCTAGGTCTTAACAATGGCTATTTGGGGAGGCGGGTATTATAGGTGATTGCTATTTTCTTTCCTTTGTTTTGATACTATTTCTAAAATTTCTCCCATGAGTCTATATTACTTTTTTTTTTGAATAAGAAGTCAGTGTCCCTTTTGTACTGACTACCAAAGTAGTTAGGAGGTTCTCACTTATTGGAATTACAGGGCATATAAATGAGTGTATAAAACTGCCTGTGGTAGGTCATCATAATGGTCCCCAATGAATCCAAGTGTCCATGTCCCTTTCAAATGTGATTTTGCTGCTCCTCCCATCAACAAAATGAGTCTAATTTTCCACCACTTGAAACTGAGCTGGCTTTGTGACTTGCTTTGACTAATAGAACATGACAGAAGTGATGCTGTGTGAATTTCAGGACGTAGATCTTAAGAGAACTTGCAGCTTCTGCTTTTGCTATCTTGCAACCCTGAAATGCTTCATGCTGTGCAGATGCCCAGTTTAGCATACCTGAAGGACAGCCGTTGGGCCCCGAAAAACAGCCAGCGTCAACAGCCAGACACGTGAGTGAGACCGTCCTGGACTCTCCAGCTCCAGGCAAGTGGTCAGATGACTACAGCCACATAAGTGACCACAACTGAGCCTGAGAAGTAGACATCTATTCAGTATACAAGACTGAGATACACACTCTAATATGGATATTTTAAATTACCATGTGTTGGGTTGGTTTGTTACATAGCCATGGGTATCTGAAACACTGCTCTTCATAGATGCCCAGGTTGCCCTACTTCATAGTGGATGCTGCAGAAAGAAGGCTTTTCTCTCCAAACATATTCATTGTACAGTTTCAGAGAGTAAAAACAAGTCTTCCTTTTATCTTTGCTTTGTTATCTGAACTGGAGCTTGTGTGCGTGTGCGTGCTCAGTTGCTCAGTTGTGTCCAACTCTTTGCAACTCCATGGGCTGCAGCCCGCCAAGCTCTTGTGTCTGTGGAATTTTCCAGGCAAGAATATTGGAGTGGGTTGCCATTTCCTTCTCCAGGAGATCTTCCTAACCCAGGGATTGAACCATGTCTCTTGCATTGGCAGGTGGATTTTTTTTTTTTACCATTGGAGCCACCTGAATTTAAGCTTACACTGTTGTAAATCGATATGGTTGTCCCTTGGTATATGGAATTGAGGATTTCTTTAATCATCTATGCCAGGGGCAAGAGTGCTCATTGCCAGGAGTCAGTGTTGGGAACTTTTGATAAACGTTGTTTCACTCTTAATTTCTTGTGCGTCCCTCATTTTTTCTGGGGCTACCCTGACTTGGATATCAAGGGCCAAAACATTCATTCATTCATTATGCTACTCCTTAAATATTTGTTGAGCACATTGGGACTTGGTGAAGCAGTAAAGCAAAACAGGTGACTTTAAGGCATGGTCACCGCTCTTCAGGACCGGAAGATAAGATATGCAGATAATGTTACTAGAAAGTAATGCATGCTACAGCACAGAGTGAATTTCGAACAACTGATCCACAATATGAGTCTAGGGCAGGGAGCCTTCCAATTATAAGGGTCCAGATTGGGTGTACAGGAAACAAAAAATTTGATTTTAGCCTTAAAGGCTGAATTAAGAATTTGGTGGAGGTGAGATAGTGAACAGCCCTCTGGACAAGGAAATATAAACAAAATACAAACAAAAGACAAGAAGGAGATACATACAAGACACAAGAGAGGTGTCCAGGATACAAATTTAACTGAAGTGGAGGGTTCATTTACTGATACATTTATTGATTTAACCAGTGTTTATTGAAGGCCTGCTAAGTGTCAGACACCCTGCTCCTCTCTGAGGAAAATACCGAGATAAATGGCAGGTGGCTCATCTCTAAAGAATCTAGTGTATCTGCAGCAATACACCATTGCAGTGGATAGGATGATTAGTATCAAGGCAGATAAGTCTGGAAAAGTAGGTCTGAGGCCAAACTATTGGAAGACCTTGAAAGCCAGGATTTCCCCCCTGTGGTTCAGAGAAAGCGCCACTTAAAAAAAAACAAGGAGAAAGAAACTTTCTTTTCGTCACATTAAGCTTTCTTTGAACAGTATAATAGATAAAAATGGAATTTTTCTCTCTTCGTCCTTTTCCTATGGAAGCCCCAGGGTTCCTCTACAGTTTTAGAGATCACAGCTTCAAAAATGATATTATTGTGCAGGCTATAGAGGCTTATTGAAATTCTGCGGTTAGAATCAAGAGAGTCACATAATGTATGTACAATGTCCAGTCAAAATAAATCACAGTTGTTGAGCAATTTACTAGGTAGCAGGTATCATATCTAGGGTTTCTTGTATATCATTTAATCTTTACCACAACCCCATCAGGATGGTGCTATTATTATTAATATTATCCATATTTCAGAAAGGATGAGGGGTGTCCAGAGGTGAAGTAAATTCTTCAAGTTGTATAGAGGCCAGAATAAAGTCAATGAGACCTCAGGCTCTGTGTCAAAGTAAAGCTGGGCATGAGGCCTCCAGGTTATACTTTCTCCTAATCTACTCATCACATGTCAGACACTTGATTACTGGTATTTCTTAGTATTATCATTATTTCTAGAGCACTTAAGAAGATAAGTATCTAGGAATTGCTTCGTACCTTTGGATACTATCATTTTTGGATATATAAATTTAGTTAAGGCAGCTCCAGGAGATGGTGAAGGACAGGGAAATCTGACTTGCTGCAGTCCATGGGGTCGCAAAGAGTCAGACACGACCGAGCGACTGAACAACAACAAAGGCAGAAGAGTTAATGGCCCAGAATCACTAAGTTTAAAGACAACTTGCTCCAATACAGTAAATAATGTAGCAAATGACACATTATTTACTATTCATTTGTTCTTTTGGGGTGTTATACAGAGTCATGAGAATATCATCTCAGTGGGTTTTCAGCTACTTAGAACCATTTTCTCCATAAAGAAAAATTAAAAAAAAGAAAAAAAAATGGCCAAGAAAAGTACTAAGGATTGTATGGATATAACTCATAGTTAAAGAAATGTAATTTCAAACAATGAGTTTCCAGAGCTGCCAGGTGGAGTTGTTCAGCTTGGACAATGTACAAAGGTGACTGACCAGGGAGGAGCGGTGTGGAAATGGAGCCCTGAATGGAAAATTCCACACTCTGTCATGGTCGGTGTACACTTAGAAAGTTGGGGTAGGGAGGGAACTTTTAAAATTCATTCACCCAGGCTGATGGGCCAGCAGTAGCTACAAAAACTAACCTCAGATCCTACCTTGTTATTAAAAAGATTTTGGATGCTTAAAAAAAAGTTTTTCTCACTCACCCAGAAGGGATATCTTTTTAAAAATTCGAACAAAGGCATTCTACAGGTGTAAAGCAATATTTCCCACCTATTATCATTGGCAAAGATGAAAACCTTTTTGTTAAGCCCACAGTTGGTGAGCGTGCAAGGAAATGGGGCATTCTCTTGCATTGATTTTGGGAATTTCTGGAATTTAAATTGGGACTGCCTTTTAGGAAATCAGTTTGGCAATGTCTTAAAAAAAATATTCTCACAGTATTTGATCTAGGAATTCTACTTCTATGAATCTATGCTTTAGATATACTACACAAGTGGGCAAGGATAGCATTAGAAAGTGTCCTTTGCAATATTTGTGAAAAAAAGAAACCAAAAACAGAAAACTATCTACATATTTGTATAGGAAAGTTTGATTAAAAAATATGGGAACTTCCCTGTAGGTCCAGTGGTTAAGATTTTGTGCTTCCAATGTATGGGGTGTGGATTTGATTTCTGGTCAGGGAACTAAGATCCTACATGTCTTGTGGTGCGGACAAAAAAAAAATGTAATGTCTGTATAGTGGTATAATATGTAGCCATTAGGAAGAAATCTGTATGCATTAGTATGAAAAGATATATGGAATATATCTAAATGAAACCAATCAGATTGCACAACATTTTACATATTATACTCTCATTTGCGGAAAAAAAAAAAAGGAACATACATGTGTGTGTTTGTGGAGCTATAGGACATTTCTGGAAGGATATATGAGCAATAGTTAACAAATGATTCCTTCTGGGAAACTAGGAGAGTAGCGGTATGAATTTTAATCTTCCATTTTATATTCTGTTTGGTTGTTTATTAAAAAAAAGATGAAAACAAACAGGAGGGGTTTTGGGTCCCATGTTCACTGTAGCATTGTTTATAATAGTCAAGATATGGAAACAATCTAGGGGGTCCATAATTGGATGAATGGATAAAGAAGATGATGCATATGTGTATATATATATATATATATATGTATATAAATATATATATATACACACTACTTCCATATACAAAATAGAATATTATTCAGTTATGAGAAAGGACATTCTGCCTTTTGTGGATAGACCATGAGGGTATTACACGAAGTGAAATAAGTCAGAGAAAGACAAATACTCTGTGATATCACTTACACATGGAATCTAGGAGAGCTGAATTCACAGAAGGGAACAGAAAGATGGTTACCAGGGATGGGGTGTGGGGGAAAATGGGGAGATATTGGTCAAAGTAGTACACACTTTCAACTGTAAAATGAATAAGTTCTGATTTGTGATTATAGTTAATACTATTATATCATACACTAGAAACTTGCTAAGAGAGTAGATCTTAAATGTTCTTACCACAAACAAGGAAATGGTAATTATGTTATATGATGGTGGTGTTAGCTAGTGCTAGGGTGGTGATCATTTTGCAACACGTATATATATGTATATATATATTGCAAATCCACCGGTCATACACCTCAGATTTACATAATATGTCAATTATATCTACTATAGCTGGGAATAAGGGGGTTTGAGGGAAGCCAGCTGTGAGACAGAGATAACTGTGCAGCAAGTTTATTACTTGGCATGCACAGTTGTGTTCAACTCCTGTGAAAGGGAAGGGAAGGAAGCAGGATTGGGCAGGAAGAAGGTGGGCTATGAAATTGTCTCAACAATGCTGTCAACTAAGCCTTTTGGAATCTCTGGAGCTTCAGAGTTGTCCTGCATTGGAGTGAGAGGGCCAGGTCTTGATGTACCCTGGCATCAACCAGTCAACGGTAAGACTGTCATGGGAAGATATGACCTCGGGAGAGAAGACTCAGTAGCTAGTCAAATCTGGTCTCCTATCATGCAAAGCAATAAGTCTCTCACTTATTTTATTTTTTAAATTTACGGCATGCTAGATCTTAGTTTCCTGACCAGGGATTGATTGAAACCTGGGCCCCCTGCAGTGGAAGTGTGGAGTCTTAACTACTGGACTGCCAGGGAAGTTCCAGTCTCTTACTTCTAAAGAAGGAACTGAGTAGTATATTTAACAGCACTACCATTGGAAAGAGGAGGGCATGGCAACCCACTCCAGTATTCTTGCCTGGGGAATCCCATGGACAGAGGAGCCTGGAGAGCTACAGTCCTTAGGGTTGCAAAACGTTGGCTACGACTAAAGCAACTTAGCACACACGCACACTGTTGCAAAACCCATTTTTCTGCAGGCTCAGAAACATTTTAAACTTGTCTGGAGAACTCCACATAGTTAACCCTTTCACATACAGCTGATCCAACTAAGAATGGCCCTGGATTTTGGCTCTTATTCCTCAAACCTTGCCTTCTCATATTAAAATATCGACCAATACCATATAATTGCTGGTCTTCCTGAGCTCTTAATTTCTCATATTCAGCAAATTGTAAAAGATGAAATGTCTTCTATATTAGAAGCATCACTTTAAAAAAAAACCAAAAACAACTCTGCTTCTACCCACTCATTGCAGTGGTCTTAAATCCTCTGGTCTTAAATCCTCAGAATTTGCTACCTGCCCTTGGGAATTAAGGGAATACTGATTTATTCTTTTGTGTAGTACACATAGAAGTAATACTTTCACTGCACAGAAACCCTCATTCTTTAACACAAATAATGTTTTATTGAAGCTGAAGAAGCATATCACCTTACAGTGCTTTTATATTAATAATCGAGCTGGCTTGTTTTGCCTGTTCAATAAAGGGGTGAGTAATTTGAAAGTAATTAAGTTGGCCTGGTTTACAGGAGTGTACCACCTTATAAATGAGTTTATCTGGAGAATCTGGATGCAATCAAAACATAATGGAACACAACCTCCCTTTGGGAAAGTAAATCACGTGGCTTGAGAGGAAGACAAAGAAAAGCTCTCTGGAAGAGAGCCTGTGCTTCTGAGTTTGTGGGTTTAGCAAGATCGGTTCTGGGGTTGGATGGCAATAATACTGGCTTCAAAGCAGTCTTTATCCTTTAGTAATTCCCTAATCCTTGTTGTTATGTGAACCAGCAAACATCTGAAAGGCAAAGCTGTAGAATGGAATTAAGATGGTTTCCTGAGGCGGAGAGGTTCAGTGGGAGCAAAGAACTTGCAGGGTTCTGCTGGAAGCCTACATTTTGAGAAAATTAGCAAGTATCAATTAGAAACAAAATGTTCAGCGAATCTCAGGATAATTATTGGTGCTAATCACAGGTATTCAAACCATCAAAGTGGCTTCCACATTATAGAAAGAGCCACTAAATGGGTGATATCTCTCCCAGGGGTGACACAGAATTGTATATGTTGGGAAGCTTACTGGTTTGGAACTGGAGGCTGGAGGATTTACCTCCAACCATTTACAAAACACTGAGAAAAACCATGTCTAAAATATTGGTCCATTTCAAAGAATGGAGGGTGTCATTGCCAATGGAGATGATGGGTGCATCGAAGCCCACTCAGGTCACTCCTGCATGCTACCATTTTTCTTTTCTATGAAAATAAATATTCAATGAACAAAGTTATCAAAAGACCATTTCTTAATGTGTTGCTTAGGGACTCTGATTGTGAACTTAGTTATATAGCCGTAATATAAACCTGGGTTTATTATTACTATTACTAAGGAGAAACCCAGGAGTTGCCTTTAAATAAGATACAGTTCAGTTCAGTTCAGTTCAGTCGCTCAGTTGTGTCCAACTCCTTGTGACCCCATGAATTGCAGCACGCCAGGCCTCCCTGTCCATAACCAACACCTGGAGTTTACTCAAACTCATGTCCATCGAGTCAGTGATGCCATCCAGCCATCTCATCCTCTGTCGTCCCATTCTTCTCCTGCCCCCAATCCCTCCCAGCATCAGGGTCTTTTCCAATGAGTAACTCTTCGCATGAGGTGGCCAAAGTATTGGAGTTTCAGCTTCAGCATCAGTCTCTCCAATGAACATTCAGGACTGATCTCCTTTAGGATGGACTGGTTGGATCTCCTTGCAGTTCAAGGGACTCTCAAGAGTCTTCTCCAACATCACAGTCCAAAAGCATCAATTCTTCGGTGCTCAGCTTTCTTCACAGTCCAACTCTTACATCCATACATGACCACTGGAAAAACCATAGCCTTGACTAGACAGATCTTTGTTGGCAAAGAAATGTCTCTGCTTTTTAATATGCTATCTAGGTTGGTCATAACTTTCCTTCCAAAGAGTAAGCGTCTTTTAATTTCATGTCTGCAACCACCATCTGCAGTGATTTTGGAGCCCCCAAAAATAAAGTCTGACACTGTTTCCACTGTCTCCCCATCTGTTTCCCATGAAGTGATGGGACCAGATGTCATGATCTTAGTTTTCTGAATGTTGAGCTTTAAGCCAACTTTTTCACTCTCCTCTTTCACTTTCAAAATAAGATACAAGGTCACAATAATTGACTAAATACAAGGTCACAATAATTGACTAAAATTATTGATTGATTGGATAACATCATTAAAATGTATTTTTCAGTTTCACTGAGGTGTAAAAAGCACAACAAATAGCACATATTTAAAGTGTACAATCTGGTAAATTTTGACACATATATTCACCTATGAATCCATCACCATAATCAAAATAATGAACACACTTATCCCCCCCCCCCCACCTGCAAGCGTCCACGTGTCCCTGAGTAATTCCTCTCCCTCCTCATTCTCAATAGCCACTGGCATGAATTTTATCACTATAGTTTAGTTTGCATTTTAGTTTCCGTGTACTCTCTCTTTTTTTTCCCTTGGTCTGGCTTTTTTCACACTGTTCAGTTTTTGAGATTCATTCGTGTCATTGTGTGCATCTAATAGTTCATTCGTTTTTGTTGCTAATTAGTGTTCCATTGTATGACATGATGGTTAATTTTAGTGTCAACTTGGCTGGGCTAAGGGACACCCAGATAGCTGGTAAATCATCATTTCTGAGTATGTCTGTAGGGGTGTTTTAGGGGTGTTTCAGAAGAGTTAACATTTGAATTGGTAGACTGGGTAAAGAAGATCCACCCTCACCAATGCAGGTGAGTATTATCCATCTTTAGAGGGTCTGAAAAGTGAAAGTGAAAGTTGCTCAGTTGTGTCTGACTCTTTGTGACCCCATGGACTATGCAGTCCATGGAATTCTCCAGGCCAGAATACTAGAGTGGGTGGCCTTTCCCTTCTCCAGGGGATCTTCCCAACCCAGGGGTCGAACCCAGGTCTCCTGCGTTGTCTGGATATAGCTATAAGGCAGAGCAAGGGTGAACTTGCTCTCTGAGCAAGAACATACAACATGTTACAATTATTTTAAGTTTTCTCTTAAAAAAACTAATTAAAAAGTAACCATAGCTTTCAACTTTTTTGAAAGTTGTAGTAGAAGTCAATAGGACTTACCTTTACAATTTAATTGAGTGTTTGCACATTCTATGTGAGGCTGTTAGAAAAGGGGATAATTTGGGGTGGGTTGGGAAGAACTGAAACTTCTGCTGCAGCAGGGAGTAGAGGACTGCAGAGGGTAGATTCCTCAGGTGGAGGAACAGGACATTAAATCCATAAGAAGAGGGGGAGACAGGAGAAATGGAATATAGAATCATAGAACTTGAGGCACAAAATTCTTTAGAGGTCACCCTGTTGAATGTCTCATATTTGAAAGACCTGTCTGAAATGCCATGGGATAGCACAGAGCCTAAGACAATAGAAAAGATGGAAAGGAAATATTCTTGATGTTTAAATGATGATACCTGAGGTCTATTTTAGAGTCCAGTGATACCATTACTTTCTAAATCATCTTTGTTAAAACCAGAAATGCCTTTGGGCTGATAGACCCACAGGCACTCAGCCTGGTTAAAAAAAGTGTGCTGGATTCCAGCCTTCTCCTATCCCTTGGGCATGTGTGGTGTGCCAAAGCCACACAGGGGTCTTTCCCCAAGCCAAAGGGAAATCTGGAAACCAGCATTTCTAACTTACTTGGTTTGAGAGGGAGCTGATTAGAGACAGTGCAGTTTGAACATGAAGGTTCAAACAAAAGATAACTTCTCCAGCAATTAGGCATAGATTGGGGTGTCTAAAACTTGATAGTAAGGCCAAGGACAGTAAGGATGGAAATCAAGGCACTGAGGATCCAGGGTAATAGTGGATTAAAGGCAGACTGGAGAACTCAATTTGCAGAGGTCAGGTTCCAGTGGAGCATCTGAAAGGCTAAAGCAGGATGATCACAGGGGTACCTGGGAAACTGGTTAGTATACTATTCTGAATGTAGCTGTTCAGTCATTCAGTCATGTCTGAATATTTGCGACCCCATGGACGGCAGCACGCTAGGCTTCCCTGTCTTTCACCATCTCCTGGAGCTTGTTCACACTCATGTCCATTGAATCAGTGATGCCATCCAACCATCTCATCTTCTGTCATCCCCTTCTCCTCCTGCCTTCAATCTTTCCTAGCATCAGGGTCTTTTCCAATAAGTTGGCTCTTCACTTTAGGTGGCCAAAGTATTGGAGTTTCAGCTTCAGCATCAGTCCTTCCAATGAATATTCAGGACTGATTTCCTTTAGGATTGATTAACCAATCAATCCTTGTAAGGAGATCAAGGAAATCTCTTGATATCCTTGCAGTCCAAGGGACTCTCAAGAGTCTTCTCCAATACCACAGTTCAAAGGCATCAATTCTTGGGCATTCAGCCTTCTTTATGGTTCAACTCTCCCATCCATACATGATTACTGAAAAAAACCATAGCTTTGACTATACAGATCTCTGTCAGCAAAGTTATGTCTGTGCTTTTTAATATGCCGTCTAGGTTTGTCATAACTTTTCTTCCAAGGAGTAAGTGTCTTTTAGTTTCATGGCTGCTGTTATCATCCACAGTGATTTTGGAGCCCAAGAAAATAGTCTGTCACTGTTTTCATTGTTTCCCCATCTATTTGCCATGAAGTGATGGGACTGGATGCCACGATCTTCGTTTTTTGAATGTTGAGTTTTAAGCCAACTGAAACTTTTAAGCCAACTCCCCTCTTTTACCCTCAGCAAGAGGTTCTTTAGTTCCTCTTTGCTTTCTGCCATAACGGTGTTGTCATCTGCGTATCTGAGGCTATTGATATTTCTCCTGGAGTCTTGATTCCATCTTGTGCTTTGTCCAGCCCAGCATTTTGTATGATGTACTCTGCATATAAGTTAAATAAGCAAGGTGACAACGTACAGCCTTGATGTACTCCTTTCCAAATTTTGAACCAGTCCTTTGTTCCATGTTTGGTTCTAACTGTTGCTTCTTGACCTGCATACAGGTTTCTCAGGAGGCAGGTAAGGTGATCTGGTATTCTTATGTCTTTAAGAATTTTCAGTTTGTTGTGATCCTCATAGTAAGCAGAAGTAGATGTTTTTCTGAAATTCTCTTGCTTTTTCTATGATACAATGGATGTTGGCAATTTGATCGATCCCTGGTTCCTCTGCCTTTTCTAAATCCAGACTGAACATCTGGAAATTCTCAGTTCACGTACTGTTGAAGCCTAGCTTCAAGGATTTTGAGCATGACCTTGCTAGTATGTGAAATGAGTGCAATTGTGTGGTAGTTTGAACATTCTTTGTCATTGGGATTGGAATGAAAACTGACCCTTTGCAGTCCTATGGCCACTGCTGAATTGTCCAAATTTCCTTGCATATTGAGTGCAGCACTTTCACAGCATCATCTTTTAGGATTTGAAATAGCTCAGCTGGAATTCTGTCACCTCCACTGGCTTTGTTCATAGTGATGCTTCCTAAGGCCCACTTGACTTTGCACTACAGGATGTCTGGCTCTAGGGGAGTGAGGACACAGTCGTGGTTATCCAGGCCATTAAGATCTTTTTTGTATAGTTCTGTGCATTCTTACCACCTCTTCTTAATATCATCTGCTTCTGTTAGGTCTATAACGTTTCTGTCCTTTATTGTGCCCATCTCTGCATGCAATGTTCCCTTGGAATCTCTAATTTCCTTGAGGAGATCTCTAGTCTTTCCCACCCCATTGTTTTCCTCCATTTCTTTGCATTGATCACTGAGGAAGGTTTTCTTATCTCTCCTTGCTATTCTTTGGAACTCTGCATTCAGTATGGTATATCTTTCCTTTTCTCCTTTGCCTTTTGCTTCTCTTCCTTTCTCAGCTATTTGTAAGGCCTCCTCAGACAACTATTTTGCCTTTGTGCATTTCTTTTTCTGGGGGATGGTTTTGATCATTACCTTCTGTACAATGTTATGAACCTCTGTCCATAGTTCTTCAGGCACTCTGTCTATCAGGTCTAATCCCTTGAATCTATTTGTCACTTTCACTGTATATTCGTAAAGGATTTGATTTAGGTCATACTTGAATGGCTTAGTGGTTTTCCCCACTTTCTTCAATTTAATTCTGATCTGGAGTTCATAATCTGAGCCACAGTCAGCTCCCAGTTTTGTTTTTGCTGACTGTATAGAGCTTCTCCATCTTTGGCTATGGTACTCTTTTTATAGGATTGCAGTACTCTTTTTTTTTTTTTTAAAGTAAAATTCTATACAATGGAGAAAAGACAATCTCTTTAACAAGTGGTGCTGGGAAAACTGGTCAACCACTTGTGAAAGATTGAAACCAGAACACTTTCTAACACCATACACAAAAATAAACTCAAAATGGATTAAAAATCTAAATATAAGACCAGAAACTATAAGACTCTTAGAGGAAAACATAGCAAAACACTCTCCGACATAAATCACAGCAGGATTCTCTATAACCCATCTCCCAGAATACTGGAAATAAAAGCAAAAATAAAGAAATGGGACCTAATGAAACTTAAAAGCTTTTGCACAACAAAGGAAACTATAAGCAAGGTGAAAAGACAGCCTTCAGAATGGGAGAAAATAATAGCAAACGAAGCAACTGATAAAGAATCAAAACCACAATGAGGTACCATTTCACTCCAGTCAGAATGGCTGCTATCCAAAAGTCTACAAGCAATAAATGCTGGAGAGGGTGTGGAGAAAAGGGAACCCTCTTACACTGTAGGTGGGAATGCAAACTAATACAGCCGCTATGGAGAACAGTGTGGAGATTCCTTAAAAAACTGGAAATAGAACTGCCATATGACCCAGCAATCACATTGCTGGGCATACACACCAAGGAAATCAGAATTGAAAGAGACACGTGCACCCCAATGTTCATCACAGTTCATAATAGCCAGGACATGGAAGCAATCTAGATGTCGATCGGCAGACAAATGGATAAGAAAGCTATGGTACATATACACAATGGAATATTACTCAGCCATTAAAAATAGTACATTTGAATCAGTTCTAATGAGGTGGATGAAACTGGAGCCTATTATACAGAGTGAAGTAAGCCAGAAAGAAAAACACTAATACAGTATACTAATGTATATATATGGGATTTAGAAAGATTGTAATGATAACCCTACATGCGAGACAGCAAAAAAGACACAGATGTATAGAACAGACTTTTGAGCTCTGTGGGAGAGGGCGAGGGTGGGATGGTTGGGGAGAATGACATTGAAACAGGTATATTATCATATGTGAAATGAATTGCCAGTCCAGGTTCGATGCATGAGACAGGGTGCTTGGGGTTGGTGCACTGGGATGACCCAGAGGGATGGGATGGGGAGGGAGGTGGGAGGGGGGTTCAGGATGGGGAACACATGTATACTCGTGGTGGATTCATGTCAATGTATGGCAAAACCAATACAATATTGTAAAGTAATCAGCCTCCAATTATATTAAATAAATTTATACTAAAAAAAATAAAAACACTTGCCAATTTGTAGGAAAAAAATAAAGTAAAATTCTGAATTATTTAACATTGATTCAGTTATAGATTGCTGTCTAAGAAACGTTTCTGAAACTTAGTCACTTAAATTAAAGTAGTTGTTTATTTAGCTCATGAATCTGCGATTTGGGCAGGGCTCAGTGAGGAAGGCTTGGTTCTTCTCCACTGGATGTCAGCTGGGTTGGTTTGAGTAGAGGCAGGAGGATCTACTGTAAGATGGCTCACTAGCATGACTGGCCAATTGATGCTGGCTTGTCAGGTGGAGCTCAACAAGGACTGACAGCCTGGGGCCTCTCTTTTCTTCCATATAGTTCCCTCCACATGGGCTTCTCCATGGGTTGTTTTGGGCTTCCTCAGAGCATGGTGGCTGGGTTCCAAGAGTGAGCGTTCCAAATGACAGGAAGTAGAAATTGCCAATTTCTTAAAGTCTGGGTCTGGAAATTTGCAGTGTCACTTCTGCTGTATTACATTGGTTAAGCAGTCACAGATTTAAGTTTCAAGGGCATGAAACTTTGATCCTTCACCTCTTGGTGGGAGGAGTTTCAAAAAATGGAGTGGGTGTATGTTAAAATCATACAGGTAGAAAAATGCACCAACCATAAGCGCAGAATTAAGAGAATTTTTTTTAGTTAAGAGAAATTTTGCATAATAAGCGTATCCATGTGATCAGCAAACAGAAGTCATCCTCTACTCAACCCCACACACTCTCCTCTTCCTCTCACTACTCTCTCAAAGGCAATCAACATCCAGGACTCTAATACTAAAGATTAGTTCAATGTGTCTCAACTCCGGCTGGATAATTCCCTGTTACGGGTGAGATGCGGAATTGTCCAGTGCATTGCAGAATGTTTCGCAACATCTTTGGCCTCTACCGACTAGATGCTAGGAACACCCCATGCCCTTATTGTGACAACCAAAATGTCTGTAAAAATTGCTAAATATCTGGGTGGGGGGAGGCAAGCAAGATCACCCCTAGCTCCTAGTTGAGAATCACTGGGTTAGAAGATATTATCTCTTTTTATTATTTGTCTAAATAACTTCCAGATGTTCAAGCTGGTTTTAGAAAAGGCAGAGGAACCAGAGATCAGATTGCCAACATCTGCTGGATCGTCGAGAAAGCAAGAGAGTTCCAGAAAAACATCTATTTCTGCTTTATTGACTATGCCAAAGCCTTTCACTGTGTGGATCACAATAAACTGTGGAAAATTCTGAAAGAGATGGGAATACCAGACCACCTGACATGCCTCTTGAGAAACCTGTATGCAGGTCAGGAAGCAACAGTTAGAACTGGACATGGAACAACAGACTGGTTCCAAATAGGAAAAGGAGTACGTCAAGGCTGTATATTGTCACCCTACTTATTTAACTTATATGCAGAGTACATCATGAGAAACACTGGGCTGGAAGAAGCACAAGCTGGAATCAAGATTGCCGGCAGAAATATCAATAACCTCAGATATGCAGATGACACCACCCTTATGGCAGAAATTGAAGAGGAACTAAAGAGCCTCTTGATGAAAGTGAAACAGGAGAGTGAAAACATTGGCTTAAAGCTCAACATTCAGAAGACTAAGATCATGGCATCTGGTCCCATCACTTCATGGGAAATAGATGGGGAGACAGTGGAAACAGTGTCCGATTTATATTTTGGGGCTCCAAAATCACTTCAGATGGTGATTGCAGCCATGAAATTAAAAGATGCTTACTCCTTGGAAGGAAAGTAATGACCAACCTAGAAAGCATATTAAAAAGCAGAGGCATTGCATTGCCAACAAAAGTCCGTCTAGTCAAGGCTATGGTTTTTCCAGTCAAGGCTATGGATGTAAGAGTTGGACTGTGAAGAAAGCTGAGCACCGAAGAATTGATGCTTTTGAACCGTGGTGTTGGAGAAGACTCTTGAGAGTCCCTTGGACTGCAAGGAGATCCAACCAGCCCATCCTAAAGGAGATCAGTTCTGGGTGTTCATTGGAAGGACTGATGCTGAAGCTGAAACTCCAATACTTTGGCCGCCTCATGTGAAGAGTTCTCATTGGAAAAGACCCTGATGCTGGGAGGGATTGAGGGCAGGAGGAGAAGGGGACAACAGAGGATGAGATGGCTGGATGGCATCACCGACTTGACGAACATGAGTTTGAGTAAACTCCAGGAGTTGGTGATGGACAAGGAGGCCTGGCATGCTGCGGTTCATGGGGTCGCAAAGAGCTGGACATGACTGAGCGACTGAACTGAACTGAAGTGAAATCCCACTTAATCATTGAGAACATAAGTTCCAAGAGGCTTCATGTTTTTATTTATTTATTGTTTTTAAGTCTGTTTTGATTTCAACTGATTCCTCAGTCCCTAGGATACTGCCTGGAGTATAACAGAAAACTGAGACTATGTACTGGATGAAGGAGTGAATGAAAGATAGCAATTCTGAATAGCAATTTAAAGACTCAACTCTACATATATTTATGCAGTTGAATCTTCAGTCAGACATAATTTGCTCATTTTTGTTAGAGATGCCATTTTATGAAGTTCCCATGGATAAAAAATATATATGCTTGTAATAAAAATCTATATTGGTTAATTTCTTCCTACAGCAACAAAAAATATGGGTCACAGGAATAGAAAAAAATTGTAATCACCCAGACAAACAGACAGCATCTCATGATAGTGTTAATGATTTACTGTAATAAGCCACAAAACGTGGTTTGTAATTGCTGTGATGGCTTTGTGAAACAGGAATTTGCAGTAACAAAGTTTTCATTAAAACCTTGGGTGAGGCAGTAGGTTCTAGAAGATTAGAAGAGGAAGAGGAAGAAGTATGAGATGGTAACAAGGGGTGGTAAGTTATTTCTTTATAGGAAAAACGGAAAAATTTCTTTTGGAAGACAGCCACTGACATTATTCTAAAAACACACCTCCTTCCCTCCAGCATGTGACAGTGTGACATCTTACTAGGTAGATTTCTTTTTTTTTTTAATTTTTTTTTAGGTAGATTTCTTAAAAGTTATTGCAAGAAGAGTTTTCAGAGAGATTCTCAATGACTTCTGGCAGACACACACTTCTTTTCAAAATTCCTAACTGCATTTATTTACTCTTCAATCAAAATTGTGTCACAAAAATGGACACAATTACTAGTATACAAGGCAACTGAAGTTAGGGGTTTCATGAAAACAGAATTTTATAGTTGAGAAGGCTCTTAAAGATCACATGATCATTCTGAAGAGCCTAACTATAATATTGCAAAATTTTAATACCTTGGGTGTTACCCTGCTTTCTGGGTCATTCTGAATTATTTCATCTCCTTGAAGCCACCTCTGTTAAAAGTGAAACTTGTATAATCCTCAGGGTGTAGAGTAGTGACTTGCCTAAAGAGTTGGTTAATCACAGGAGAAGTATTTTTTAAAATATATTTTATTTTAATTTATTTATTATTTATTTGGCTACACTGGGTCTTAGCTGGGACATGCAAAATCTTTAGTTGTGGCATGTGGGGTCTAGTTCCTTGACCAGAGATTGAACCGCCACTGAACCACCAGGGAAGTTCCTGGACGAGCAATTTTGAGCCAGTCCTCAAAACGATACCATCCAACATATATCTTATGTAATAAAGATAAAAGAAATGTAATACATAAAACAAAGCTAGTGGAGGTGATGAAATTCCAGTTGAGCTATTTCAAATCCTGAAAGAGGATGCTGTGAAAGTGCTGCACTCAATATGCCAGCAAATTTGGAAAACTCAGCAGTGGCCACAGGACTGGAAAAGGTCAGTTTTCATTCCAATCCCAAAGAAAGGCAATCCCAAAGAATGCTCAAACTACCACACAATTGCACTCATCTCACATGCTAGTAAAGTAATGCTCAAGATTCTCCAAGCCAGTCTTCAACAATACGTGAACCGTGAACTTCCAGATGTTCAAGCTGGTTTTAGAAAAGGCAGAGGAACCAGAGATCAAATTGCCAACATCCGCTGGATCATCGAAAAAGCAGGAAAGTTCCAGAAAAACATCTATTTCTGCTTTATTGACTATGCCAAAGCCTTTCGCTGTGTGGATCACAATAAACTGTGGAAAATTCTGAAAGATGGGAATACCAGACCACCTGACATGCCTCTTGAGAAATCTGTATGCAGGTCAGGAAGCAACAGTTAGAACGTGACATGGAACAACAGACTGGTTCCAAATAGGAAAAGGAATACATCAAGGATGTATATTGTCACCCTGCTTATTTAACTTATATGCAGAGTACACCATGAGAAACGCTGGGCTGGAAGAAGCACAAGCTGGAATCAAGATTGCTGGGAGAAATACCAATAACCTCAGATATGCAGATGACACCACCCTTATGGCAGAAAGTGAAGAGGAACTAAAAAGTCTCTTGATGAAAGTGAAGCAGGAGAGTGAAAACATTGGCTTAAAGCTCAACATTCAGAAAACTAAGATCATGGCATCTGGTCCCATTGCTTCATGGGAAATAGATGGGGAAACATTGGAAACAGTGTCCGATTTATATTTTTGGGCTCCAAAATCACTTCAGATGGTGATTGCAGCCATGAAATTAAAAGATGCTTACTCCTTGGAAGGAAAGTAATGACCAACCTAGAAAGCATATTAAAAAGCAGAGGCATTGCATTGCCAACAAAAGTCCGTCTAGTCAAGGCTATGGTTTTTCCAGTCAAGGCTATGGATGTAAGAGTTGGACTGTGAAGAAAGCTGAGCACCGAAGAATTGATGCTTTTGAACCGTGGTGTTGGAGAAGACTCTTGAGAGTCCCTTGGACTGCAAGGAGATCCAACCAGCCCATCCTAAAGGAGATCAGTCCTGGGTGTTCACTGGAAGGACTGATGCTGAAGCTGAAACTCCAGTACTTTGGCCGCCTCATGCGAAGAGTTACTCATTGGAAAAGACCCTGATGCTGGGAGGGATTGAGGGCAGGAGGAGAAGGGGACAACAGAGGATGAGATGGCTGGATGGCATCACTGACTCGATGGACATGAGTTTGAGTAAACTCCAGGAGTTGGTGATGGACAGGGAGGCCTGGCATGCTGCGGTTCATGGGGTCGCAGTCAGACACGACTGAGCGACTGAACTGAGCTGAACTGAATACACAAAAGCATAAAGCAATAGATAACACAAACGCTTCTATCAAACTTACAGGCTTGATTGACTTCACAGGCTTTGTTGCTTGAATGATGTGGCTATCTAACGTCTGAATGAAATAAATTTGATATGGATCATTCAAATCCTTCAAGTCCAAAAGACGTTGTGGTGTCTAGATTTTTACACTGGAATTTGAATACCACTTGTAAAAGAAGTATGTCTGTATAGTGTTTTTTTTTTTTTAATTTCCTAAAGATCTGAATATGTTAAGACTTGTTGTTTTGCTGTGAAATGCTTATGATTCATTTCAGCAGCAGTGACTAGGGATGAGGGAAGGGTGGGAGTGTAAGTGTAACAGTTTTGTATGACGCAGAAAGGGAGATGAAGGAGAAGGGAGGATATTTTTGGATTCTCTTTTTGAATAAAAATAGCTTAAATCAGGTAATTTGTTTAGTTTTAAAACAGGGAAAAATGACCAAAAATCTGGTTTGGATTTTCGTGAATGACACACAAATTCTATTTCAGGAGAATAATTGTCATAACTGCAGTTTGCTTTCTTAAAATACCTGAAAAAATTCCTTCCTAAACTGTAACTCCACAAGGATAGAAAAATGTATTTATACCACAGGGCACTTGTACACTAAAGGAATTTGCTCCTTCCATGTAACCTCTACAGCAATATTTAAAGAACTTAGGACATTTACCAGTTAAGTTAGAAAGAAGGAAGGGAAAAGGAATTGACATGTAGTTTGCTTTCACTAGGTATAAAGTTATTTTATTTTCATTCATTATTCAACAAAAATATATGGAATATGACAGACACATTGGGCTAGATACAGGGGGTGTAAGGATGAGCAAGACACAGTCCCTGCCCTCCAAGTGTTTTCAGTCTAGATGGAGAAACATACACATACCTTTAGATCCATACTGAGATACTTACATGCTCACACATACAAGCACACACATCCCTATACACATATAACATACACACACTCATACACAAACACACCCAGCACCCATACACTTTCACACACTCATACACATTTATATGTAAAAATATTTATACACACACACACAAGAGTTTGGGAGCTCACAAAGTGGAGACCATGAGTAGAGGACGTTTTCAAGTTACAAAGGGAAGGAGAAGGAAATAGCAGAGACAACATTTTTGTGAGACAGCTGTTACAGAAGCTCAGTAAGGATAAGGAGAGAGTCATAGTGGAGTTGTTAAACACTAAGGAATTGGTTTACTGAGATCTACATTCAAGTTCGAGTCTTCCATTACTACCTTTGAGGCCATGACCATGTTATTTATATTTAGTGCTGTCTCAGTTTTCCTCACTTTTACATGGGAGCTATCACAGAACCTATGATGCACGTAAACCACACAGCGCAGTGCCCAGCATGTAGTAAGCACTCCATATATATTCAGTTTCTAATTTTTAATGGTATCCCTGCTGTTATCAGTGAAGATTAGTGATCTGGTAAATTATGAAGATAGTTCTCCTCTTACCGATCTGTTAGTGAGTGTTAGTGATAAAACATTGGGTATTAAATGAATATTATATATGTATATTTTTTTTCACGTGGTCACTGTTTAAGCTTCATTTTTAAAGGATTAAAAATTCAAGGGAGCCAAACTATTTTTTACAGATAACACAAACATCTAGATATTATGGTCATTACTGGGAAAACTGGAATCTGTCTAAATACCATCTCACTTGGCAGTATTAAATAATTTCTGTGGGTGTAGCTTCATGGAAAAGCTATAAAAGCTATTATTAACTCTCCATGATAATTTCACCAAAGTATATTAGTGACGTTCTTGATCATCTCATTTATACAATAATGACAATGTCATTTGATATTATTCATTAATATGATGAAGCAATTTATAAAATATGAGGTAAAAGTGGCCAGTATACACCTCAAAAGGTTACATCACCAATAGCCAGAGAAATGTCAATAAGAGATAATTTTGGACTATCTCGGCAAAGATTAAAAAGACAGATTGGTGCTATTGAAAGTCTGGTGAAACTGACATTCTCATACATAGATTGCTAGTAGGAACAGACAGCAGCACTCTACAGTCTTTCTGGAGGCCAATTTGGCAACAGGTAATTTGGCACTTTATGTTCTTTGAGTCAGCAGTTCCACTTCTTGAACTTTATCTTAAAGAAATGTAATCAGACAAATACACAAAGATGCTTGTATATGCATGCTCACTGCAGCGTTGCTTATAATGACAAAAAAATTGGAAACCACCTAAATGCCTGCCAGTGGAGAAATGCTTAAATAAATGATGGTAGAGCTATATATACTGGGACTCTATGCCCCTATTAAAAAGGATTAGATAGATCTATTTGTGCTGGCATAGAAAGATGTCCATGATCCATATCAGATGTCATTTTATATTAAAAATCATATGCACAGAAAATAATTTGGTCATTTTTTTTGGTCATACATCCATAACTTTTTTAAAAGTAGTTTTATTTTGGTATAATTCCTTTCTCCAGGGGATCTTCCCAACCCAGGTATCAAACTTAGTTCTCCTGGATTGTAGCCAGATTCTTTACCATCTGAACCACCAGGGAAGCCCCAAATTCACCCACTGTAAGTCTACAGTCCAATGATTCTTGGTAAATGCCTATAGTTTTGCAATCATTACCACAATCAAGTTTTAGAACCTTTTTATTACCACTCAAAGTTCCCTCCTGCTCATAAGGTTTTAACTCTTTACATGGTTAGGTTGGGGGTGAAGTCAAGTAGGGTGAAGGCAAGAGGGGAGAATTATAGACAGCTTCCTAGTTTAACACTTCTGCATCATTTGAATTATTTTACAACAAGAATATGCTATCCTTTAATTGAGAAAATGGTAAAGGTTTTGTATTTTGAAAAGAACAAAAAAAGGAAAGACATATCCTTGGACCCAAATCTACTTCTTGTAATTTATCCTAAGGAAATAATCAAATATGTGGAAAAGGATCTGTGAACAAAGATATTTATCAATGTTTTATCCGGAACAGAGAAAAGTTGTTAAGTAATCTATTAAATATCTCATGATGGAAGAAAACACTAATCACTTAAATATGAAAAGCGCAAGTTTCAAATCTTTATAGGCAGTATAATTTTATCCATGTAAAAGAAAATAATGTACAGCCAGAAAGTTCTGTTTGGAAATATGATGAAGTCTCACCAATGGTTATCTCTAAATGGTAGAACTATAACACTTTTTAATTTTTTGTGCATTTCTTCATTTCCCACAATGAGCACATAGTATCTTTTCATGTAAGCCACCTACATAAATGATAGCAATTGAAAATAGATCAATTATGGCATTGTTTTCACAGGTGTTTATGCTTGTCAAAACACAAAAGTATATAGTTTAATTGTATTTATTCCTTGTAACAACTTATTTTTTAGTTTCAATTTTTATTAAAATAGAGTTTATTTACAATGTTATTTTCGGGTGTACAGTGAAGTGATTCAGGTATACATATATATATTATATATACATGTTCGTTTTTATTCTTTTCCATTATAGGTTATGAGACTATCAAAACATACAGAGTCTTGAGAAACAAAATCACCACATCCCTCTTACTAGAAGCCGGATTTTGTTATGTCACTTTGGGATTGGAGGGCAAAATGATTTGGTAGGGTTACATAGCAATATGTCTTCTGCTCCAGATAACATTCATTCATTCAAGAGATCGGCTTACCTATCAAATGCCAGGAATGTTGGTATAGTACCTGGATATCATGATGACTAATCAGCGACTGCCTTGAAAGTGCTCTCTTTTGTGGACGGGAACGCACCATCTGACAGATCCCAGCCAGCGCCCACAGTAGGTAGTCTTCCACTAGTGCTGTACAAGGGCGGGGAGACAGGTCAGGAAGTGAAGGCCTTAGCGGTTCAGATGGAGTCATGAAGGTTGACGCCAGGATGATGGCTACGGAAGTGCCCAGAAGACAGATTACCCTCAAAAGAATGCCCTAGTCGTCACTTAAGAAGTGGGCTTAACTTTTATATATTTATGTCTATTTTAGGTACACATTTTTAACAACAGCTGGAACTGAAATTGAGCATTTACCAGCGCAGGCACAGTGCATAGGGATTTTTTTCCATTGCCTTTACTCCTCGCCACAATCCCCAGATCGGGACTTTAGGACCTTGACTTCATCATGAAGAAACTGAGGCTCGGAGAGGTTACCCGCCCAAGGTCAGAGAGCTGATAAGTTCTGGATCCAAAGCAAACAGCCATCGCATATTCTTCCCTCCCACTCTGTTGTGGGGCTCGTTTGAGAATGAAGAAGTCCAGATCCGGGCAGCTCAGCTTTCACTCTACACATTTTCCCAGATCCAGAATGGAGGCAACATCCGCTAGCACAACCAAGAGGGTCGTGCGCAAAGGACAACTCCGTCAAAGCCGTGGACTGACAAGGTTTGCTTGGAGGGCAAACCCCGGGGAACCATCAATCGGCTACCCGCTCTATGATCCACAGCGCACCCGGCGCGGGCGCCCGCAAGCCACTTTGGGCCGCCAGCTTGCGGGACTCAACGCGCGTGCGCGGGGCCAGAGGTGCCACCCCCGCGCGAGCGCGCGGAGAGCTGAGCGCGCGGCCGGGGGAGCTGGCGGGCGCGCTGCGGTGTCGGCGTCGGCGCGCGCTCCAGGCAGAGGCTGCGTGGGCTCGGGAGGGAGCGAGGCGGCAGCGGCGGCGGCGGCTGCGCCCCAGAGCCCAGGGGACGCGCGGGCCTCGAGCCGCGGGAGCGGACTGCTGCAGAGGAGACCCGGGGTTTCCGGCCCGGGGCGGGAGAGCTCGGCCAGCCGACTGCTCTCCTTAGCGCCGCCAGCTGCGTCCCTAGCCCGGAGTAGCCGCCGCCCCTGGAGACTCGCTTTGACAAGGGCCTAACCGCCGCGGCCGCTGGCGTCCGGACCGCTCGGACCCGTCGGGCCGGGCCGGGTGGGGACGAGCGCCGGGGCAGGTGCCGCCCCACGAGGGCCGGCCGGGGGCCAGGCGTTTAGCCGTGCAGAGCGCGGGCCGGGCTCGGCAGAGGGGCCGCCCGCGCGGCGCCCCCACCCCGTGGGCCGGAGGGGGAGTCGCGCCCCGCCTTCCCCCGGGACCGCCTGGCCGGAGCGGCGGGAGCCCGAACTGCCCGCGCCCGCCGCCGCCG
The DNA here is from genome assembly GCF_019320065.1 of Cervus canadensis. Lineage (NCBI taxonomy): Eukaryota > Metazoa > Chordata > Mammalia > Artiodactyla > Cervidae > Cervus > Cervus canadensis. The sequence continues at coordinate 26,312,372 of NC_057393.1, read as the reverse complement.
CCCGGGCTCGCGCGGGAGACGAGGGAGGAGAAACTTTGCCTCTTATTGTTTTTCATCCTTAAGTGTGAGGAACTCTGTTGGGGAGGAAAAATGTCCTTCTTCAATTTCCGTAAGATCTTCAAGTTGGGGAGCGATAAGAAGAAAAAGCAGTACGAACATGTGAAGAGGGATCTGAACCCGGAGGAGTTTTGGGAAATTATAGGAGAACTGGGCGACGGAGCCTTTGGCAAAGTGTACAAGGTAAGGGGGAGAAAAGGGAAGTTACACTTGAGAGATCAAATAGCCAGCGGCCGGGAGTGGCATGAGGATTTCTCGCTCCCGCGTCCCGTTCCTGTCTTTGGGACCTTCTTTTGACTTCGTAAACGTACGTTGAAACTTTATTTAGGTTACCATCCGAGGAGTAGCTAAGACGTAGGGTTTAAGGTTGAACAAAATAGGACCTGGATGTAGTTTAAAGAATGGTTGCCAAAGGGAGGCAAGGGATACAGCCTACTCTGTTCAACGTTAAAGGAAGTGAGGGTGTTCTTTCATTAAAAGGAGGGGTCTGGTTTGGCCCTCAAGTGTTTTCAAATCAGAAACTCATTATACTTTAAAGTGGATTTCTATTTTCCTATTAAGCTGTTTGCATTCATTTAAAGTGTATTTCTATTTTTCTGTTAAGCTGTTTGCATTCATATATATGCTTACACTAAAATAGTACCCTTTTGGGGTCCAGGGTATGTATTTGGTTGTATCTATAGCTTATACATAACCAGTCTCTTGGGATAAGAGCAAAGCGATTGTTACTTGCAGACTATTCTTGAGTTGGTCGCTTGACAGCATAGTGTAAAATGGAATGTAATTTCTGATAGAAAATTTCCAGAAGGAAACCTGCATCTGATACTAGTTTCTAAATATAATAAGCATCGACTAAAATCCATTCCAGGGCCCAAGAAATTAAAAAACACATATCCCCCCCATATATATATATATATATATACACACAAATATTTTTTATACCCAGATATTCATTTCAGTAGAAGGAGGTTTGCTGTTTCAGTCTGAGGGCATTTGTGTTAAATGTTTACTATCCTGTAAGGAGTATATGAATGATGTCATTGGGATATTTTCATCTGAAGGGTGAGGTTTTATGAGACAGTTTTTAAGGGGAAGGACCCACAGGGTTGCCTGGGTGTGAAATATAAATAACTTATGTTTAACTTACACGTAATTTGGCCCCCACAAAAGTCCTGGGAGACATGCAGGTCAGTAGTATCTCCATTTCATAGATGAGGATGCTGAGACCCAGAAATTGTTACCATTCACACCAGTCACAGCCTAGATTTGAACTCAACCCTTCTGACCCTGTGTTTATGATTACTGCTTTTTTTTTTTTAACTTAGACATCTGGTGGTAGAAGTGATAGCATTTTTCCTTCTTTCTAAGCACCATCCCACCCTGCCTTTGCACTGGCTCTAACACATCTCAAAGCCCCGCCTTCTTAGTCTGAAATATCCACTCTTTTCTGTGTGCTTTCAAAACACATTGTTCACATTGCTGCTATGGCACTTGTCACATGTTAATGTGTTTATGTTGTTATGATAAGACCAGGGGCCAAATTATGATATACATTTGGGTTAATTCTATTGCCTTCACACATAGTGCATTTCTCTTTATATTTGTTGAAATGAAAGACTGTGTGTTACCTGCTTGTGAGTGCTGTTGATGCTCTTGTGTGCTGTAAAAGTTGACAGAGTAGACTTTAGTGCCTAATGTGGAGGGTATGGATTTCAACAAGAGCTTACAGTATAGATGTGTGGTAGACAGGGCTTTTAGTGCAGTGGGGAAATCCTTCTGGGAGTTAAGAATTGTGCTTTATTGCTGGTTGTCGCAAATGAGCTTTGAGGTCTTGGACAGGACACTTAACGTCTCTGGACCTCCTTTTTCATAGCTGGAAAAGCATAGATTTCCTAAATGTTTAGATTCCTTTACCCATTAATGTTGTGTGAGTATGCAGTTATCTAGGAAAGGCAGTAATAAATCCTCAAGGCATCTGGGATCTGGTAGTTAGAAGGCAGTAGGTGATTATGGGCAGTTTTCATGGTATAAATGTTTTATTGACTAGAAACAGTGTAGTATTAAGACACTGGCTCTGGAGTAGGACTGTATCTTGGCTCCCTCAATAGCAAACTCTGATGTTGGGTAAGTTACTTAATCATTGCATGTCTCGTTTTTCTCATCAGTAAAACCTACTCCTCAGTATGTGAGAATTAAAGGAGATAATAAATGTAAGACACAAAAAAAGGGCTCAGGAAATGGCAGAAAATTACTGTTGTTATATTTAGAGCTTGAAAACGAAATATGGGATGGGACAGGAAAAGGGACCTAGGAAGATAGTAAAACCATTTTCTGGCACAGGCAGATTATCTTGACATGCTAATACTCTGATTTAATTCTTTCATTAACCTGCAAAGTGAATATGTCTTCCTATAGTGAGATACCTATTGAAAATTTTCTGAAAAATAAGAGCCTTACGCCATGTAGTTTAACACTGTAAGACTGTGTCAAGGATACTTTTTGTGGGCTTGGTGTATATTTTAGTGTGATATTTGAAGAATGGGAGTTCTTTGCATCTTTTCTTTTTGTCTCACTATTTTATACTTCCAAGGAGTAAGCTGTGAGCTTTTTAAAACAAAGTTTAAAATTTAAACTTATCTCACCTGTTATGTCTTTTTCCTAACCTCTTTTACTGTCCAAGATTCCCTAGGAAATTTAAATTTATAAACTTCTGTGTAGGAGAAAAAGCAATCAAACCTTACAATAGTATGTATAGTGTGCAGTATAAAGCTGTTTCTGAAGTTGATTCCAACTATCATTTGATTATAACTGTTTACAAAGATTAATTTCTAAATAGGCAATTGTCTTGTGTATTTAGTTTGTTTGAAACAGTTTTTTCATCATATAGCTGTATTCTTTCCACTTAGTCTTGCACTACACAGCTCTGCAACAGTTACTTTCTTGCTTGAAATATCTTCCCAATTTTAAATTTATTTTCTCTTTTTTTAATAGTATTATTTGACATATAAATGAAGATATGTAATATCCCTCACATTTTTTATGTTTGGATTTCTGTTGCTTTCAACAGAAAAAAAGGAGTGCCATAAAATGATCCGTTGAATTGAAGTTGGGCTACTGACTTATGCTGGATGAAAAGTGATTCGTTTTATGACCCTGATGGGCATGCGCCTTTTTAAAAAATAGTGAAACATAAAATCGCTATATTGAAACATACAACCCATATATGTACATTTAGCGAAGAGTAATAAAGTGAACTCAGTATTAACAATCATCAGAGTAAAGGAATTCTGCCGGTATTCCAGAATCCTTTTCACCTCCTTTCTGAATTTATTCTGCTCTCCCACTAAAGGAAACCACTATCCTGTCTGTAAGTTATTCATTTCTTTGCTTTCCTTATAGTTTACTATCTAGCAGTGTATAACTAAGCATCATAACTTTAGTTTTGTGTGTGCTGAGTGTATTTTGTGTCTTACCTCTTTGAAAATCAGCTTTAGGTTTGTGAGGTTTGTCTTTGTTATCACTAGAGCTGTAGCTAATTTTAATTGTTGCATAGAATCCCAATATATGATTATATTGCCGGTTATTTACCATTGCTCTGTTGGATATATCAGTTGTTTTCAGTTTTTGGCTTTTATACTGGTGCATGTATGCATGAGTTTCACTAAGACTTAACTTAGAAGTAGAATTGCTAGGTTATAGGGTAGTGTATCTTTAATTTTACTAGACTATACCAGTTTACACTCCCACCAGCATCCTCTGAGAATTTTCCTTACTCTCCATTCTCTCCACCATTTGATATTGTTGAAATTTTTAAGTTTTGACAATCTGATGTTTTATTTTTCATTGTGGTTTTAATTCATCTTTTCTCTGACTACTTTTAAGTGTTTCTTTTTGTTAGTATGGATTTCTTCTTTTGTGTTCAGTGTCTTGTTCATTTTCCTCTTGGATGTCTTTTTCTTGTTTATTTGTTGTGTATTCTGGATTTTAACCATTTGCTAGTTATGGCTATTGCAAATACATTCTTCTGTGCCCATCTTTTCATTTTCTTTATGGTGTTTTTTTATGAACAAGAAATTCTTGATTTTAGCATCAGTTTTGTCTCTTTTTTTTTCTTTTTCAGTTAATGCTTTCTGTATTGTATTTGAGAAATTCTTTCCTGGGGGCCCTTTCAGTTGTTGGATGGGATGCTGCCTGATTCATGAATCACCTAATAAAACCAATTTGATTTTTGAATTTAAAAAAAAGGCGAGAAAAGTTTTCCTAACCTTAGATCATGGAGATAAACCACTATCTTATCTTCTAAGTGCTTTTATGATTTTTGACTTTAACATTTATGTCTACAAGCCACTTAGTGAAGATTTTTGCAAATAATATGAGGTAGGGGGTCCAGTTTCATTGTTTTCTACAGTGGGCACACAGTTGTCCCATGGCTCATCATTGGGGGAGACTGTTCCTCACTGCTCTGCAGCACGTGTCTGTTTCTGGGATTTCTAGTCTCTTCATTGATCTGTTTATTCCTTTATCAGTTTTCCACTCTTAATTAGGAAAGCATCCAAACCAATCTCTGCTAGAGAAAGACTTCCTTTTCTTCTTCTTCAGCAATGTCTGGTATATTCTTGGCTATTAGGGCTTTCATGTACATTTTAGAATTAGCCTGACTGAATTACACAAAGGGCTTCCCATGTGGCTCAGTGGTAGAGAATCCCCCTGCCAATGCAGGAGACACAGGAGATGTGAGTTTGATCCCTGGGTCGGGAAGATCCTATGGAGAAGGAAATGGCAACCCACTCCAGTATTCTTGCCTGGGAAATCCTGTGGACAGAGTCTGATGAGCTACAGTCTGTGGGGTCGCAAAGTGTTAGACATGACTAAGTGACAGAGCCCGCACACACCCATGCACGAGTTACACAGAAAACCTGTTGTGCTTTTTTGAAGGAGTTTTACAGAATTTATAGATTAACTTTGTAAAAAATAACATCTCCATAATACTTAAGTTTTTCCATCTATGTATCTGGTTTATTTCTAGATCTCTTAAAAAATATCTGTCAATAATGAATCATAATTTTTGTCTCTAGAATCTTAGGAGCTCAGACTACTTCGGGAGTGTCTTAAATGCTTTGTTTTTGCCATTGGAATTTCCTCTTTGTTTTGGTTATGTACATCCTTCTGTAGTCTTCTGAGAAAGGATACATGGAAGGTTTATTTCTTTTTTAGGACTAGGCCTGTCTGAATATGTCTTTATTGTAATGTCACACTTAATGCATAGTTTGTTTGTAGAATTCTAGTTCAAAAGTACATTTTTCTTAGAGTTTTAAAGACTTTTCCATTCATTGCCTTTTGGCTTCAGGTGTTGCTGTTGAAAGTCCTTTGCCATTTTGTTTTTTGGTCCCTTGTGATCTTTTTCTCTTGATAGCTATTAGAATTTACATTTTATCCTCTGTGCATGGTAATGTACTTTGATATAGGTTTTTTTTTTCTTCCTTTCGTTTTGCTGGGCTCTTGGTTAGTCCTTTCAGTTCAAAGACTCATGTTCTGTGACATTTTCTTGTTCTTATTTGACATCTCCCTGCTCACCTAATTAAATGGCTCTTGTTATGGTCTTAGGATTCAAGTAAAAGAGTTAAATGGACACCTGATTCTTTTACTTGACCTCTCTCTGGAGCATCTGAGACCCTTGACCATCATTTCCTTTAAAAAGCTGGCTTTTAGGTCGCCATACTCCTGGTTTTTGCTGGCTCTTCTTGCTCTTCCTGACTTTCAGTGTTGGGGTTCCACAGGGCTGGATTAAGGCCTTCATCTTTTCTTTTGAGAGCCCATCTTCTCCTGTGGCTTCAGTTACCATCTATATGCAATTTTGGTCTCTATCTCGAGATCTCCGTTTTGAACTCTGGATCCACCCATCCAGCTACCTATTAGAGCTTTCCGCTTGAATGTCTCAGATTTCTTAAACAGCACTGAATGTCACAGATTCCTTAAACAGCAAGTAAAAAACATGAATTAATTGAACTCCTGATGTCAGTCCCAAATTTGCTTCTCCTGTGTTCCTCATTCAGTAATTGACATCTCCATCTACCAGATGCATAGACCAGCGACTGGAGGTCATTCTAAACATCTTCTACTTGCTTACCCACCAGACCCAATCAATCACCAAGCCTGTTAATTTTACCTATAAATATTTCTTGAATCTGTCTCCTTTCTTTCTTCATTGTTGTAATTCTAGTCATAATTGCCATTATCTCTTACCTAGACTACTGCAGCATTTTGGTGTATTTTTGGGCTTCATATAAATGTAATCATACGTGTGTTTTGTGTCTGGCATCTTCTATTCAACATTATGATAAGAATTCGTCTCTAGTTGCACATAGTAGTCTTCTCATCTTTTTTGTTCATTTGTTCTATATTATTGCAATATATGAAATACTAAAATTTATCCATTCTGCTTTTGGTGGACTTTTGGATTGTTTCCACTTTTTGTATATTAAGAATAAGACTTGTGAATATTATTATGTGTCTTGATGTACATTTACATTCATTTCTATTGGATATGTACCTGGGATATGTACTTAGGTTATCGGATACATGTGTTTTAAGACTCAGAAGATACTGCCAGTCTTCTAAAGTGGTTGTACCAATTTACACCCCCATCAGTAGGGAATGGCAGTTTTCTGAATTGTTCTGTATCCTCAGCAACACTTGCTATTATTATTAATACTGTTATTAATATTTTATGTTAGCCATTGTGGTGAGTGAGAAGTAGTTTTATTTACATTTTCCTGATGACTGAAAAAATTGAGTACCTTTTCATGCCTGTTGAGTATTTGGGTATTTTTTCCAGTGAATTTTCCTATTTGTTTGCTGATTAAAAAAATACCTTTATCAGTGTATATAAAACACAGAATTCACCCATTTTATGTATATAATTTGGTGAGTTTTAATAAATTAGTACAGTTGTACAACCATGACTACAGTCTAGGTTTAGAATCCTCTTATGACCACCTGAAGCTCTCTTGTGCCCATTTACAGTTAATTCCTGTTCCCACTGGGGTTTTATTTCTCTGGTTACTAATGAGGTTGAGTTCCTTTTTATATACTTATTGGCCGTTTGGATTTCTTCTTCTCTGAAGTGCTTGTTAAAGTCTTTTGGGTTCTTTTTCTTGTTGGTTTGTGGGAGCCTGTATTTTCCTGATACTGATCCTCTTAAGGTACAGGTGATGCACCTTCCTTTCTCTTGCTTTATGGTGTGTCTTTTGTTTCTCTTTATGATGTCCTTCTTTATGTAGGTGTTTCAGATTTCAGTGTAGTTTAATTTATTAGCTTTTTATACATAGCTAGGGCTTTTTGTCTTTGGAAAATTTCCTTACCCAAAGTGATGAAGTTGTCCTTCTGTGTTATATTCTTAAAGTTTTATGGTGTTGTCTTCTGTATTAGATCTATAATTAAACTGATGTTGGTTCTTGTCTACAGTATGAAATAGGGAGTCCAGTTTCATTTTTTCTATGTAGACACCTAGTTGTCTCAACACCATTTACTGAAAAGATCACCCTTTCTATATTGCTTTGCAGTGCCTCCATCATATGTCAAATGTCCATATACTCATGATATATCTCTCTGACATTCCTTATTTCTTTAGGATAAATTCTTAGAATTGTTAGGGCAAAATACATGATCATTTATTAATGTTTACTGTGAAATTACTCTAGAAATGTATAAACTTATCTTGAAATTAATTTTTAGTTAATTGAAGAATTTCTATTGATAAAGAGTATTAACTTATTAGGGATAAAGTTGGTCTCTTTGGCCATCACTCTAATTATTGTTCCTTCTCTTCTCTCCATAAATGTAACTATTTGGTTTCTGTATCAACTATCATGGTTTCTTTCTTTCGTTTTTTTTTTTTTTTTTCTCTTCTGGCTGTGCTGCACGACGTGCAGGATCTCAGTTTCCTGACCAGGGATTGAATCCAGGCCATGGCAGTGAAAGTCACCACCAGGGAACTCCCCATCATCAGTTTCATGTATATGTTCCTCGATATTTTTCTGTATACTTAACATACATGTACATGGGTTATGCCTGTTTAAACAACCTAACAATGGTCTATTTCTGCACCTTTTTGTTCCTTGACCTTTTTCAAGGATAGTTTTTATCCTTTTAAAAAATATTTGCTTTTTTCGATAGACAAAAAGAGTATCTGTTTATTTCATTTTCCATATCTTTGATTTCTAGAGATATTGCCATTTTAAGAATAATTGAATTATCCATATTCTGATGAGCTGTTTTCTTGTTGATCTGAAAGTACTTTTTATGTACTGTGAAAATGAGCACTTTATCATAATGGTGCAGTTATTTTAGTTAAATTAGTTTATGTTGCTTTTTTGATATTTAAGACATAGTGTTTTTTTTTTTTTTACAAAATCTGTCAGTGTGTCTCTTTTCTTTTTTTCTTCTTTGCTTTCATGCTTAGAAAAACTTTCCCTACCCAGGAATTAGATACGTATTTATCTATATTTTCTTCTTGACTTTTAAATAGTACAGTTATAAAGAATTTTAATTTTAATTCATCTGGAATTGAATTTTTTTCTGTGGATTGACATGAAGCTCTATTCACCCTTGTTGTTTAGTCACTAAGTTGTGTTTGACTCTTTTGCAACCCCATGGACTGTAGCCCACCAGGCTCCTCTGTCCATTGAATTTTCCTGGCAAGAATACTGAAGTGGATAGCTATTCCCTTCTCCAGGTTATCTTCCCAACCCAGGGTTCGAACTCACATCTCCTGCATTGGCAGGTGGATTCTTTACCACTGAGCCACCAGGGAAGGCACTGTTCCACCCGAAAAAAAAACCCTAAAATATATTTTATCTATTTCTAAAATTTAAATACTATTGTGAAAATATTGCAGAGTATAAAGAAGACTGTATAAAAATAATACCTTTTAGGTTATATCTTTTAGGTAACCTGTTAACAAAAATTCAAGGGGATACTAATGTGATTAGAAGCTTGAATAGTACAAAAATGATAAAATTGAAAAATGAAAACCTTTCCCACCAGTCCTTTTTCCCAGAGTCAGTCACTGTAACAATATCTGTGTGTCTTTTCAGATAAAATTTTATGCCTGTTTGAGCATAAGTATGAATGCTTGTTTGTAAAACTGAAAATATATTGGCACACACACATATGTATATACAGGTGAACTTAACTGCATGTCAAATTGATAACATAGTCATAGTGGAAAAGTGCTTGAAATGATTTTTGAGTGGAGTACTCTGACTAGTGGGATATATTTATTTATTTATTTATTCTTTAATTTACTTATTTTAATTGGAGGCTAATTACTTTACAATATTGTAGTGGTTTTGTCATACATTGACATGAATCAGCCATGGGTGTACATGTGTTCCCATCCTGAACCCCCTCCCACCTCCCTTCCCATCCTATCCCTCTAGACTAGTGGGATATATTTAAAGGATAAAAAGAATAGGAAAGAATGCTTGAACTTGATTAAATAGGTTTATTACTAGTAGTGTTTTCTGGTGCTACTCATTGGGAACTGTATAATCACCTAATGTAGTATTTTTTATCAAAGATATTTAACCTGAATCTAATAATGAGGAAACAGACAAATCCAAATAGTGCGACAGTCTACAAAAGAGTGATTTGAAAGCAAGAATGACAGAATGTTAACAGTTGGTAACTCTGGGTGAGGGGTATATGGTTGGTCACTGTCTGTTCACTCAATTTCTTTGAAGGTTCGAATTTTTCAGATTAAAAAAGGAAAGGATCATATTTTTAAATACTGTTCTGCACATTGCTTTATTTCACTTAGCAGTTCTTCTTTTCACATTTTTTTCTCCCTTTATATATTGATCATTTTTCTCTTTCTTTTTTTTTGTCTTAAACAATAGTCTTTATTTTTACACAAAGCAGTGCAAAATGAGGCAGTTCCCCAAAGGGTGACTTGGAGCTAGAAAATCCATCTTGAACATGACACGACCCAATACCACCAAAGTAAACCTCTCATTTTTCTCTTTCTAAGGAGGAAGAAAGTCTCTTTTCAGAATGGGTAACTACTTCTGTATTATGCTACTAAAGTTACCTGGTGTTTATAAAATTTTGCATTGTATTTTGTACTCAATACGACATCAAGTCCAAATTCCTAACATATATACATTTATGTTTTAAAAGAGGTAACTGAAACTTTGAATTGTAAAAATGACTTTAATGTGCTAGCTTATCTTTTTTCCTTATAAAATTCTTAGTATTTGTGTTGAATTTCTTACCTTGACACCAACTTGTTTTGGCCCTTTACTTTTATAATTCAACATTGAGAATGTTTGTGTGGTAATGATCTTCTTTACCATTTAAAAGCCTTTAGTTTTCTTGAATTAATTTCCAGAAGTAGTATGTCTTTGTCTTATTTCTAAATATTTTAAAAAAATTCTTTTTGTGTTCTCATTTTTTCAGCCTTTCAACTATGTAACTCATGCAAATTCCTAAAGCTTATCAATCACACAATTATCAAAAATGTTGCAGTTTATTCATGCTGCTCAGAGTCAGCAAGTCCATGAAATAAATGGGAAAACTGTGTTATCTGAGAATCGGTAAAACATTTTAGAAACTGCTGATTTAACCACATCAATTTATTATTGACATTCTGTTGTTGGTATCTTGACTGACCAATAACTAAGTTTTCAGTATATAACCAGAGCAATATAAATAAAGTAGTGTTTGGGAATATAAAGAGAATATAAAGTATATTCCTTTCTTTTTTGCAGAATTCAGGAAATGGTGTGAAAATGTGTTCTTTTAAAAGTATTTAAGTTAATTAATTTGGCCACACCACATGGCATGCAGGATCTTAGTTCCCTGACTAGGGAGCAAATCCGTGCCCTCTGCAGTGGAGAAATCCTTTAAAAAAGGATATCTGTAATATTTTCCGCCTGTTAATGGAAGAGTATGTTGTATAGCTGATCCTCATTATTTGCAGACTCTTTATTTTCAAATTTATCTACTTACTAGAATCTATTTGTAGCCCCCAAATCTGTACCTGCAGTGCTCTCACAGTTACTTGTGTGCACTTGCAAAGCTGTATAAGATGTGAGTCCCTAGATGCTCTTGTTTCGAACTGAGATCGAACTTGGCGGCGCTCTGTCTTATCTCACCTCTCATACAGAGAGGTCCAGAGGATGGAAACAGGAGGGGCTGTATACTGTAGTGTAAGAGGCTCCTGGTTTGGGACCAGTTGGATGGGGGCACTTGTTGTCGGTGCAGCCTTGAACAAATCACCTATTTCTGAACTTCATTTTCTCTTTTGTGAAACAAATAGAATCTACCTGGATGAGTTGTTTGAGATCTAAGGTTATAGTCTGTGTGGGGGAATGTGTATGTGTATTTCTTCTAGGAGCAGTGGTTCAGTATTCACTAATTCAGGGTTTGTAGTGACTCTGTAGAACAAATGAGAATAAATAGTGGAAATCAACTGTGTATCTTTGCTAAGTTATGTTGAGTAATTTTATTCTTATTTGATATTCACTCTTATTCCTACCAAAATCTTACTGGGTTCTGAGAAGATCACCAGGATTAGCATGTAATATAAAACAGTTAATAGTATCTAAACAGTCTAAAACTATTTTCTTTCTCTAGTGCTTTTTTCCCCCCAAACTGCTCTTTGGAAATTTGAATATTTATTAACCAAATATTTAATACTACTGTGTCTTAGTTCTCCCATCTATAACCCTCATCTCCAAACACCCCTTTCTGAGGTTCTGCTTTGTGATGTTGTTCTGAGATTTTTGCAGATCACTGTGTCCGTCTTGCCAGGTGCTCACTTTTAGGTTTCAGAAGTGTTGAACACTACAGGAAAGCTGCAAGGAGGAGGAGAGAGAGCTTACATCTTTCTGTTTCCTGTGGCTCCCTGTCTGCTTTGCTGTTACTTTGATCATCATCCTAATGGAACTTCTCACCCCAACAATGACTGTCCCAGATTCAGTTTGTAGTTTTTCTAACACTCACAGAGCTAGTCTTATCCTTCTTACCCTTACAAACACCAGCTCTGATTGGCTAGTCCCCTCTTCCTCAAAAGGTACCCTGGTCTCATAAGATCCCTCTTCCAGGTTGAGAGATTCAGCAGTAGCTGATCACCACTCTCTCCTCAGGGATCTGAGTTTAAACTCTGCAGAATCTTTTCCTCCAAGTTGCTGAGTTTGTGTCATTGCAGTCTCTTTCCTTGGCTCCTGTGATTCGTGAAGATAAAAACATAGTGATTTTTAAGTGATCATGACTGATTTCTGAAAACTTTACCCATAGAAATTATAGCTCCTTTTAATTAACATCTGAGTGTTTGTTATTTCATTCTTGTTTTTATTAACATTTGTTTAGTTAAAATTTTGTCTAGAATTTTCATGCTTTTAGGTAGTAGATGGGATTGTTTCTTTTTAACACCTTATTTGCATTGTTTGTTTAAAGTATGGTTTTGCACACATCGATTTATTTCAGTTTTGAATTTTAGAGTTCTTTAGAACCAGATCATGATGAATATTTTCAAGCAGTAATGTAAGAGGCACTATATTTTCTAATGTAAATTTTATTTATTATTTATATTAAACCAAATGTTACTGTCGCTGACTTAATCAGTACATCCAGGGCAGTGGAATAATGAAATTTGTTGCTACAAAGAACTTTAGAGATTATCTATTATTAATTATTTTTCCTCTTTCATGCCATTCTATTAACAAGTAAAAGGTACATCTGTAAAATCTCTCCTGCCATGGGTAGAGGCATGCCAAAGAAGGATGACTTTTTAAGTCTGCTCACAGTATCCTTGGTCTCTCACCACTGCTTGTATTTTATAGCGTCCTTTCCAAGGACAGTTGCTCTGCTTTCCTTCTTCCCAAAGTGTTACATTAAAATGGTGAGAGAAGGACATTTCTCACTGGGTTATTTCCTGACTTGGGGGAGGGTGAGTTCTATGTATTATTTTTTCCACTGAAGTGTCTTTCTTAGATAAACTTAATGCCATGTTTCACCCAGTTATGATAGACCTTCAACTTTTTAACATTTCTGAAACTAGGATAAGTCCCGATTTATTGTTTGATGCCTTAATATTGTTCGCCAGGTGGCAGTTGTGATATATATGTCATTGTGCACTGTGAATGTAGTTGCATCTCAGGTATCATGCAGTTGCAACCCGTTGATGTTTCAATCAATAAACCATTTAAGAATGTTGTGAAGAAAGAATGTGAGCCCTGGTTGTCATTTGAAAGCTGCTTTTAGCACCTGTGATAAGATCAAGAGAATATCAACATTATGATATCAAAATAGGAGGTAGTAGCTTCAAAGAAAATTTTCAAGACAGTAGTAGAGGAATACTTTTTAAAGAAATGCTGTATCACCAAAGCTTTTCATGGCCAGAGAATAGTATTTTGTGAAAACACAGACATCAGATAATTCTGAGTGAAAAAGTGACTCAGAAGAGTTAAATGTGAAGAAGTGTTTATTTTTCCTGTATTTACAAAGATAATATAAAATAGCAATTTTTCTCTAGATCTATCCAAAAGAGCTCTTAAAAAGGAATAATGTGAAAATTCTAAATGACAAACTTCTGTCATCGTTTATTAGCAGTTTTTCTTTCTTTGCAGAGCATAAGATAATGGGCTTCCCTGGTAGCTCAGTCAGTAGAGAATCTGCTTGCAATGCAGGAGACCAGCTTTCGATCCCTGGGTGGGGAAGATCTCCTGGAGAAGGAAATGGCAACCCCCTCCGTATTCTTGCTTGGAAAATCCATGGACAGAGGAGCCTGGTGGGCTACAGTCCCTGGGGTCACAGAGAATCTGACATGACTTAGTGACTACACCACCATTCTCTGAACCCTAAACTGTAGGGTTACTTTGTTAGTAGTTAGCATTAATTTCTACCTCTGTTTTTACCTAAGGAGGTAAAATGTAGCAAAGTCTACTTAGGAGAATTCCCACATAGAGGCTTATACCTATGTTCTTTCATCATCATCTCCAAGATTAGGTAATAGATCCCTAAGAAATATCCCATACACTGATGTTTTAGTACTTTATTGCCTCCATAAAAATAATACATGTCCATTTAAAAATGTAAACAGTGTGAAAAATACAGAGAAAGTCAAAGGCACATGAAACTCTGCCATCCCCCGATGATGTCTTTCCAAGTATTTCTTATATAACTATCCCTAAGTAAAAATGGATGTGTCGTTTTTGTAAAATTGCATACCTTTCCTGTTTAGTAAGTTTCTTTTCTTCCATTCAGCAATATATTGTGGTTTGTTCTATATTAAGAAACATTAATTGATTAATCAATTAGTTTTAATGGTTGCATAATTCTCCATTATAGAAGCATACGGAATGATTTAAGTAGGTTTTTGTTAATGGATATTTCAGGCTGATTAAGTTTTCTTTATTATAAACAGTGCTTTGAAGAATGTTTTCTGCATACATATATTTTTATTTTATAAAATTTTCTCCTTATAAATTATTAAAATGGAATTGGGCATTTATTTATTTATTAAGACACTTATTACTAGCTTTAAAAGTTTGCTCTTTTTTCTTATAAAATGATAGATTTGCTGACGTGATGGTAACATGCATAATGTTGAAAATCTCCTTTAAAGACCTTTGTGTGTGTGCGCAGTCACTCAGTCTTGTCCAGCTCTGCAACTCCATGAACTGTAGCCCACCAGACTCCTCTGTCCATGTAAAAAAGCCTAGTTAGTATTTTATGATTTGATTCCTAACTTTAAAATAATGATCTTGACTTCTACTACACATTTGGAAACCTTCCCTTTGTAATAAATGGAAGTGAGATGAGAAGTTATTCAGTTAAAGAAAGAAAATGGAAAAATTAAAGTACTAAAAACAATGAAAAATAATTAAACTGATGGAAATATAGGGAAATTGGGAAGGGTAATGATTAAGATAAAGAAAGAGTTTCGGAAACAGCCTGGATTTGAATCTCGATTCTGCCTCTTACTTCTTCTTGACCTTGGGGAAGCATTTTAATCTCTAAGTTTATTTATCCTCCTTTAATGCAGGAATGCTAATATATCATGGTATCATTTTGAGGATTAACTAGTAATAGTAATAATTCCAGGTAATGTTTTTGAATCCTTTTTACTGTGAATGGCAGGCAGTGTATTAAATGTTTATTTTTTTCCCTTGGCAAATATCTCTTACATTAATTCTCACAAATGTGTGAGTTGTAAGTACATTTTATTGATGAGGAAACTAAGTCTAAGAGAGGAATTTTATAAGTTGCCCAAACAATGTAGTTATTAAGTGGCAGAATCAAAATTTGAACCCTAATAGTCTGATCCAGTAGAACCTGCAACTTGAAATTCTATCTGTATTAAGCACTTAGCGTTATCTGTTAATATTTATGTTTCAGTTCAGTTCCGTTCAATGGCTCAATCTCGTCCAGCTCTTTGCGACCCCATGAATCACAGCCCGCCAGGCTTCCCTGTCCATCACCAACTCCCGGAGTTTACTCAAACTCATCCATCGAGTTGGTGATGCCATCCAGCCATCTCATCCTCTGTCATCCCCTTCTCCTCCTGCACCCAATCCCTCCCAGCATGAGGTTCTTTTCCAATGAGTCAACTCTTCGCATGAGGTGGCCAAAGTATTGGAGTTTCAGCTTCAGCATCAGTCCTTCCAGTGAACACCCAGGACTGATCTCCTTTAGGATGGACTGGTTGGATCTCCTTGCAGTCCAAGGGTCTCTCAAGAGTTTTCTCCAACAGCATAGTTCAGAAGCTTCAATTTTTTGGTGCTCAGCTTTCTTTATAGTCCAACTCTCACATCCATACATGACTACTGGAAAAACCATAGCTTTGACTAGATGGACTTTTGTTGGTAAAGTAATGTCTCTGCTTTTTAATATGCTGTCTTGGTTGGTCATACCTTTCCTCCCAAGGAGCAAGCATCTTTTAATTTCATGGCTGCAGTCACCATTTGCAGTTATTTTGGAGCCCCCCAAAATAAAGTCTCACTGTTTCCCACTTTAGAAGACAGTTTGTTAGTATCTTGCAAAACTACACATACTTTTACCATATGATCCAGTAATTCTGCTCCTTTGTACTTATTCAGAGGAGTCGAAAACTTACATCCACACAAAAAGCTGCATGCAGATGTATATAGCAGCTTTATTCATCATTGCTAAAACCTGGAAACAACCAAGATGCCTTCAGTTGGTGAATGAATAAACATGCCTACTACATCTGTGTATCCAGCGATTATTTAGCACTAAAAAGAAATTAGGTATCAAACCATGAAAAGATGTGGAGGAATCTTAAATGTATCTTACTCAGTGAAAGAAGCCAATCTGAAAAGGCTACATACTGTATGAAAGACAGAAAACTGTGGAGACAGTAAAAAGATCAGTGGAGGGGTTAGGAGAAAGAGTGGGCTGAATAGGCAGAGCATAGAGATTTTTAGGGCAGTGAAACTATTCTGTATGATATTAACGTGGTGGATACATATCATGTATTTTGTCCAGACCCATAGAAGGCACCCCAGGAGTTCATCCTAATGTAAACAATGCACTTCAGTTAATGATGATGCGTCAGTATAGATTCCTCAGCTTTAACAAATGTACCACTCTGGTGCAGAATGTTGGTAGTGGGGAAGACTGCATGAGTAGGGAAGGGATGTGTGTGGAAACTCTTTGTACTTTCTGCTACATTATATCTACTTTCTGTACATTATATCTTCTACTGTGGGCAAGAATCCGTTAGAAGAAATGGAGTAGCCATCATAGTCAGCGAAAGAGTCCGAAATGCAGTACTTGGATGCAGTCTCAAAAATGACAGAATGATCTCTGTTCATTTCCAAGGCAAACATTCGATATCACAGTAATCCAAGTCTATGCCCCAACCTGCAATGCTGAAGAAGCTGAACAGTTCTATGAAGACCTTCAAGACCTTCTAGGACTAACACCCAAAAAAGATATCCTTTTCATTATAGGGGACTGGAATGCAAAGTAGGAAGTCAAGAAATACCTGGAGTAACAGGCAAATTTGACCTTGGAGTATAGAATGAGGCAGGGCAAAGGCTAAAATGGTTTTACCAAGAGAATGCACTGGTCATAGCAAACATCCTCTTCCAACAACACAAGAGAAGACTCTACACATGAACATTACCAGATCGTTGATACTGAAATCAGATTGATTATATTCTTTGCAGCTAAAGATGGAGAAGTTCTATACACTCAGCAAAAACAAGACCAGGAGCTGACTGTGGCTCAGACCATGAACTCTTTATTGCCGAATTCAGACTTAAAGAAACTAGGGAAAACCACTAGGCAATTCAGGTATGACCTAAATCAAATCCCTTACGGTTATACCCTGAAAGTGAGAAGTAGATTCAAGGAATTAGATCTGATAGAGTGCCTGAAAAACTGTGGACCAGAGGTTTTTGACATTGTACAGGAGGCAGGGATCAAGACCATCCTTAAGGAAAAGAAATGCAAAAAGGCAAAATGGTTGTCTAAGGAGGCCTTACAAATAGCTGTGAATAGAAGAGAAGTGAAAGGCAAAGGAGAAAAGGAAAGATACACCCATTTGAATGCAGAGTTCCAAAGAATAGCAAGGAGAGATAAGAAAGCATTCCTCAGTGATCAGTGCAAAGAAATAGAGGAAGACAATAGGATGGGAAAGACTAGAGATCTCTTCAAGAAAATTAGAGATACCAAGGGAACATTTCATGCAGAGATGGGCACAATAAAGGACAGAAATGGTATGGATCTAACAGAAGCAGAAAATATTAAGAAGAGGTGGCAAGAATACACAGAAAAACTATACAGAAAAGATCTTCACGACCCAGATAACCACGATGGTGTGATCACTGACCTAGAGCCAGACATCCTGGAATGTGAAGTCAAGTGGGCCTTAGGAAGCATCATTACAAACAAAGCTAGTGGAGGTGATGGAATTCCAGTTGAGCTATTTCAAATCCTAAAAGATGATGCTGTTAAAAGTGCTACACTCAATATGTCAGCAAATTTGGAAAACTCAGCAGTGGCCACAGGACTGGAAAAGGTCAGTTTTCATTCCAATCCCAAAGAAAGGCAGTGCCAAAGAATGCTCAAACTACCGCACGATTGCACTCACCTCACACGCTAGTTAAGTAATGCTCAAAATTCTCCAAGCCAGGCTTCAACAGTACATGAACCGTGAACTTCCAGATGTTCCAGCTGAATTTAGAAAAGGCAGAGGAACCAGAGATCAGATTGCCAACATCTGTTGGATCATCAAAAAAGCAAGAGAGTTCCAGAAAAACATCTATTTCTGCTTTATTGACTATGCCAAAACCTTTGACTGTGTGGATCACAATAAACTGTGGAAAATTCTGAAAGAGATGAGAATACCAGACCACCTGATCTACCTCTTGAGAAACCTGTATGCAGGTCAGGAAGCATCTGTTAGAACTGGACATGGAACAACAGACTTGTTCCAAATAGGAAAAGAAGTACGTCAAGGCTGTATATTGTCACCCTACTTATTTAACTTGTATGCAAAGTACATCATAAGACTCGCTGGGCTGGATGAGGCACAAGCTGGAATCAAGATTGCTGGGAAAAATAACAATAACCTCAGATAACGCAGATGACACCACTCTTATGGCAGAAAGTGAAGAAGAACTAAAGAGCCTCTTGGTGAAAGTGAAAGAGGAGAGTGAAAAAGTTAGCTTAAAACTCAACATTCAGAAAACTAAGATCATGGCATCTGGTCCCATCACTTCATGGCAAATAGATGGGGGAACAGAGGAAACAGTGAGAGACTTTATTTTTTGGGCTCCAGAATCACTTCAGATGGTGATTGCAGCCATTAAATTAAAAGATTCTTGCTCCTTGGAAGGAAAGTTATGACCAACCTAGACAGCATATTAAAAAGCAGAGGCATTACTTTGCCAACAAAGGTCTGTCTAGTCAAAGCTGTGGTTTTTCCAGTAGTCATGTATGAATGTGAGAATGGAGTATAAAGAATGCTGAGCGTGGAAGAATTGATGCTTTTGAACTGTGGTATTGGAAAAGACTCTTGAGAGTCCCTTGTACTGCAAGGAGATCCAACCAGTCCATCCTAAAGGAAATCAGTCCTTAATATTCACTGGAAGGACTGATGCTGAAGCTGAAACACCAATACTTTGGCTAGCTGCTGTGAAGAACTGACTCACTGGAAAAGACCCTGATGCTGGAAGGGATTGGGGGCAGGAGGAGAAGGGGACGACAGAGGATGAGATGGTTGGATGGCATCACCAACTCAATGGACATGAGTTTTAGTAAACTCCAGGAGTTGGTGATTGACAGGGAGGACTGCCGTGCTGTAGTCCGTGGGGTCACAAAGAGTCGGACATGAATGAGTGACTGAACTGAACTGAACTGTACTTTCTGTTTAGATTTGCTGTGAACTGAAAACTAAAAAATAAGGTTTATTAAAAAATAATATTTATAAAACAAGTATGCATTGTAATTGTGGACTTACGATACTTTTGTTTTTAGGCCCAGAATAAAGAGACCAATGTTTTAGCTGCTGCAAAGGTGATTGACACCAAATCTGAAGAAGAACTTGAAGACTATATGGTTGAAATTGATATATTAGCATCGTGTGATCACCCTAATATAGTCAAGCTTCTAGATGCCTTCTATTATGAGAATAATCTTTGGGTAAGTATTTTTGGTTAATCTGTAGGAATAGTCAAAATAAGTTAATTGTCTTGAAGAGATTTATAAGTTGTGTAGACCTTTTTTTGCACTACCTCTTCTATTTAGTTACTTAGGCTACTTGAATGAGAATTGACCCATTGATGAGAGGGTGATTAACAACATAGCAACATATCCTTAACTTCAGCTGATATTTAGATGTGTATTTCAGAATACTACATTTCTTGATTGTTTGACATTTGACTGAAATTTAGAAACTTGGTGAAGAATTTTAAATTTCCTAAATAATGAAATTAGATTCCTTTTTTCTCTTGAATTAATATTTTTTTCCCAGTTAGAATTTTCTTTCTTTCAAGTCTTTTTTCCCCCAGTTCTTTTATTTATTTATTTTTTTAATGTTAGTTTGAAGTGTCTTATTTAAGTTTCTTAATTTAAATTTAAGTATTTAATTTTTTTTTAAGTTTCTTTTGTTGTGGCTAGGCCTGTATGTAAAAATTTTATTCATTTTTAGAAAATGTTAGGCATAAATAAATATATAAATAAAATGTGAATATTTATAATAACCAGTCAGTCACTTGCTCTGCACCAATACTAATTCAATCAAGAGTACTTTTTTAAATGGAGTTTTAGTTTGTCTCCTTGAAGGAATAAGCAAGGTATTACAAAAGAAGTGTAGATAATATAAGCTGTACTTGCTTGCAAATCAAAAGACCTTTCCTTTTTTATTTTGATGATGCTAGGCAGGAACTTGGATAAATCAGTTAATCTTTTATCAGTCTGTTTACTCAACTATAGGATGAATAATGATCTGTCTCCCAAATTATTTTTCCTATGATATAATGAGTTTGAAAACAACTTATTGGTAAGCTCCTGTAAAAAATAAAGTGTTGTTCTATAGAGGAGAAAAAACTATGAATCTATAGAATTTGTTAAGCTATGTAATTAAAAAAACAGCTGGACAACTATGAGGGACAGTGGGAGGGAGAGATAGACATGAATTAATTGAAGAATCATAAAAATGCAAAATGAAAACTGTGATGAGGATTAAGAAGGAAAACTGCATGGTGCTATGTACTGGTGAGGTTTGGGGAGGCATCCAGTAGGAAGTGATAAGTGAGCTAGTATCTGAAGCTTTTGTGTATGTTTTCCCCAAGTTTTTAGAAAAACTAAAATCCATCTTTCAGGATATATTCCTGTTGGTAAAGTTAAAAAATATACTTGTTCATTTAACTCAGAACAGTTACCTTAAAAAGGAGAGTATAAAGTCTTTGAGTGGTGAGGAAATGGATATATAATATAGCCCTTAATAAAAATTCTGTACCTGGTAATTTTAGAGAACCTGGGACACTACAAGTGGTGATGAACAAAAATGCTCACACTTCCACACTGTGTTCCTTTTGTACTTTCTCAAATGTATAGCAAGACTTGTAACGCTTTTTACAAAGAAAGTCTTTACGGTTGTTAGCATAATATTGTTTATGTAACTTAGGTTATTTGATACCTATTTATTTATCTTTTTTGCTAGCTTGAAGGAAAAATACTCAGAATCAGTGTTGTGTTAAACATGTGCTTTTTTATTTGCCTGCAGATCCTCATTGAATTTTGTGCTGGTGGAGCAGTGGATGCTGTGATGCTTGGTAAATATATTTTTGTTCCTTACATTTATACCTTAAATTATACTTTAAAAAAAGCCAGTGGGTTTCAAACATTTATACATGTATGTTTATCTTATTGTTGAGTAACATTCAATAAGTTAAATCAGCCTAATTATTTTTGTATTCTTAGATGACTGAAATAAAATTTTAAAATTAAATGTTGAGTATAATATGTGAAGAAAGTAATATTTGTGTTATACTTTTAAAAAAAATCATTTCATTGTATATTATCTTCAACAGTGACAGTAAAGATATTAAAGGTATATAGCCTGCTGATACACTTTCACCGTACCAAAATGCTCATTTGTTTACTTTTTCGTTTCAGAGCTTGAGAGACCGTTAACTGAGTCCCAAATACAAGTAGTTTGTAAGCAAACTTTAGAGGCTTTGAACTACTTACATGATAATAAAATCATCCACAGAGATCTAAAGGCTGGCAACATTCTTTTTACCTTAGATGGAGATATTAAGTTGGGTAAGTTTATTCTTTTAGATAAAACATTTCATTTTGTGCTTAGAGATTTCTCCCTGTATGTCTGTTACTTATTATTGTTCTTTTATGGCGCAAATATTAATATGTGAAACAAAGAGAATTACGTTAAAATATGTAAAACATGGAGAATTACTTCATGTTAATTTTTTAAATTGGGGCTTCCCAGGTGGTGTAGTGGTAAAGAATCTGCCTGCCAAACAGGAGATGTGGATTTGATCCCTGGGTTGGGAAGATCTCCTGGAGAAGGAAATGGCAACCCACTCCAGTATTCTTGCCTGGGAAGTCCCACGGACAGAGGGACCTTGTGAGCTGCAGTCCATGGGGTCGCAAAAAATCAGACACGACTTAGCGACTAAACAGCAGCAGCAGTTTTTAAAATACTTCCTTGGAGGGAATTCCCTGGCAGTCCAGTGGTTAAGACTTGGTGCTTTCACTGCCAATGGCCTGGGAACTAAGATCCCACAAAACATGAGGTGAGGCCAAAGAAACAAAAAACTTGGGAAATACTCATTAACTCCCAGAATTTCTAAGTATAGGCACCTAATATAAAGACTCTTTAAACAATAAGAAAGGATGGATTGTTATTTTTAAAAAGACACACTTTCAAAAGACTGCCTAATAATTTTTCCCTTAAATTTTTATATGTAGAATTAATATTTATAAATACAGTGCATTTAGAAAATGATACATTATGTAAAACCACTTAGTTTTGTCTTCATTTCCAAAACTCATATCTAGTCGTTTTCTTTTTCCATCTTTAGTTTTATATTCTATTTTGTAGATATGGTACCTTAAGGTTAAGTAACTTAAGGTTACTCACAAAGTAACTAACCTTAAGTATAAAAAAGATGCTAAATTAAGTATAAGGTTGAAAATTGTTTTTTTTTTCCATTGAGGGAATAAATGATAATTTCATAAGGAGGAATAGATAGAGACTTTAGATGGAAAATTAATGAATTTCATATATACACATACAGATAGAGGATACAGTCGTTTTTAAGTATCTCCAAGACATGAATTAAAAAAAAAAACTCTGGTGAGGAAGCCTAAATTTGAGTATTTTGGACAGATATTAAAAGGACAAAATATATCCAATGGCCATGCTGATACCAGTGATCATAGTTCACTTTACTTTGTCATGACCTCTAAGCAGGTATACTTTTTTTTTTTCATTTATTTTTATTAGTTGGAGGCTAATTACTTTACAATATAGTAGTGGTTTTTGCCATACGGAGGCTAATAACTTTACTATAGTAGTGGTTTTTGCCATACATTGACATGCATCAGCCATGGATTTACATGTGTTCCCCATCCCGATCCCCCCTCCCACCTCCCTCTCCATCCCATCCCTCTGAGTCTTCCCAGTGCACCAGCGCTGAGCACTTGTCTCATGCATCCAACCTGGGCTGGTGATCTATTTCACCCTTGACAGTATACTTGCTTCAATGCTGTTCTCTCAGAACGTCCCACCCTCGCCTTCTCCCACAGAGTCCAAAAGTCCATTCTGTACATCTGTGTCTCTTTTTCCATTTTGCATATAGGGTTATCGTTACCATCTTTTTAAATTCCATATATATGCAATAGTATACTATATTGGTATTTATCTTTCTGGCCTTACTTCACTCTGTATAATAGCCTCCAGTTTCATCCATCTCATTAGAACTGATTCAAATGAATTCTTTTTAATGGCTGAGTAATATTCCATGGTGTGTATGTACCATAGCTTCCTTGTCCGTTCGTCTGCTGATGGGCATCTAGGTTGCTTCCATGTCCTGGCTATTATAAACAGTGCTGTGATGAACATTGGGGTGCACGTGTCTCTTTCAGATCTAGTTTCCTCAGTGTGTATGCCCAGGAGTGGGATTGCTGGGTCATATGGCAGTTCTATTTCCAGTTTTTTAAGGAATCTCCACACTTTCTCCATAGTGGCTGTATTAGTTTGCATTCCCACCAACAGTGTAAGAGGGTTCCCTTTTCTCCACACCCTCTCCAGCATTTATTGCTTGTAGACTTTTGGATAGCAGCCATCCTGACTGGCGTGTAATGGTACCTCATTGTGGTTTTGATTTGCATTTCTCTGATAATGAGTGATGTTGAGCATCTTTTCATGTGTTTTGTTAGCCATCTGTATGTCTTCTTTGGAGAAATGTCTGTTTAGTTCTTTGGCCCATTTTTTGATTGGGTCATTTATTTTTCTGGAATTGAGCTGCAGGAGTTGCTTGTATATTTTTGAGATTAATCCTTTGTTGCTTCATTTGCTATTATTTTCTCCCATTCTGAAGGTTGTCTTTTCACCTTGCTTATAGTTTCCTTTGTTGTGCAAAAGCTTTTAAGTTTCATTAGGTCCCATTTGTTTAGTTTTGCTTTTATTTCCAATATTCTGTGAGGTGGGTCATAGAGGATCTTGCTGTGATTTATGTCGGAGAGTGTTTTGCCTATGTTCTCCTCTAGGAGTTTTATAGTTTCTGGTCTTACATTTAGATCTTTAATCCATTTTGAGTTTATTTTTGTGTATGGTGTTAGAAAGTGTTCTAGTTTCATTCTTTTACAAGTGGTTGACCAGTTTTCCCAGCAACACTTGTTAAAGAGATTGTCTTTTTTCCATTGTATATCCTTGCCTCCTTTGTCGAAGATAAGGTGTCCATAGGTACGTGGATTTATCTCTGGGCTTTCTGTTTTGTTCCATTGATCTATATTTCTGTCTTTGTGCCAGTACCATACTGTCTTGATGACTGTGGCTTTGTAGTCGAGTCTGAAGTCAGGCAGGTTGATTCCTCCAGTTCCATTCTTCTTTCTCAAGGTTGCTTTGGCTATTCGAGGTTTTTTGTATTTCCATACAAATTGTGAAATTATTTTTTCTAGTTCTGTGAAAAATACCGTTGGTAGCTTGATAGGGATTGTATTGAGTCTATAGATTGCTTTGGGTAGTATAGCCATTTTGACAATATTGATTCTTCCAATTCATGAACACGGTATGTTTCTCCATCTGTTTGTGTCCTCTTTGATTTCTTTCATCAGTGTTTTATAGTTTTCTATGTATAGGTCTTTTGTTTCTTTAGGTAGATATACTCCTAAGTATTTTATTCTTTTTGTTGCAATGGTGAATGGTATTGTTTCCTTAATTTCTCTTTCTGTTTTCTCATTGTTAGTGTATAGGAATGCAAGGGATTTCTGTGTGTTAATTTTATATCCTGCAACTTTACTATATTCATTGATTAGCTCTAGTAATTTTCTGGTAGAGTCTTTAGGGTTTTCTATGTAGAGGATCATGTCATCTGCAAACAGTGAGAGTTTTACTTCTTCTTTTCCTATCTGGATTCCTTTTATTTCTTTTTCTGCTCTGATTGCTATGGCCAACACTTCCAAAACTATGTTGAATAGTAGTGGTGAGAGTGGGCACCCTTGTCTTGTTCCTGACTTTAAGGGAAATGTTTTCAATTTTTCACCATTGAGGATAATGTTTGCTGTGGGTTTGTCATATATAGCTTTTATTATGTTGAGGTATGTTCCTTCTATTCCTGCTTTCTGGAGAGTTTTTTTTATCATAAATGGATGTTGAATTTTGTCAAAGGCTTTTTCTGCTTCTATTGAGATAATCATATGGTTTTTATCTTTCAATTTGTTAATGTGGTGTATTACATTGATTTGTGGATATTAAAGAATCCTTGCATTCCTGGGATAAAGCCCACTTGGTCATGATGTATGATCTTTTTAATATGTTGTTGGATTCTGTTTGCTAGAATTTTGTTAAGGATTTTTGCATCTATGTTTATCAGTGACATTGGCCTGTAGTTTTCTTTTTTAGTGGCATCTTTGTCTGGTTTTGGTATTAGGGTGATGGTGGCCTCATAGAATGAGTTTGGAAGTTTGCCGCCTTCTGCAATTTTCTGGAAGAGTTTGAGTAAGATAGGTGTTAGCTCTAAGCAGGTATACTTTGATATACTACTAAATTTTAATTTTTTTTCTGAGAAATAAATACAGATGCAGGAAACCACATTAAGAGTTGTGTAGCTTGTTGACTTGTAGCTCTGTACACAATAGCTTTGTAATCACTACTTAGATAAAGAAATAGAAGTATGTCAGGCACCTTAGGAGCTGTATCATGCGCCTCATCTCAGTCACTGTCCTTTTCTCCACGGGTAACCTGTATACTAACCTGTATAGTAATCACTTCCCTGTGTTTCTTTATGGCTCTATCACCCAATGTTCATCTCTAGACTGTAGCGTTTAGACTTGTCCATGTTTAAAACCTGCTTTTTCTTTTAAGTCTCTTAATTTATGGGTCATACCCCCCCAACCCCCTCCCCACCATTCCTTTCTTTTCTTTAT
The DNA here is from genome assembly GCF_019320065.1 of Cervus canadensis. NCBI lineage: Eukaryota > Metazoa > Chordata > Mammalia > Artiodactyla > Cervidae > Cervus > Cervus canadensis. The sequence continues at coordinate 26,286,164 of NC_057393.1, read as the reverse complement.
GTTTTATCTGTGGCATGCATTTTCATGGCATGCTTTCTCAAAGATAGAAAGAAAATCTTAGTATTACCATGGTTGTGACCCTCCAAAGGCCCAGTGATAGTGCATGAACATATACAGTATATCTGTGACATTAAAATTTCATGAGGAGAGAGAGGATTGGGGAAAAATGCCTAAAAAGGCTCTTTAGGAGAGGTAAAAAAAGAAGTTGAGAAACACTCGTCTGTGGGACTTGAGCTGCTGGACCTGTAGTTTCTCTTATCTTGCATTTTGCTGACTGTATACTCCTGATGAGTTCAGTAAGGAATTTCCCTATATTTGCAGATATATTCTCTATATTTCCCTCAATTTGCAGATAAATTGAAAGACTTTTTGGCAAGAGTCTGCGTGGTTTTGTATTCTTTCATTTAGTAGGACATGGTATTTTAAGATCACAGTCTGAGTGTTAGGTATGCTTATAGTTTCTGGACTAGCCTTCATTCTAGGCCTTTCCAAAGGACAGAGCAAGGCTCTCCTGAATTCCTACATATGTCCTATTCAAATTCATATGTTAATTGTCTTCCTTTTTAAGGCTGAATAATATTCTGCTTTATATAATAATATATAATTATATAATAATATATCAGCATATGTATACACCACGTTTGACTTATTCATTCATCCATTGATGGACACTTTGGTTGCTTCCACCTTTGGGCTTCTGTGAATAATGCTGTTATGAACATGGGTGTACAATATCTGTTTGAGTTCCTGCTTTCATTTCTTTTGGGCAGATACCCAGACTGTATGATAATTCTATGTTAATTTTTTGAGGAACCATCATACCATTTTCCACAGTGGTTGCACCAATTTACATTTCCATAGCAATGCACAGGGGTTCCAATTTTTCCACCTCCTTCCCAGCACTTGTTATTTTCTGTATTTTTGATGATAACCATCCTAATGGGTGTGAAGTGATAGTGGGTGTGAATTCGTTGTGTTTATTTGCTCTTGCATTTCTCCTAGTTTAGTCTTTGTTTCTAAAATGATTTTTTATTTCTAATGTCTCTTGTGTTCTGTCACCTCATTCATGAGTTTTAAAATTCTGATATATGTTACTTTTTTATGTCTTATATTTTAGAGTCTTGTAGCTTGTTTTGAAATAGTATAATTTGATCCATTTTTGGTGCATGTTTTCTATAAGTGTTCTAAAATCTTATTTGAATACAGGAATATACTTTTGTGTAAAATAATACATGCCATTAAAAATAAGTATATTTTTGAAGATTTAGGATGCTGAAATAGTTTTGTGTTGGTTGGCATTTGAAATAATTGCACTTTATTTCATTAATTCATACATACAGAATATCTTCCATGTCTGTGACATTGTATTAAGTATACACAGATATTATAGAACCGTAGCATCCTCAGGAGCCATATATACATTACAATAACCAAATTTTTATTATCAGATCACATTCTTGCAAATGGGAATAAATATGTAAAATGCTATTTTAACAGACCAACATATATCTGCCACGTTATTGTAAGTAGAACTGTAAAGTACTTAATAATGACCTTAGTTTCCCCCCTTGCACAAGAATGCAGGTGCTTCTTGTCCCTCCTTAGTTTACCGCCTGCTCATAAGAGTACTTAGGGAGGCATGACTGTTGGCAGTGGACATTTGTGGTTTAGGTCTGGTTTTGAACCTCCTTTCCCAGTCCTGTTCTGAGGGAAAAAAAAGTTAAAAAGACTGTTAATGGGCTCTCAGAAAACCCTGAAATGGAGTAAATACTGAGTTGACAATGTGCTTAGTTGCTCAGCCATGTGTAACTCTTTCTGACCCCATGGATGGTAGCCTGCTCCCCTGTCCATGGGGATTCTCCAGGCAAGAATATTGGAATGGGTTGCCACTCCAGTTCTATTTTGCTTACCCTTTAGTAACAGTGGTCTTATTAAAGACTGGATATGCTTTTCTCTTAAGTTGAATATAGCAAACTTTGCTTAAAAACTATCAGTAATACTTTTGTATGGTTATTTGTTTCAAGCGGATTTTGGAGTATCAGCTAAAAACACAAGGACAATTCAAAGGAGAGATTCCTTTATTGGCACACCCTATTGGTATGTATTCAGTTTTACGGATTTGCTGCATTTGTTATGTCAGGAGTTATTATATGTTAATTTTGTCCACATGTTTGATTATACTGTCTTGTCTTTTATGTGGTTTGTGATCACCGTTTTAAGTTAAACATCTTAATTTTCGATTCTCTGTCTTCATAGGATGGCTCCTGAGGTAGTCATGTGTGAAACATCAAAGGACAGACCCTATGACTACAAAGCTGACGTTTGGTCCCTGGGTATCACTTTAATAGAAATGGCTGAGATAGAACCACCTCATCATGAATTAAATCCAATGAGAGTGCTGCTAAAAATAGCAAAATCTGAGCCCCCTACATTAGCACAGCCATCAAAATGGTAAAATATTCCTAAACAAAACTTTTTAAGAAGCAAAATTTGAAGCTTTGTTCTTCCAGCTTTCCAAGGGTATTTAAACTTAGATACATGGTTGTATGAAATAGAAAACTGATACTGGTGTATTTTTGAGACTTAAGGATCATATAAACTCTTATAATTAACTTTCCCTTCAATTTGAAAATAGCAGTGATTGGAGTTCTACATGAAAAAAATATTTTCTGTGAGAAGCTGAGGCATATATGTGATCTTTATTTGTGGAGTTTAATATAATGGAAGAATTTTTGTGATTTTTAGCTTTCTTATGAACATTTGACTGTATCTCAATGACTTAAAACTATAAGTCTGCTTACATATGTGTGACTTGTATTTATAAATGAATGACTTATGAATATTAATATTCTCATGAACTAGTTTTATGTTGTTACTACTATTACATACATGATAGAACTTAACCATGGTTTCTCATAGTTTCGATTTTAATAACAAGAAAAGATAATAGAATGTCTTTATTAAAATTTTATTTCGAAGGTCTTCAAATTTTAAGGACTTTCTAAAGAAATGCTTGGAAAAGAATGTGGATTCCAGGTGGACTACATCTCAGCTACTGCAGGTAAAATAAGAGTAGTATGACAGTGGCAAACCATATAACTGTTGTAACATCTCTTTAAGATGAATACGGATTCAGATTCTTTCAATTTTCCTGTGCAAACACAAGATATATTGTAGTAGGTAACATTTACTTTATAAACATGTGCTCCCCTTACTAAGAGGCATTTATTTAGCTTTTAAGTAATTTCTCCTATGCTTTTCTGATTCAGTTTGTGTTTTTTTCATTTTGTTGAGTTATTTCCACTTTGTCAATCACTTCCATTCAGTTTCTCCATTACTAGCAAACAAGCACCTTGGTGACAGGGGCCGTGAGCTAATTTTCTTTTTAGTGTCTCTTACAATGAGGGTAAATGTTCAGTAAATATTGCTAACTTTAAGAAAAAATGGTGTTTAAGTGATTGAATAATTTTGTTTTATAGCAAGACTTTAATTTTGTTTGTAATATATGAAATAAAATTTTGTCAAACAATGGTACAGATAGACAAGTAGAATGACAAATCTTGAAGCAGTTACTGTTAGGTTGAGTTATTGTACAACTCCTCCATTATAGTTTTTCGGGTTGCTATTTATCTGGAGGGAGAAGCAAGAAAAATTGCCTTTCTGTCTGTACAACATGTATAACCTTGAAATGCATTTTCTCTTGTTTCACTTCCTCCACACTGGAAGGCCTTAGTCTGTGACAAACGCTAAGTGCAGAGTACAGAGATGAATAAAATATCTTCTTACTCTTAAAGACATTAGAACCATGTAAAAAAAAAAACAGGTGTTTATAGACACTTTTAACAGAACTCTAAAGCTTTTTGTAATTATTTTATTGAGGTTTTGTGTGAGATGTAAGCATACTATTACTTTTTAAGAACTAGTAATGTATTTGCAACTTGGTTTAATTTTAATTTAGATTTTAGGTTATGAAATTTTCAGACATACAGCAGAGTACATGAACCTATTACCCAGAAGTAATGTGTTATCATTTCTGACATATTTCTTTCAGATTCTTAAAAAACATGTGCAGATAGAGTTGCAGGCAGCCCCTATTCCTGTTCAGTTTCCTTCCCCGCCGTCTTATCCCAGATGTACTATCATCTGAAGTTGTTTGTATTTTTCCTATTTACATGTCAGTGTTTTTACCACATAATGTGTTTTATATATCAAACTCACTCCATAAGCATTTCAGTTGTTACTGAGTGTGCTCTTTTTAATGATCAAACAGCATCCTTTTGTGACCGTTGATTCCAACAAACCAATTCGGGAGTTGATCGCAGAGGCGAAGGCTGAAGTTACAGAAGAAGTTGAAGATGGCAAAGAGGAGGATGATGATGAGGAAACAGAAAATTCTCTGGTCAGTATTTAAAAAGGAAATTGTGTTTTGGTAATTTTTAGAGTTGAGTTTTGAGTTACGATTGCACGTATGTCTAAGAATTAATTGATTGGGTTGTTGTTTAGTTGTTAAGTCATGTCCAACTCTTTGGCAACCCCATGGACTGTAACCCATGAGGCTTCTCTCTCTGGGATTTCCCAGGCAAGAATACTGGAGTGGGTTGCCATCTCCTTCTCCAAGGGTCTTCCCAACCCAGGGATCAAACCTGTGTCTCCTGCATTGGCAGGTGGATTCTTTACTATGGAACTACCAAGGAAGCCCAGTTTATTGGGTAGCAATACAAAAACCTTTAATTTAGAAGTGAAGATTTATTAAGTTTGCTCCTTGCTTTCAAGTTTGCGCCTTGCTATCCATTTTTGTCATATTTATTATGTGAAGATTTGTCAGCTCTTTAAATTATTTTTATAATTTTATCAAATTTTACTGAATAAAAATATTAAATCTATATATATGAATTCATCATTTATATATATACACACATATATATGAAATATTGTTTTGGTCACCATCTTGAAATTACGTTTTTAACACTAACAACTGTATAAAATCTTTTTTAGCCAATACCTGCCAGCAAGCGTGCCTCCTCTGACCTGAGTATTGCCAGCTCTGAAGAAGATAAGCTTTCACAAAATGCTTGTATTTTGGAATCTGTCTCAGAAAAAACAGAACGTAATACTTCTGAAGATAAATTTAACAGTAAAATTCTTATTGAAAAACCCACCGGTGATGAACCTGAAAAGGTTGTGGTGGGCCCTGATGAACATGTTAATGATACTCATTTAGAAGCTATGGCTGAACTTCATAATAAAGCAGCAGTAATTGAGGAAAATGGAAGAGAAGAGAAGAGACCCAAGCTTGAAAATCTTCCTGACACAGAAGACCATGAGGCAGTGGACATTAATTCAGTCAGTAAAGGAAAGGAAAATAACATAATGATAACTTCAGAAACAAATACTGAACAGAATCTGAAACCTGAAGAAGAAACAGATCAGGAAAAGCAGCAGATATTTGAAAATAAGTTTATGAAATCTGAAGAAATTGAAGATACTACTGTCCAAGCAATGGATTTAGTTTCTGAAGAGACTGGAGAAAAAGAGGCAGATATTCAGGCAATTGGAAATGAAGTTGAGTTTACAAAGGAAGATACCCAAGAGAAATTGGGAAAAGAGGACAAAACTGAAAAAGATACAATCAGTGATACAAGCAAAGTGATGGGTACAAATGAGGCAGAAGATGTTGCTCAGAGGGCAACTGAGAACAGTGCTGAGGATGCTCAGCATAGTGATGGGAAAGAAGTGGGTGATGTAGGCCAGACATTAGCGATCAAGTCCACAGAGGGTCCTGAGGCTGGTGGTATTGAGAAAGTTTCTATTGAAGAAAGAGTTGAAACTAATGAGACAGACAAAAAATCTCTAGACGGTAAAGGTGAGGAACAGCTAATCAGCAGTTCAGAGAACACATTGGAGACTAGTGAGGAAGTCAGGACAAATGAAGTTGAGATTACTGAATCAAGTGGCACTGAAGGAACAGAGGTCAGAAGTGTAGTGACCGATACTGACCAGAAAGCTTTAGAAAGGGAAACTCCGGATGTTCATAAAGCCACTACTCAGATGGACACAGAGCAAAAAGATATTCCATGTAACGTACCAGTTAAAGCAGAACCTCAAGTTACTGCCGCTTCACAGCCCACTGAACCTCAGCCTGTTCCAATACCCAGTATTAACATCAATCCTGAAGATGCAGAAAATAAAGGAGAAATAGGTGCTTTATCAAAAACTGAAACCATGTTACCAGAATCTGAGAGTCAAAAGGAAAATGATACTGATTCAGGCACTGGTTCCACTGCTGATAATAGCAGCATTGACTTGAATCTATCCATCTCTAGCTTCCTAAGCAAAACTAAAGACAGTGGATCAATATCTTTACAAGTAAGTGTATATGGGTCCTTGTTTGGATTTTTCTTTGTCATTTTGGCAGTTGAGAGTTTATGTAAAACTGATGACTTTCAAACAAAGCAACACTAAATCAGCATAGTATTAACCCTGTAAAATTCTTCAGGGCTATGAGAGCAATCAATTAAAAAAAAAACTAGAGAGATTCTGCATGTAATCGTTAAATTTTTTGGTAGTACCTACCTATTTTTGCCAACTCTATATAAATAGTATAATAAGTTGCTTACTGGAATTTGGGTTTTCCTGCTGCATATCTCTTGGTATAATTTTAGCAAGAATCAGTAAAAATGAAAGAATAGAGGGCTTATAAGAATGATCTCTTTTAAAGAATGTTTAGGATTTAAACATCCCTTGATTTACTACTGGCCATGCAGATGACCACCCTTAACTCCTCAGTCATAGCCATTTCTACTGCCGTGTAAATCATTGTGGGAAAACCAAACCAAACACTAAAACCCAGAATACTTGGAGCTGTTAGAGCATAATTCTCCAATCTGAGTGTGCTTAAAAAGGTAACCATTAGGGAGAGCCATGTAGAAGTATGGAGTGAGGCCAGAAAATCAGTGTTTGTAACAAAAGATCCCATGGAATTCTGATACAAGTGAGCCAGGGACTGCTTAGAGACTCTGGATCGACAGGTGGCAGAAAAGCAGGAACTTAGAACTGTACCTTAGGGTAGGACTCCAAGGCATGACTGATCCGCCTGCCTATCTGCCCCAGGTTATTACTACATGTATTGCCTAGATGGTCTTCAGTTTTCAGTTTATTTTGTTTCAGTGCCTGAAATTCCACTTTTCTGAAGTTCATTTATAGACTTAATAGTTACAGTTAGCCTTTCCAAAAAAAAAAAAGGCAAATATTTCTATAAGAATTAAGGTGACATTAATTGTGGATGTGTAGGAACTGAAGAAATGGAAAATGTGGAGGTTCCAGGGAGGTAGCTTAATTTTGGAGCATGCCCACTTTAGGTTTTAGAAGATGTCTGGATAGGGTGGCCATAGTCCAGAGCTTAGGGGAGAGCAGTGTGAGGATACTGGAAACCTAGAGAGTAGAACAGTAAGAGGGTGAAGACTGCAAAGTGCCAAAGACCAACTTAAAAATTCTAATGCCTTTTAAATGTAGTATTTTCACATTCTCCTTTTGATCCCTCTGCTTTCTAACCATTTCCACCTATCACAACGAAGTAATTATCTGTTCTCAGTATTTACATGTGTACCAAGATGTGTTTATAGCAGTGTTACATACTTCTGTTATTTCTCTTTGCCTTTAAAAGACATTTGGATACCAGCTGAGGAATGAAGAGTTTGGTCTTGATAAAGAGTTTCAGGCAGTAGCTAGCTGGCAGATCTGGTACTTTGGGTGGTATGGTGGAGGTGCTGTCTTTCTAGTAACTCTAAAATCACTCCTCCACCTCTGACCCTGAAATGGAGGAGGGCTGGTGATATTATTGTTGTTGATTAAATGAATTTTGAATCTCAGTTGTGGCAGTGTTTTAAGGTTATCTGAGAGCCTTTTCAAAATAAAAGCCTCAGCCTTTTGAGACTTGCTGATTTAGATTCTTTTGAGGGATGCGCCCCAGAAAATCATTTTTAATGGCTTTGTAAGTGTTTCTGAAACAGAAAAACAAAGGTGTCTGAGAACCTATAAGGTAAAAAGAGGAAAAAAGGATGGTTAACATGTAAAGATTGTACTAATTACTCATTTTTGTGAATTGGTCATTACCACTTGTGCCTAATTGTGATGTGGTATCATAAAAATTATACATGCATATCGTCAAAATGCATAATTTCACTTGAAAAAGATTGATTTCATCTGTAAAGTGTGAAAATCAGATGAGGTGTATTTGGTATAGTTGGTTTCAGAGATGTCTTATTGCTTTCTGTTCAGCTTTGTATGTGTAGTTTTTTTTTTTTTCCCCATTTATTTTTATTAGTTGGAGGCTAATTACTTTACAATATTGTAGTGATTTTTGCCATAGATTGATATGAATCAGTCGTGGATTTACATGTGTTCCCCATCCCGATCCCCCCTCCCGCCTCCCTCTCTACCTGATCCCTCTGGGTCTTCCCAGTGCACCAGCCCTAAGCACTTGTCTCATGCAACAGGGCTGGTGATCTTTTTCACCCTTTATAGTATACTTGTTTCAATGCTATTCTCTCAGAACATCCCACCCTCGCCTTCTCCTACAGAGTCCAAAAGTCCATTCTGTAACATCTGTGTCTCTTTTTCTGTTTTGCATATAGGGTTATCATTACCATCTTTCTAAATTCCATATATATGTGTTAGTATACTGTATTGGTCTTTATCTTTCTGGCCTTACTTCACTCTGTATAATGGCCTCCAGTTTCATCCATCTCATTAGAACTGATTCAAATGAATTCTTTTTAATGGCTGAGTAATATTCCATGGTGTGTATGTACCACAGCTTCCTTACCCATTCGTCTGCTGATGGGCATCTAGGTTGCTTCCATGTCCTGGCTATTATAAACAGTGCTGCAATGAACATTGGGGTGCACGTGTCTCTTTCAGATCTGGTTTCCTCGGTGTGTATGCCCAGAAGTGGGATTGCTGGGTCATATGGCAGTTCTATTTCCAGTTTTTTAAGAAATCTCCACACTCTTCTCCATAGCGGCTGTACTAGTTTGCATTCCCACCAACAGTGTAAGAGGGTTCCCTTTTCTCCACACCCTCTCCAGCATTTATTGCTTGTAGACTTTTGGATAGCAGCCATCCTGACTGGTGTGTAATGGTACCTCATTGTGGTTTTGATTTGCATTTCTCTGATAATGAGTGATGTTGAGCATCTTTTCATGTGTTTGTTAGCCATCTGTATGTCTTCTTTGGAGAAATGTCTGTTTAGTTCTTTGGCCCATTTTTTGATTGGGTCATTTATTTTTCTGGAATTGAGCTGCAGGAGTTGCTTGTATATTTTTGAGATTAATCCTTTGTCTGTTGCTTCATTTGCTATTATTTTCTCCCATTCTGAAGGTTGTCTTTTCACCTTGCTTATAGTTTCCTTTGTTGTGCAAAAGCTTTTAAGTTTCATTAGGTCCCATTTGTTTATTTTTGCTTTTATTTCCAATATTCTGGGAGGTGGGTCATAGAGGATCCTGCTGTGATTTATGTCGGAGAGTGTTTTGCCTATGTTCTCCTCTAGGAGTTTTATAGTTTCTGGTCTTACATTTAGATCTTTAATCCATTTTGAGTTTATTTTTGTGTATGGTGTTAGAAAGTGTTCTAGTTTCATTCTTTTACAAGTGGTTGACCAGTTTTCCCAGCACCACTTGTTAAAGAGATTGTCTTTTTCCATTGTATATCCTTGCCTCCTTTGTCGAAGATAAGTGTCCATAGGTCGTGGATTTATCTCTGGGCTTTCTATTTTGTTCCATTGATCTATATTTCTGTCTTTGTGCCAGTACCATACTGTCTTGATGACTGTGGCTTTGTAGTAGAGTCTGAAGTCAGGCAGGTTGATTCCTCCAGTTCCATTCTTCTCTCTCAAGATTGCTTTGGCTATTCGAGGTTTTTTGTATTTCCATACAAATTGTGAAATTATTTGTTCTAGTTCTGTGAAGATTACCGTTGGTAGCTTGATAGAGATTGCATTGAATCTATATGTATGTGTAGTCTTCATAGCAGTTAGTTCCGTTTCTTGTTTTTGTTTTTTTAAGAATATGTTTTCCTTCTCTAGTATTCCCCATATAACGCCTAACTGAAATAAAATCTTCCTCAGGAAACAAGAAGACAAAAGAAAACATTGAAGAAAACACGCAAATTTGTTGTTGATGGTGTAGAAGTAAGTGTAACAACATCAAAGATAGTTACTGATAGTGACTCCAAAACCGAAGAATTGAGGTTTCTTAGGTGAGTAGAGAAACAGCATGATTTCATCTGGTTTTGTGACTTCTCAGGTCTCTGCAGAGTCTGAAGAAGAGAGAAACGAGTAGTCTTGGTTAGTTTTGGGTTATTGTTTTATTACTTTTCCATTGGAAGAAAATGTTAGTTTTCAAGTTTCTTCTTGTAAAGCATTAGCTCAATGGCGTGATTTTTACTCCTCTTTTTCTGTTGTCACTATTAAATTTTATCAGACGTCAGGAACTTCGGGAATTAAGATTTCTTCAAAAAGAAGAACAGAGAGCCCAACAGCAGCTCAACGGCAAACTGCAGCAACAGCGAGAGCAGATCTTCCGACGCTTTGAGCAGGAGATGGTGGTAAAGTCTTGGCATTCTGTGCCGTTTTGTTCATCAGGAAACTTACTGCCTAAAAAATTCACTGCTGAAAGATTTTAGAACGTCTTCTCTGTTTACTAGGTTTCTCTGGCTTTGTGATATGTTTTTGGCCTTTGTCTCTTTGGTGTTGTAGATGTTTTCTTTTTCTTTTCTTCCTGTTTTTGGCTGTTTGCCTGACTTACAGCGTGTTGGGTGTCTTCATTTTTCTTGATTAAGATCTGTCATGAAAACCTGGAATCATGAAGCTAATAGATGGTTTGCAAATTTCTGTAGCTGGACAACTTTTTATTGCTAAAATTTTACCTCTCAGAATCCAAGATTTTAAGCTACTCCAGAGCAGTTGTCTTTAAAATTGGTTGAGTGTTAGAACTTCTTGGGGGATTTTTCAAAATATGCTTACTTCTCTGGCTACTACAGTTAAGTTTCCACATCCCTTTTCACAGCTGCTAGAGAAGTTAGTGCTGACTTGTCAAGGGTAATTGTCACTGAGTCTTTAAATTTTTACTTTGTGTCCAAAGTTGGGAAAGGAATTGTTAATGTGATATAAAATTTCAATAACTTATGTTGAACATCTAGCTTAATGTAGGTTAGAAAAAAGAATCATTTGAAATGTTATAGGATTCATGATTGATTATAGTTCTTATGTTTTATAATTTTAAGTGGTAAGGATTGTTTTGTGTGAAGTTTGGCATTGCTGATTTCATTTGTTGGGTCCTAACTGAGAATTCCTAAGGAAATAATGAGCTTTTGTTTTCATTGAGTATTTTTACAGTATATTCTGTTTTTTCAGGACCTTACAAAAACTGTGTTTCTCCTCTCCCTATATTTTCCAAAATATTTTGCTTTTTAATTTTTCAAAAGAAAACAGTTTACAAATAAGTACCTATGTCTAAAATTGCAGTCTTACTCAAGTATTATATAAACAGGAATCTTTTGTTGAGAGAATAGCTTTAAAATTCTAAAAGATTTGTTTCAGTGAAATAGGACGTTTATTTTAAGACTCTTGATGAGGAAGAGTAAGTCTGAAAATGACAAGTAATGGTATGTTTTTAAAATAGACTTCAAATATGACCTTTGATATATCAAAAATCGTATAGGAAAAATATTGAAATTTTTCTTACTTTAGTATTTCATAGCAATTGGATATTCTTCTGGATATAATTTTTGAGTATTCTATACCTACATAATAGAAAAAAGTATTTTCCTTATTAGAGAAAAATGAAAATGCTCATCTTTTTGGAAAATTCTAAAAACATATTTTAGTGAATTTGACTTGTTCAGTATTGCAGAGGGTACATATTTTATCACTAAGTTTAAATGCCAGTTATCAATATGTGCTCTTAGTAAACATTTTCAGTATAATAAGTTGATATGAGCGTTAATGTTAAATGATCTTGAACTACATCATTTTACAGAGCAAGAAACGACAATATGATCAGGAGATTGAAAATCTAGAAAAACAGCAGAAACAGACTATTGAACGTCTAGAACAGGAACACACGAATCGCTTACGAGATGAAGCCAAACGCATTAAAGGTGAACAAGAAAAAGAGTTGTCCAAATTTCAGAATATGTTAAAGAACCGAAAGAAGGAGGTAAGTGTAACTACCCTTTTCAGTGTACACGTGTTTAAGGAATAAAGAATAATACTTGTTAGTTAAGTGGGACTCATTTTTTTTTTTTTTCAGTCTTCCCAGCAGTCATGTAGGGTAGCAGTAAGGCCAGATGTTACCTAATTTTACTGCCAAAAAAACTGGAGTAGAAAAGGTTTTAATGACCTTTTCAAGTTCACAAACACACAGTAAATATCCAGCTAACCCTTGAATCAAGACTTCAAATTGAGTCTAATCCATTTTCCGTTTAACCTATCATTCCTCCTTTATTAATGCAACATTTAAGTCCTGACATAGTGATGTTTTTTCAAGAAAACATGCTATGATCTATTTGCAGGTGGCAACAGTATTTCAATTTAGTATTTATTTGCAGTATTTAATTCATGCTTAAAAATTATTTTTTCCTGATTATCTTGAGTACCTTTCTCAGATACTGTGTCCAAACAAAAGCTGAATAACCTGAAATTTGAAATAATATCTCCAAGTTTATCAAATTGTGAGATACTTTGAAGAATCACAGGTGGAAAATATCTGTAAAGTCATTTGACTAGAAGGAATTTTTTCATTTTTCCTGAAACTGTTCCATATTGTCATAGAATCTGTTGTATGGTATTATTTACTATGAAAGATTGTCATTGTTTCAGAAAGAGGATTTACATATTGTATTAGTGTGTCTTTTTCTTCCCAAATTAAAATAAAACTAAGAGAACTTTTACATATTAGCAGTTTTGAGAGATAATTTTATAATTTATTCTGTCCCTTTAGTGTAGGAGAATTTATCTTTTAATGATATAAAAGACCCCTTGGACAATATTATGATCAGATTAATTAGTTTTGGAGCAAACTAACATCAGCCAAACTAGTGAATACATTTTCATTTTTGTTGCATATCCCCAATACTCAGATTCATTGATTTTTAACAATGAAATGCAGAAAATGGAATATCATATTGCTGAACTTCAGGATCTGGTTTTAAAAGGATAGAATCAAATATTAATAGTACATTCTTTGATTTCTCTAGGTAAAGATGAGTGAAATGTTATATAGCCATTTGATGTGGTTTCCGTTTCTAAAAATTACTGGTTTGTTACTGTTTATTTTATTTCATATAGGATTGCTTTATATACCATGATGTATGACTTTACTGAGACCAAATGTTAATATTTCTTGAAACCATGGATAGATGGATAGTTTTTATTAAAAGGTTGTTTTCTAATATCAGATTAAATTTTAAAAATTTTGTAGGTAAATATATGATTTAATTTTAGAGAGAAAAATGTTTCTAGTTACTGTTTTGGAGTAGGAGAGGTTTAGCCATCGAACGTGTTTGAGATCGTTGCATGCATATTTTAAATAATTATGTATTTTTTTCCTTGTTGCTAAACTTCTTGCATTTGGGGAGTCTCTTCTTTTTAATGGTGATTTGGTTTCATGAGAGATTACTGATGGAAAATTTTAAATACACTTGTTAAATCAAAATCAGTCTCTTTCACAGACCATAAATGGCATGTGGTGATTTGGAATCTGGTTGCTTTTGGTGCTTCTACTTATAAACACATGATTGTCTTTCATAGTTGGATTACAGATTTGTTCTTAGGTGGAATACACATCTTGGATTTTGAAGTGATTAAGAGAAGGAGCTCTAAAATACACTTTATTTTATAGTATACTTTATCTGGTATAATAAATCATAGCATACTAAACTTATTTTTTGAGGGCTTATATTACAGATTTTAAAGTTGACAATTGATTTTGGCTTAATTTATCAGCAAAGGAGAATGTTATTTTAATTTGACCCCAAAGTTGTCAAATATGTTCATTTTTATTACACCATGTATAAAATGGTGTTTTATAAAAAAAGAAAACTTAAGTGTCCATTTATTTCTCCTTTGTGTTATTCTAAGGCTTATCATTGTTTTTCTTTTGTTCTCATTAAGTGGATTTCATTTAGAATTATCTCATTGGTTTTATCAAGCCAATCATGAAATGTTGTAGTTTTATAAATGAATGCCGTTAGTTTTCCTTATATCCAGTATATCAAACAGTGTCAATAGATAATGTCAATAGATATGTCTATAATTTTATGATCTTTCAAGGTCAGTTGGGTTTATCACCTTTAGTTCAGCATCAGTGCTGCGAGTAATTCTTTACTGATCACCTTTGAATCTAAAGAGAGAATGATATGTAGGGATAATTAAGCAGCTAATTAACCTTTATATGGTGTAATGTCCCTTTCTGCACTATGATTAAGCATGTTCTATCCTTTCATTCTTTTTCTTCAAACTAACACCTGTGCTAATGCATGTTGAAAGGAACTTTTTAACAGCTTTATCTGACTTGTAGCTTGTCTGCTCACATAAATGCTTGCTGTGGAGAAAGTATTTTTCCCCACCTCCTGCATGCTTATACACTGTAGGTTATAAATGAAGTGGAGAGAGCACCCAAAGAGCTGAGAAAAGAGCTCATGAAACGCAGGAAAGAGGAGCTTGCACAAAGCCAGCATGCTCAGGTAACAGCAGCAGCTTAATGCTACTAAAAACAGAAAGCGGCATTATTCTCACAGCTCAATAAACCATGGTTAAAAGGGTAAATTCTGTACTTATTATATGATGTTGACATCTCCTCAAAGGGTCGCAGGGCATTCTTTATGTAGTACTAAATTCACACTAATGGTGACATTTAAGTTGCTAATATGAAACTAAGTGAAATGTTTGGAAAGCTGACTGCAGATGAAATAAACGTGTATGTTAATGTATAATCCACTGTATTCTTATTTTAATCGTGATGGAAGCTTACATTTTTAAGTGGTAATGTCAATGTTTGATAGAAGACTTTTAGGACAGAAAAATATAGAGGGTGAGTATATAAGCTTTGTGCATACAAAAAGGATGCATATTACAAGGCCATTAATTTGGGAATTCCCTGTTGGCCTAGTGGTTAGGATTCTGGGCTTTCACTACTATGTCCTGGGTTCAATCTCTGGTCAGGGAAATAAGACTCCACAAGCTGGTAAATGATAATGTTAAATGGTAGATCAAACATTTATTACTATTAAACTCAACAATATAAGCTACTTAAAACCATATTTTAAATATTAAGTATGTTCTTTTTGATTCAGAATCTAGCAGTTACAAAAATAGACAGTTGTCACCTAAGTAAACTTGATTTTAGGTTATGATAAGGCTGAACCTGTTAATGGATGAATTCTTTACAAAACTAGATAAATTGGTATTTTTCAACAGAGTTTTCTAGAATTACCTCACATTACTCTACGAGGTCTTTTATACTTGGGATCATCTTTCTTTAATTAAGTTTGTACTCAGCCTGGAGGCAAAGAGAGAAATGAGCTCAGTTTGTAGTTACAAATGTTAATGAAAGGGAGAAGAGACATGGATTATTTATTATTTGTTGCTTTAAATTACCTTTTTAATGTGGGTTTTTATGTAATTTAAAAAGTTGGTTCCCAGCCATTTGAATTTTATAGATTCATGAAAAGGAATATAGAAGCCAACAGAAACATTTGGGGACCGTGACCAGTGCGTTGCCATTAAAATTCTTTTTTTGTTTTTTGTCAGGGCAGTTTATTTGAAAGTGTCATTTACTTGTCACCATCTTTTCAAACGAGGAGTTATTTTGATACCATGAAAAATAAGAAATATATCTTGAAATTTAAAAATTTTAACAAAACTCGTCTATTTAAATAAATTTAGTTTTTTTTTTTTCTTTTGAGTCAAAGTTTTGTCTTAACCTAGTATGGGGAATTACTACAGGCACACCTCTTTTTATTGTTCTTCGCTTCTTTGTGCTTTTGCAGTATTGTGTCTCCCCCCCACCCCCAAATTGAAGGTTAATGCAGCCCTGCATCAGGCAAGTCTGTCAGCACCATTTTTCCAACAGTATTTGCTCGCTTCGTGTCTCTGTGTTACCTTTTGGTAATGCTCACAGTATTTCAAACTTTTTTATTATATTTGTTATGGTGATCTCTGATCTAAAATATTTGATGTTACTACTACAACTTACTGAAGGGTCAGGTAATGGTCAGCATTTTCAGCAATAAACTACTTTTTAATTCAGGTATGTATGTTGTTTTTTTCAGACAAAGCTATTGCGTACTTTATTTAATAGAATACAGTATAGTGTAAACATAACTTACGTATTTGGGAAACCAGATAATTCATGTGTTTTGCTTTATTGCATGGACTAGAGGTGAACCTACAGTATCTCCAAGGCATGCCTGTCGTTAAGGTGATGCTAGCAGACACAGGGTTCCTGTGTGTCACAGACTGACTTCACCTGTATGCACTCGCGTAACCTCACAGCAGAGGAGGTGGTTACTCGTATGTCCCTCATTCTACAGGTGAGGGAACGAAAACACAGGAGGTTGAATGACTCTCCAGGCTCACACATTTGGTTAATGGTGGAGCTGGAATTCTCGTCTAGGCAGGTCTGCCTCCATGCACTGAACCAGCATGTCACCCTGCCTCTCACATGTAAGCCACCTGACCTGTGCCGAGTCCGAACTCTCACTGGCTTGGCCCAGTGCTTGTTAGCCCTGTCTTACTGATAGCGGAAGAGGAACACATCCACTTTTGGATAATTCGGATTTCACACCAGATAACAACAATTTGGTTTTCCCTTGTAAAGGGATATGGAGTTTAATTCCAGAAGACAATATGTCAGACTTTATAGAATCGAGAGTAAGAATTTAGTGTTGAATGAATCAGGTGATCCAGTGCTTTAATAGTGCTTTAATAAAACTTTGTAGGTAATTTTTCATACAGTGTGAGATGCTAGCCTGTATTTTCGACTAAAGCTAAAATCAGTAGTAAATTTCTTTCTGTAAATTTAATGACAAATTTAGTAATTAACTGATTTCAAAAGTATTTATATTTAGCTACTGCTTTTGATGAAGATGCTAACACTTGATAACTTTACAGAGTCTAATATTTTAAACTTTTTAAAGACTATGCATAATAACCATATAGACATGAAACTAGAATTTATTTGATAATCTAGTCCAGTGGTTTTCAGACTGTACTCCTAGGAGCTGTTGAGTTTGGAAGAAGCACATTGGGAATTCTTCAGAAATGAGAACAGTAGAGCTCTGTACCCCTACTTCCAGAGCAGTACCACTTTTCATCTGTTTTATAAACAGATTTTTTTGGCGAGTTTTTTAAAAGAGTTCAGCTGGTTTAAAAAGCAACAGCAGCAAACTGGAGGTTGGAAACCACTGATTTGGTTCAAATCCTTCATTCTATAGGCCCTTTTGTTAACTGACCAGTTCCAGGCCTCAGGAAGCTCAGCGTTTGTATAATCATTCTTTCCATTTACAAAGTCATTCAGCTCTGTTCTCACCTGGGAGGCGCGTTGTATTCTGATCCACAGGGTGTTGCTCAGGTCATGATTCAGTCTTTTCAGTTGTCATCTTGTGCAGTCTTCAACGCCCAAATGCAGGACGTAAGTCCCCCGTGCCTTACTGGAGGATGCCTTCTGTTTTACCTGCTTTTCTTTGGCTCACATGTGCCTTTTCACTGTTAGTTTCATTTGTTATAAATCTAGAAGATTGATAAATGACAATGTCAATAGTAATAACCCGACATGAACTTTATAGTACAGTATTCTTTGAAGAGTTTTCACATTTAATTCTCACTGCCAACCCCCTAATATGGGGGTGGAATGTACCCATTTTACAGATGAAGAAATCGAAGCACAGAAGACTAAGTGATTTGCCTAAAGTTGCAAAAGGGATTAGTGGTAGAGCTGTAACTAGAACACTTCTACTATAGTGTTCTTTTTTCTGTCTACTCCACCACAGATTTTAATCTGAGATTTTCATCTTTTTTCAAGAAATGTCTTTCTAATCGTTTTTTCTGTGTTTTTGCACATGTGAGAAATTGAATGAATGCTGTGATTAGATTTTTATCTTTGTGTGAAGTGACGTTTTGATTGCTTATATGTTTATGTAGATGTTTTAATTATGGATATGGTCAGAAAAGCCATGTTAAAAGTGGTGATTTCAGTTCCATTTAGTTTTTATTATTCAAATTGTCCCATTATGAATAGTGGGTTGCTATTCTCCATGTTGTAGTTTTAAATTAAGTGTGGAATTCCAGGCTGTATTCTTTCTCACAGTTTCTCTGGGGAAATGAGTAGCTTATTTAACACTGTAATTTTTGTTCGTGATGTTTGGTATACACAACTGGAGTAGATAGAATACAGCTTGATTTCAACCCCTTCTTACCCCTCTCCTGAAATTACTTATTTATCTTTATTATTGACAGCCATTGGACTCTATCGTTTTCTTAAAGAGTAAGCAAAATGTTATTTTATGATGAGAGGGAGGAATTAATGAATTACAAACACTTTTCTGATCATTACCATTGTACACTTTTGTTTTAAGTTAAAATGATCAAATTCTGTATTCAAATAGTCCCACATATCAAAATTTTTCCTTATAGTTTCCTAGAACCCAAAGCTGTATTTTTAACGTTTACAGTTATCGGGCTAACAAGATTCCATATCAGAATTAAAACTTGTACATTTAAAGGGCACTCATTTTACAATTTATGTGTCCATTTTGAAATTGTTACGCCTAGTGATCGAATTGATCTGTTGTTATTTTATTAAAGTGAATGTAGTTTGTGCAGTCTTTTTGGAATGTAAGATCACTTTTCTTTTAGATCCTAAGTAATTTCTAATTACAGGTTCCACTGTGAATGTATTATACTTGGCTTTTGAAGTTAGGAACTTGAATGAAAGCTCAGTGATACTAAATTTTCATTTCTTTTATGATAATATATTAATTAGCATGTAAGGGACCTTTTGATCTTCCCTGTAGCTCAGATGGCAAAGAATCTACCTGCAATGTTAATAAATAGGAGTTAACTATGTTGGTGTTGAGAAAGAGGACAGATAATTGTGATGGAAGTCAAATCCTAACCAGATTTAAAATCAATATAAAGAATACCTAATGAATAAGGGACCCTTTTAGGTACTTTTAAGCTTTAATATAAAAAATCAGTTGCAAATATTTTGACTGTGTAATCATCCACACTCTGCTTAATTATTCAAGCCAGTAGCTCAGTAAGGCAGCTGGTGTCTTTGAAACTCTGAAGATTAGGAAACACTTCCGTAGTTTATGTGCCTTGACTCTTACCTGTTGATCTTCATTTTATCTTCTGGAGGAGCATGGTGCTAGTCTGCCAGCTTCTAGATAACAGTCTTCACTCTTTTTTTCCCTCTCATATACTGGCCACTTCAGGGCATGCTTCTGCAGTTCTCTGTCATTCACTTTGAATCTTCATTTCTGGATCCTTTTGTTCCTTGCTTTGAGTTCTCTGTGGTTTACTTTGGAACTTTTGAAAGTATGTTACTGAGGGAAGGGGCCCACTATGCTTTATAGGGACTGACAGAAAACCAATTTGGGATCAATAGAGTGGAAGCTCCTTGAAGGGAATACTGTCTTTTATTGATTTTAGTAGCCATGTAAGTAGTACAGACCCCAGCATTTATTAAGTGCTTGAAAAAGGTTTTCTTTGAACTGAACTCTTACTTTAGACAAATACAATAATATAACCAAAAATTGCATTGACAAGAAATGACGTTCACTTTTTTAATGGCACTGGTTTATACAGTTGACCCTTCAACAATTTGGGTTTTGGGGTGCTGACCCTCCACACAATCAAACATTCATGTATAACTTTACAGTTGGTCCTCCACATCACAGTTCCACATCTGCACAGTCAGCCAACCACAGGATGTTTAGGACATATGTAGTGGAAAAATCCACCTTTATTTGGACCCATGCAACTCAAACCTGTGTTGTTGAAGGGTTCACTGTATTTACCTTTTTATTTTCACATAAGTACTTATTTGTCCAATCTTTTACACTTGATTTCCTTGTCTAAATGTAATATTTATATTTATGATAATTTGGACCAATTATTTTTGTCCACACATATTTTTTAAAAGTTATTTATGCAAACTAATGATAAAAATACTGAACAAAAGAAAATTTTTGATGTATCTGCAGGTTATATTGTTTATTAAACACGTTTACATATAGAAATTTTACAGTAAAATTAGAGAATCAGTTTAATTTTTATTATAAATGATATTTACTATAAGAAAAGAGAAGCTTGAACAACTTACTTTGTTACAACTGCTTATAAGATAGGATGGAGATTTTGCAATCTTATTAAATAAAACTAATTAGCCTTGTAATAGTCATTGAGTTCTTTTTTGCTGTGATAAAGTTATGTGACTGTAGTCAAATTGGCATTTGCAATTTTTTTTGTGTAAATGTGCTCAGCATTCATTTTATCTACCAAACTGACAATGTACATTGTGTCTTTTTTTAATGACATATAAATACGTTTCTTGTCCCCGATACAAAAGATCATAATGGATACAAAACTCGACTGGCAGTTGTACTACTTAGAAATGGTTGACTAGTCTTTCTGCTGCTATACATTTGTATTCGTGCTAAAATACAAGTCACAATGCAGATGAGACAGCAGCATTTGTGACAACAAATTAACAGGATGTCGTGGATGGTAAGACCTGATTCTTATCTCCAGAGAATCAGTAGTGAGAGAAGCATCTTGAGGAACCCTGCTAGACTCACTCTGCATTGAAGACCAGGCTGGTAGTGATCCAGGTGCTGCCAGACTCTGTCCAAGGCCTGAAAAATGGTTCCAAAATGAATCCTGAGATTTTATCATCTCTTAGATACATAAAAGAGATGATAGAAGGGGTTATAGGTGAAGTGCTGCTTCAATCCTAAATCTCTAAATCCACACTCAAATTGATAAGACTATCCCTTGAGCTAATCACAAGCTACCGGAACTGCGAAATGAGTGCTAGAGATCCAACTGGTTACTTGCAAATTTTGCATTTCTTCAATATGGGTATTGTTACTGTTCCATCCACAAATGTATAATCTAGCATAGCAACCATAAGTCCCTTTAACCTTTCCTTTCCTTATATAGTAATTGAGGGATTTTAAAAAAAGCATAAATTTGGCATTTGAGCAAATAGTATGTATTCAGTAAATATTTGTTGAATGAGTGACTCCCAAACATGTTGGTGGAATTCTCTGATTATAAGGAATTTTGTTTGTAGAGTTTTAAAATGTAGCTCTCTTTCCTGTTTCTAGTTCTTGCTTCTCTAGCAATGCATTATTTCTAAGTCCTTAAAGTATGGCTCTTTTTAAGGCACAGGCTGGAGATACAGAAGCTGTCTTTCTCTGTTAGTATAGCCATGGTGTTGCTTCCTAACTCTGGTAATAGAAAAATAGAGACTTTAAAAGCCCCAACTCCTGTTTTACTTGTTTGTTCTTTATCGCCTCTCTTCCTAAAAGTCATTCTTTTTCATTTTTATTGTAGCCACACTCTAGTGGATTGAATAGTCAGTTTTAGAAGGTGTAAAGTTACTTTTTTCTCAAAGATGTCAACATAATTGGGCATTTTAATCATTAGTAGTTTATATAGATTTCTTTTGTATGTATTATTCTTAGTAGTGAGTTCACAATATTAAATATTCTAGTACTTTCTTTCTGGTCTTGGGTGATGAATATGTTATGTCTATACTGTATAATTTTGGTGATTTTTAAATCTAGTTAACTTTAGAAACTTGGTTCAGAAATCCTGTTAATCACTGATACATACAGCTGCATAGATAAATGGATGTTTTGCTCTATAGATACTTACTAACTGATGGTTAACTATGTCTATTAGGAACAAGAGTTTGTTCAGAAGCAACAACAAGAATTAGATGGCTCTCTGAAAAAGATCATCCAACAGCAGAAGGCAGAGTTAGCCAATATTGAAAGAGAGTGCCTGAATAACAAGCAACAGCTCATGAGAGGTATATGATATATGTGGCATATGTATATACATAATATGTCTTGAAACATTGCAGAGATATACCTTGGAAATTATTTGAATGCTTTTTTTTTTTTTTTGCTGGAGTGGTAGAGGGAAAAATAGAAAGGTAAATAGGAGGAAAATACTTTATAAGATTCAGATCTACTGCAAGACATAGAATTCCTTTATGGCAATAGAAGTGAACAATAGAAGTGAAGTAAACATATAATCCCTAAAACATGTTTTTGTCCAGGTGATGCTGGAAATACACCAGAGTAATTTTATGTGCTCCTTATACCCTGTAATGGTATACTTAAATGGCTACATGATAGAATGGGATTTTAAGCACTTATTTCCTCGAACAAATACCTTGGGTATTTTTTCTTTCTCACTGAGATGATTAAATGGAATTTTAGTGTTAGGAGTGGGGCATTCTTTGTTTACAGGACATTAGAACAGAATGGGAAGTGGTTACGGATATTATCTTTACATTGGTAATATTTCTTTTATAGCTCAGAACGTCTGTGTGTATTAATTAGTGTATTAGAACACTTTTATGTAAATATTAAAACAAGGACCAGAGTACATTAGTGAAAAGAGCAAAGTGACATTTTGAAAATTACTTTCTCTTTCCAGCTCGAGAAGCTGCGATTTGGGAGCTTGAAGAACGACACTTACAAGAAAAACACCAGCTGCTCAAACAGCAACTCAAAGATCAGTATTTTATGCAGAGACACCA
Organism: Cervus canadensis; assembly: GCF_019320065.1. Lineage (NCBI taxonomy): Eukaryota > Metazoa > Chordata > Mammalia > Artiodactyla > Cervidae > Cervus > Cervus canadensis. Next base: position 26,263,326 of record NC_057393.1, on the reverse strand, counting down.
GCTACTTAAGCGACATGAGAAGGTTAATGAAAGGAAATTTGTTCACTTTTTTGTTCATTTTAAAGTTTGCAGAGCTGTTTATTTTTAAAACTTATATTTTTTACAGAATAAGTTTTATCCTTTCTTTTGCCCTAAAATTTCTTTGATGAAATCTGGAGTAATTAATTATATGTTGATCATTATTACAAACTTCCTTTCTCCAGATTCCAAGAAAGGTAACTAATAAACAGTGCTTAAAGACCTGTTACACATTATAGTCTTCATTTTGTCTCTCAAAGGTAGCTATTTTGGCTCCTTTTATGATTCAGATATCTTAAAAATGCGGACTCCCCGTATTTAGTATAAGAGAGTCAACATAAGACTCTTATTACTATTAGCTTTATTTTTCTTATAAATTTCTTTCTTTTTTTTTTTTTGCCTAATGCTTTGCTGATCAGTATGTAACAAGGGAGAGAATAATTTGGGGAACAACAGCAAAATGACATGTTTGAGCATACTTGTGGGTACTGGGTATTAAATTATGTCTATATCAGTGGATTCTGAAACTTTCTTAGGAAACAGAACAAATGCAGCGTTACAATCAACGACTCATTGAGGAGTTGAAAAACAGACAGACTCAAGAAAGAGCAAGACTGCCTAAGATTCAGCGTAGTGAAGCCAAGACTCGAATGGCCATGTTTAAGAAGAGTTTGAGAATTAACTCAACAACAACGCCAGATCAGGACCGTGACAAAATTAAACAAGTAAATAAGCAGATTGCTCTCTTCTTTTTTTAGGTGTAGAAGTTTTGGATGGTCTTTAGAAGTCCCACATAATTGTGTTGTAAACATTGGAGCCACTTTGGGCTTGTTGATGTTCACCGTTGCTCTGTACACATATGGTGTGTCCTAGCTCACTCTCCTCCAGTGCTGGCCACAGAGGGCTGCTGTCTCCCATGCCCCACACAAGATCCAGGGCTAGGTTGATCCTAAGACCGGCCCTGGGAATAAGGTGATTTGACCAGCTTTACAGTCAAACATACGGCCTCACTGTACTTCTGTAGGCACAGTTCCCACACACAAATTAACTGAGGTCACTAAACAGATAGGAGAAACGAGGTTTGAATCAGGAATCTCTCCTTGCCTCCCTACCCCCACCAAAGCCATGATGTAGACTCCAGCTTTGAGTCCTAGCGTATTATTACTTGTAGCTTTAGTTTATTGTACTTTAAGCTTTGTTAAATTCCTTAATTACACCTTTGGAAGATGCAGAAATTACATTGCCTATTAACCATATTTATCTTTTGTTTTTCTTTTTTATAGTTTGCTTCTCAAGAAGAAAAGAGGCAGAAAAATGAGAGAATGGCCCAGCATCAAAAACATGAGAATCAAATGCGGGATCTTCAGCTGCAGTGTGAAGCCAACGTTCGCGAGCTGCATCAGCTGCAGGTCAGCTCCAGAAACCAGAAAGCAGAGCTGGTAGCAGAGACGCAGCACCAGTGGCTGGTTTTGAGGAGGTGATAGGTACTCACAGTAAGCCGCACGTGGCTTGAGAAGATGCCAGGACTTAAGGGTTTTCTTTCCTCTGTAGACCCAAAGGAAGATCAGTTTAGTATCACAGGCACCTGTTGAGATTTTCTACAGCCATGATTAGTATAAACATGAAGCTAATTTATGATATAAGAAGTTGCATCTTTCAAAAGTACTATTGAGAATTTGTAGTATATTTTGCAAAGAAGATGAACAAAGTTTTGAAAATGGTGTAGACTGTTTTGTTATGTTCTGAATTTTAAAATTCTTTTTATTTCAGGATAAATAGTTCATTTTCTTCAAGGTTTTTTAAAAAAGTGATAAATATATGAGAAATTTTCTCCTAATATATAATTTCTAAAATGTTTACAATTTCAGAGTAGTGTATTACATTGTGGATATCGTATATACTTGCTTAATTTTCTAGAGCAGAAGGTAGTTTCTGATCCTGTGTTCTGGTACCATTGGATAAAATGCTTGCAGGGTGCCGTCTGAAGTGTCAGTTTTGTGAGCAAACCTTAGAATGAAAAATCAGGATCAAACTAGTTCTTTCTAGTCAAGTTCTTTTTATATGGTAAGTAACAGGTCTAGCCTCTAAACTTGCAAAAGTGAAACTATGACTCATTTCATAATTCTTGGTCCTTGGTGGTTGGAAGAGAATTTCAACCTCAGTAATTGCTTTATGTTTGATGAATATATATATTTTTTTATTTTGGAAGATAATTGTATTTGTGAAAAATTGCTAACGTGATCTGAAATTTTTTAAATTCAAACTTTCTTTTCAGAATGAAAAATGTCACCTCTTGGTTGAACATGAGACTCAGAAACTAAAGGAGTTAGATGAGGAACACAGCCAAGAATTAAAGGAATGGAGGGAGAAATTGAGACCTAGGAAAAAGGTACTTTTAAAAGCTTTAAATAAAATACACTTGCATTCATCCATGCCGCCGTCCTCCTGGCTGTTGACTCCTTACCTAATATGTGTCAGGGACAGGAGACACAGAGATGAGGAGTCCAGGCCCAAAGGTTCAGAATCTAGTTGACGCGCAGCTGCAGATCAGTAGGAGTGTTTCTCTGAAGGAGGGAAGTACACGTGCAGAGTGGAGTAGCACAGTGTACCAGCCACAGAGGAGGAATACGTCCGTCTGCCCGGGGAAGGCAGGAAGCGTGAGAGAGGAGATGCCCTGTGAGCCAAATGAGGCTTGATGGATGAGTAAGAGCTTGCTGGGCGGACAGACAGATTGGAGTGGGATGGGGCAGTTTAAGTACAGAGAAGGGAAAGAGTGAAAATGATGTGTGCAGGAATCATATGTAGCTCCCTGTCATGGCAGGGTGAGAGGGAGTGTGTGCCTGTGTGTAGGCATTAGGGAGGGAGAGAAGGAAGGGATGACAGCTTAGTCTGGATGGGTGACCTGGAGCCAGATTATAAGGCCCTTAGGTGCTGTGTTCATTGACAGTCTAGTAAAGTAAGAAAGGCTTCCTACCCCACAGCCAGCCAGCCATCTTCTTTATGTGCACTTGACTCCCTGCTAGCCTGGCCCAACTGGTCAACCATTTGAACTCTGTCTTTTCTATTCCTTATATGATTCTTAGCTTTCAAACTTAAACCTTTATTTTCTCTTGGGCTTCCTGCCTGCTATCCATTTCAACCATTCCTTTCTTCCATTCATCCAGTCAGTTAATCAAGGAAATAATATTTAGCTCCTACCATGTGCTAATAAAACTTTCTAGAACTGACGGACTCAGCTGATAGTGTGGCTTTTTAACTTGAATTTTGCTTATTGTTACATTTTTGAATAGGTAGTACATTCATGTGTTTCTGAACTCAAAGGGTACACACAGGGATGAAAGTGAGAAGTTCCTTCTCCAGTTCCTCCTTTCACACTTTGAAGTCTAGCTTTCACTTTAAATTCCTCTCCAGTTGAACTGGTTGACAGTGATCACAGTCCAGTGGCATTATCCACCTGTTATTCTTAAAAGTTCTCACCTGACTTTTGTGACATAGTCTCTTCTTTTTCTGTGCTTTTTTTTGGTCACTTTTCTTTGTCATCCAGTCACCTGAAAGGTAGACATTTCCCATTTTGCATTCTTACCTCTGCTCTTTGCATGATGACCTTATAGATTGTCCTGGCTTCAGCTATTGCATATTTAAGGACAATTCCAAAACTTGTATAGAATACAAATTCTAAAGTGATACAAGTCTGGGTTCAAGTCTCAATGCTGACACTGATTAATTTCTTCTCTTAACACTTCTGAGCCCCGTTTTCCTCATGTGTAAAATGAGGATGTTACTGCCTCCCTAATTGGTGTTGTTAAGACAGTAAATAGAAGCTATGTGTGTACAGTACTTGTCAGTTCTTGTACAGTACTTAAGATTTGGTCAGGATCCAGTGAATGTTTGTTATTGCTATAATTTTATTATTTTTATTATTGGTTCATGCTCCCAGTTCTCATGTCCCATCTGAATGTCCCATTCCTCCTCATTTTATTCTTTCTGTTCCATTATCATCTCATCAGAGGTTTCTTTTTTTGATGATACTGTATAAAATAGCTTTAGTGCCCACCTTGAACACTCCTCTGTCCCCTCACCTTTCTTTGTTTTTCTTCATGATATTTATCAACACCAGACATTTGTCTTTATTGTTTGTCTTCTCTGACCAGAACGTAAGCTCCTTGAGGGCAGGGGCATCATATCTGTGTTCACTCTTATGCAGCTTCTGGAACAGTTCCTGCACATTGTAAATGATTAGTACATGCCTGTTGAATGTTATTCAGTGTTGACTAAAGATTGTAAATTCAGTGGAGGTAAAACTAAACTCAATAACCCTTTTCATTCATCTCCATCTCACCTTTCCCCTCTCTCCACCATCAGGTGTTCTTTGCAGTATTCCTGTTCTCTTAACTGACATCTAGGCTAGAAACCTGAATTATCTTTCATTTCCATCAGACCCCACATCAGTCAGATAACGAATAATTTGGACTCTCATTTCATAATCTTTCTTTCCCTTTGCTGGCTTCCTTCTTAAAATTGTTAGTAATGTCCTAATGGCCCGTCTGGTCTCTTGTTCCCTTTCCTTTCTTCCTCTTTGCCTGCCGTCACCAGTGTTTATCCTCAGGAGCATCTCTGATGCTGTCATAGTGGTACTGGTAAATCTTTAGTTTCATCAGAACAGAATATAAACACCTGACTTGGACTCTGAAGCCGTCACGGTGCCACACTTGGGCCACATCAGCCCTCCTGACTTGTCTCCCACTCACCGCTTTGTTCCCAGCTCCTGACCCAGTACTGCGTGTAATCACCATTACTCACAGCAGCTCCAGTTTCCTGCCTCTGCATTGTTTCAGCTCGCTCTCCCTGGGGTGTCTTCCCCATCCTGTCTGTCAAATTCTTATCTTCCCATTGAAACTAAGCTCACGGTTTTCCTCTTCTGAGAAACTTGCCTGTGTCCTTCCATCTTTTCCTGTACTTTGTTTTCTGCAGGACTTCTCCTGAGTCACTTGTCCACAGAGTAACTGATAACCTCAGATACTTAGCAAGTACTTAATATAGTTGTTCCATACTGTGTGTGAAGATGAATCTGGCTTACGTCTTACCTTTAATCTGTGGTTCAGTGTGGAAGAGAAGACATGCATATCAGTAATCAAAATAAAAAATAGAAAATGCTGAAGTTCCATGTGGAAGAGACAGATAGTAGTTAATAATAGATGCCATCTGTTGAGTGCCTAATATGGGTTAAGTACGTTATTAACACATTTAATCCTCACATAACAACCCAGTGAGGTAGATGGTGTTATCACTGTTTCACAGCAGAAGAACGAAATGGTTCTGTAATATAGAGAAGTAATTGAAGTCTCATGTGGCTGAGCCAGGACTTGAACCCAGAGCTGCGCAGCTGGTCCTAGCTGTTGAACAGTGTCTTCCTTGTTAGGATAACATACAAAGACTTTGGGGCAAATAATTTTATCTTGACTTGTTTCAGAGTAAATTCTATTCGTAATACTAGTGCATAATTTCTTTTTCCCTTCCTTTTTAAGACCCTGGAAGAAGAGTTTGCTAGGAAACTACAAGAACAGGAAGTGTTCTTTAAAATGACCGGGGAGTCTGAATGCCTTAACCCATCGACACAGAGCCGGATTTCCAAATTCTATCCTATTCCTAGCTTGCATTCCACTGGATCATAACAATGGGAAGCATGCTGTGGTTGGGTTTGACTCTTTAAGTACGTCATTCTGTTCTCTTCGTCTTTAGCCATAGTCTATCAGAGAGCTCACGAAGACAATCACCTGCCTCACCTTCTAGGTGTTTTTTGTTTGTTTTACTTGTTTAGTAACGATGAAGGGAAAGGAACCAAGACAGATGCTGGGCCATGTTGGCAAAGTAGCATCTTGCAGTAATTCCCTAGGTGATTTTTGTATATACTCTTAAAAATTGTGTTATTTAGATACTGTTACCTGAAAGTTATTTAAAGAAAACTGTTACGTCATTTAAGTATTAGTAAATATCTTTTTACATGACTTAACTTCTCAGTGATGTCTAAAATCAATAATTGAAGCTCTCTACACTGTGGAGAATTGGAATAATTTTTTGGTGAATTAGCTCTCATGAAAAAATTTTGAATTGTTCAAAATATGATATTGATTCAGTAAATAAATCTATTATCTTTAAATGTTAGCATTGGACTCTTTTAAAAGAGAAATTATTTCAGTAATTTGTCTAAAATAATTACTTGTTTAGACATAAACTAATAATTAAGGGTGCTAGCTTTATTATATAAAATAGTGCCTAAAACACTAAATTTCAATTCAGTCTAAAATAGCATTTCCTCCTTTTGATTCAACAGGGACAAAATACCCTTAGCATTAAGCATTATTGTTTTTTAAACCTTGCTCATATTACCATTTGATAGAAATTTTCATCCTAAAGTACAAGTTGGAAAGATGAAAAAATGAAAGGTAGCTTTTAGATGTCCAAATTGAACATGTAAAACTCACCAAATTAAAAAAATATAGATTGAGCTATCTCAGCTTATTTCCTGAAGTAATACATGAGCTGGTTAAATGGCTTCTCCCATCTTAGCAAATTCTGTTTAAAATTCTGTCGTAGGCCAGCAGGCTCTGAGTTATATTTATGAATATATTTTTCTGAAATTAATCTCAAAAGAGGCATTTGTTCAGAGTAATTTTGAAGGAAGAATTCAAATAAAATATCTAGGCAAATACCAGAAATGACTTTTTATTGTTTCGAGATAAAGTCATTCATATTTTGGTTTGGTTTTGTTCCATGTTTAAATTCTTTACATGATTTGAGTGGGAAAGTCCCGAAACCTTTATCCTGTGGTTGCTTGATATGTGTAATTATTAATGAAATGTTCACTAGTCCCTCTTGAGGGTTAGATTTTCAAGCACGTGTCAGGTCAAACAGTATTACAAACCATATTTTGAGGTTGTGAGACAGCACATTTGTAGATGAAGCTTGCTGCCTGCCGTTTGCAGCCTATTAATGAGTGCTAGGTACCAAATTGTAGAAATTACAGTTTTTAGTTATGTTACAGTTGAGGCTGGTGAAAAATGCAGATGCAACTTTGTGGGAACACTGATTCATGTTAAGAAAATGTAAATATCTGTAGCACTTTCTTACAGTTAATTTGAAAACTTTGAATGCTGAACCTTATTTTGTCAGTGGTTTATAGATGATTTAAAAATGCATGTGATTTTAGTTTTGTAATTGTTTTGACAAGCATTATTTACTTGGACAACTTTGTAGGTAGCCTTAACTGCTGGCCAAGTTTGTTTTTTATATAAATATATATACATATATATATTATGTATGGTTGTAAATTCATACACTTATCACATGAATGTGTTACTGTATACAAAACTTTTAATGCTTTATTCTCAAATGCTGGACTGAAAAATGTTTTGAAAGCCTTTTAAAATATATATATATATATATATCTTTATAATGTTCAGGATGATGGAAATTGTTTATATTGTTATGATAGAAATGACAGTATAATGTTACCCAGTGTATTTAATGATTTATTTGAAGGAGAGGAAGAAGGTTCTCATACCACTTCCTCCTTTGAGATTTTCAGTATATTGACTTTTTAAAAATTAATACTTCAGGCAGTAGACATTTTTTTAGTATCATTTAAGTGATATCCTATGTGATGAATAGCTTCTGGCCCATAGTTAATTTGGTCTGAATATTTGGGTTTTTTAATTCCTTTCAACTTGATATTCAGAGAATTGAATAAAGGAAAGAGGCTCAGAGTAGAAGGATTGACACTCTGTTAAGTTTATTAGCAGCTTTTGCGTCTCTGTAGAATTACCCTTTGGATTCCTTGTTCACACTCAAGTTCTCTTTCAAATATGACCAGACCATATTTGTGTGGGAGCAGGACTACAGAATGATACATATGTACAGGTAAAACCTTCATTTTAATACTTAGAGTCACATAAATCTTCTCAAAAAGTGTTTTGTTGTAGGCCGTGCTATTTGTGCCCATCCCTGCCCACTCCCTGCTAGGCCCTGAATTCACATACGGAAGAGTGGTCTTTCTCTCTTGCATGAAGTGTACATAGGAGGTTGGGGAGAGGCAAAGACACCTTTGAAATTAAAGAGTACGGTCAAATCCATTCCTGATTTGGTGGTTTTGTTGCCGTGGCAGAATGTGCTAGGAAGTGCGTGAAAGCAGTTCTCAGTACTGCCGTGCAGCTCCTCAGCCCCCCGCCCCCGCGTGCTGCGGACTGCTGGCCGCCACACCCTGCAGGTCCAGCTCATGCAGCTCGTCGCACCAGGTTGCCTTTCCTAGTCCTGTCAGGCCATGGTGGGTGTGAATTGCTGAATTAGCTGCTATAACTCTATGGAGTCAGTTAAGCTTTTTCTTACTCTTTTCTGTGGGGAAGCTATAGGGTGGGTGGGTAAAGAGGAAATTTGGAGTGCTCATACCTTGCTGAAAATGTTAAAACTTCCCTGTGACAGGATACAGCAAATTGTAATTAAATATAAACTAGAACCAGAGCTACCTCTAAGGAGTGTTTCCTCAAGCACAAAGCTCTCAGGCATATGAGACTCACTGTCACAGAGGGCCTCTGATTTCTTGAGCGTCAGTGAGTTTCAGAAGTGACTGTCCTTTTGTACTCTCCTAGTTCCCTTGTAACTACAGTTTTCCCCATTCCACACTGTGCTTAAAAAAATGACAAAGACTCTTCTGAAAAGCCAATTTCTGTCAAATGATTAGCTAGAGATACTGTTGACTAAAGGAAAATGTAAAACTGAGGTGGAGGCGGAGAGCTCTTTAGTTCCAGTTCTAATAGACTTCTGATTGAATAAATCCATTCTTTTCTGGGAAATGATCTTTTATAGGAAATGGGATGTTTTAAATGCTTTTTTTAAGTTGAAGGCACAACAATTAATGCCACTCTTGTTGCTACCCTATGGCTGACATGGTTTTGATACAGCTTTAAAACTTCTGCTACTCAGCTTGGGGTAGAGTGTTACACCAGTGTTAAATGTTGGCTGTAGCTTTTTGTGATCCTTCTCTGATTTGCAGTGTAATAACTCCACAAGCTACTTTTTTCAGAAAGAATTTTGTTTCAGAAAATGCCTCTTGTCTGTCTGGGAGCTACATGTCTTTTCAATCATGGGATTGACAAATGAAAAATAAAGTTATTTCTTAATCTACTTTGGGAAGCAGTCTTTTATTGAGACTCTTTGAAACTAGATTGTCCTGCGTGAGAATGTTTTGTAGCAGTTTTAAGAATCCTAACTGTATTTTAAAGCTTGCAGTTCTCCAGATCTTCTGACCGGGACAATCAGAGGTACCATTGTTCCAGACTGTCTGTACTTAGCACACACGAGTGTCCTTTTCACTGCGAACTTGGAGGGGGTGTCTTTTGTCAAGCAATCCCCTCCTTTGAGTGGTGCTTAAAATATTTCCATCAACATATGTGTATATATATACCTCTCTTTTAATGTCCTTTTTTTACCTTGAAATAGATTATTTTTCTCAAACATTTCACAAACCATATGACTCATTTCTGCTAAAAATAACCTGTTTTTTCCATCACTAATATGTTATGTGAGATTCATTAGACATTAGGCAGCATCATCTGGCGAGTGGTCAGCTTGGCCGGAGGGAGGTGCCGTGTGTCATTTTCTAACCCAGGAGCATTGCATACTGCAGAACTCGTGCTTGACTTTTTTTTTTTTTTAAATGAAACAAAAGAGGCTAAGACCCACTGCCATCCCGCTGAGGACATCTCTCACATCTGGGTTCTGTTCAGAGAAGTTAGCAGTTTGGGGCTTTTACCCTATTTCTCTTGGGTGTCAGATTCTGTGTAGACTTTTGGATAGCTTGGATGGGTACGTCTCAACTAGGACAAAACTCAAAAAAAAGTTTGGTTAATCAAGATAAGAATCATTAATGGGGCTATGAATACTTGAGCTTCTAAGGCTACTATTACGAAAACAAATTAAGTCAAGCCTCTAGGTAAAACTAAAATATGAAAAAGGCACGATGCAGTCATTCATTATGCATAGCAAGTTTTCATTAGTAAAATGTCAAACTTATTAAACCAAAAACTATTTTCTTTTCCTCCTTCCCTTTCTTCCTTCCCCCCCTTTATTTATTTATTTTTTGGTTAGATAGATCACATTAAAACATAATGTTAAAAAAGAAAAAAGCCCTTTAATTGGAGATTTTGCAACTGAAATGACTCTTCATCTAACAGACCACATAAATGTTTATAGACATTGAAAAGTGCTTTCAAACCAACTGCACCCAGTCCCCCACGCATTTCCTAAGTGCAGATCAGGGGTGCTGGCTTCCCCGTCAGGCAGTCTGCTCTCCCTCCCCTCTCCTTCTTTCCTCTTTGCCCCTTGCCCTTCCCTTCCTGTCTGCCACAACCTAGTTCAGTGTAACATACTATATCAGCTCTAGTGTGGACCTACGGGACTGCATAGCTGCACTCAAACAAACTTCCTAAGTAAGTGGAAACGTGATGCACAGTGAGAAATAACTAGTAGAAACCCTGTCACCACCTTCAAGGGAAGTAGATTTCTTAATTTTTTCAGTTGCGAGAGTTACTTCTCAACCAGCTGTTTCTGTTTGTTACGACTAGAGAATGCAGGGTAAAGAGGAGAGGGAGTAGCTGGGAGCACAGCCCTGTAGCGTTAGCCAAAACAGCCCCCTCGAGTGGTACCCCAATCCCATCTTCCAGTTTCTGGGCTTGTTTTTAAAGAAAAGCTCAAGAGCTCCTGAAACAGCTTTTATGTATCTGGCTTTCCTAGGCTGGTGTTAAAAGAAGCCAAGGCGCTCGGGCCTGGATAGCAGGGAGACCGGCCTCATCCTACAACACCGCACGTGGCCACTCCTGAGTCCACCCGGTGAAGCTGTCTCAGACTGTATCTTGGACTGAATTCTGCAGACATACACATTGTCCCAGACTAAGATAAGGGTTCTAGTTGACTATTTGCTGTGTCGGTAAGACAGTAAGACTCCAGCTTTTACCCTCCGGAGAGGTCTTGACATAAGTGCCATAAGCCACTGCAAGAACTGGTCCAGGGGGCTGTTCCACCATGGGTTGCTTATGGCTTGACGGCAATGCTCCTCCTCCTCCGCCCAGTGTAGACTTGGTCACCTAGAAGTGGGACGGTGAGCAGGAAGTTAGAAAATGTCTTGCAGTCTGTGGGGACTTTCTCTTGGGTAATCACAGCAACTGTGACCACTGCAAAACTGGCTTGAAAGAAGAACTCTTCTGTAAGACTATCAATTGATTTAAATGGATTACCCCATTTCATTACCAGCCCGGTTTTCCTTCTCCTCCTTGCACTGACACTCTCCTTCCTTTCCCCCTGGTGGTTCATTTGATTGTTACACAATTGACATTGTTGGCACTGTCTCCTTTTAATAACTGGCATTTGTCTAAAATTTTCAGGCTTGCTGTGGAACATGCGGCCTGTCTCTCAGTCCTCCAGAAACCCAAACTGTAGCTGTGATCCTTACCTTTGTCTCCTTTTTCTCCCTTGTGCCCTCGAGGGCCGGGTGGCCCAGACCGACCTGGTGGCCCAGCAGGGCCCCTCTCACCTAGGAGGACAGGGGGGCACGGCTAAGTGGGGGCACAGTACAGGGCTCCTCCCCACAGGAGGAGCTGCACGCACCCCCCCTACCCCCGCCATGGCACTGGCAAGGGAGCTGCTTCCCACAGGGGTGGTTGTTCCACAGGTGGCTGTTTCTGCCACCACTTACCTTTGGGTCCAGGGATGCCCATCTCTCCCTTCTGCCCAGGGGGTCCTGGGATGGCTCCATAAGCTGCAAGGGGGAGAATCGGGCCTTAGACTAGAGATCACCCTGGAGCGTGGCAAGTAAAGTGATTTGTCGATAGAGTTTGGACTTGTAACAGGAAAACAAAGTTTAGAATTTATCAGCTTTTTAGCATCTCAAGTGTTAACGAGGTTTTTTGGGACTCTGGTTTGTGAGACTGTGCAGCAAGGTAAGTCTGGGGGAAGGTAATGGGGGCTGCCCTTACTTCGGAAAAAGTCCATGAGGTCCTCGGTCACATTGCTGTAGGCGGAGAAGATCTTGCTGATGCCAGGGGGCCCCTGGGGCCCAGGCCGGCCTGGGGGGCCCTGCACCGTGTAGGCCATCCCTTGGAGCAGACCCTGACCTGTGAAACGCAAAGAGTGGTGGGCACAGGGAGCAGGGGTCACTGGCCCCTCTTCAAGGTGGGCGCACAGAGCCCTCTGACTAACTCCCAGCACAGTTCTGACTCGCTTATGCAGCAGCGAGGAAAGAGCCCTGCAACTTTTGTCTCTGCTGTTGATGGGCAGGTCTCCACCTCCAACGGCTTATATCACAGGCCTTTTACTACTACGTAGTTGTATTGGTGAGCCACAGGGGGAAAGGGCTTAGCCAACAACCTTCCCTCAGCCCCCCTCCATAGTCATAGACTCTCCTGAGAAGCACAAGTAAGAAGGGGAAACAAAGGACCCCAGCTCCTCTGTTCCCTGCAGCACAGGTTGCAGTATTGACTGGGCCGCTTGAACTAAGCTTGTCTTCAGTCCCCGCCCATCTGATGCCAGGACTGCTGTCCTCCTGAGTGTGGAGGTGCTCTCATGCTCCCAACCCCACAGCGCTGAGGCTTTGTGTCCCCACTTACGCTGCAAGCTCTCTGACACCCGAACTGCCAGCTCGTTGTAATCCAGACCTCCGACAAAGCCAGTCCCGAATCTGCCATCGCCGCCATACATGCCACCCTCAGCCGCGGCCCCGTAGCCTCGGCCCATGTCCATGCCAAAGGCTCCCCCTTCACCCAGGGAGCCTCCACTGGCTCCTCCTATGCCCATGGAGGAGCTGTAGGAGGTGTCCCGACTGAAAGAGGAGGAGCTGCCACTCCGGCTGTAGGAGCTGTCCGTGGACACCAGGCGGCTGTCCCCGGGGGGGCCCTGGGGCCCAGGGGGACCCGGGGGGCCAACGATGAAGCTGCGCACATCAGGACCTGTGGGGAGGAAGCGGCATTACTGGGAGCCGGGTCTGGGGGAGAGGAAGAAGTGGGATTTGGGGGAAGGGGCGTGATTCTTGACACCCTTTAGCAGGATGTGAACTTGCACCAAGTGGAGTATGGGCTGGGAAGAAGCTGGACTTCTCCTGCTGGGGTGGCTAAGGTGTTCAGCCTCCAGGCCCTTCAAACCCCAGCCGCCCTCTCACAGAGAGAAGCCTGGACTGGGAGGGGACAGAGGAGGGACAGGGACATCAGGGGCACCTACTTGTGAGATAGCTGATCAGCTCACTCCGGAAGCTGTCACTGTTTTCAGCTGCATATGTCGCCAGAGCACCTGAGATGCCTGGGGGCCCTCTAGGGCCTGGGGGACCTGGGGGACCAGGAGGGCCTGGGATGGATGACAAGCCGGCAGCTGAGCAAGAAGCAAGAGACAAAAGAAGGATCAGGGATCCATCGCCAGGACCACTGAATTCCCAGCCTGGGCCCCTCTAGAAGGAGGCAGAGGGAGACCCGCACACACGTGTCCTGGCTTCCTCCGGAGTGAATGCTTCCCACTGCCCTCCACCCCCAGTCCCAAGCCTCATTCAGCCCACATCACATCCCCTCCCCTAGCTCTTCTGGGACTCGGAGCTCCCGGCTGGGCACCTGGTCACCTGCTGGCCTGAGCTCTCTTGTAACTTTGGAGCACGGTCCCGTCCCGCTCCCCCCATCTCCCCCTGCAGGGCTGAGAGCACCTCGCCTGCCTCACTCCTTACACTGCAGGTAGGATGAGAGGCTCTCCATGCTGATGCTGGACCATGAACTGCCTGGGAGCCCTGGGGGCCCAGGAGGACCTGGGGGCCCAATGATACCTCTGAATTCAGACCCTGGGACACCAAGGAAGAGCAAGGATCAGTTAGGCCTGGGCCAAGGGGCTCTGCCCTCTGCCCTGAAGCACTTGATCAGATGGCCCTGATCAGCCTTACCTTGGAGCAAAGAGAGGAGCTCCTCATAGGATGTGCCCGGCAAGCCTGGGGGCCCCGGGGGGCCAGGAAGCCCGATGCTGACTCCAGTGCCTGAGGAACGAAATCCCAAGTTGTGATGGATGCAGGTCAGGCAGGGAAGGGAGGGTGGAAACATCATGTCAGAGAGGAAGCCAGATGGAAGCAACTTGAACAGAAGTAGCGGCTGGGAAAGGGGTGAGAGGGGCAGTAGGGAGAGACTGGCAGAGACGCAGGTGTGAGATCCTATGTAAGGACACAGCGAGGAGGGACCCTGGGGCTGGAGAAGAATGCAGGTCAGCTCTCTACTGCTGGGCATACACATGTGTACGTGCATGTAAAGGTGGGTGTGTGTCTAGAGAAGTGTGCATGTGAGTCGTGTGCACAGTCCTTGCAGAACGGTGCCCGGGGCACTCGCTCTGGCTTCCCTCGCCAGGCTTCGTGACTTGCTCTGGGGCACAGGTTTGAACCGCTCTGAATACCACCCCTCCTCTGGGTTGGGTGCAGCCTAGTGGGAGAGGGTCAGGGATGTCTAGCCCCTGCATGCCCACCCAGGCCCTCCTGCCCGCCTTGCCAGGGAGGCAGACACTCACTAGCCATGTAGCTGAGGATGCGGTTGCTCAGCTCTGCATAATCCAGAGACTGGAGGAACCAATCTCCACCGGCTCCTTGCGGCATCAGGTACTGCCGTAGATACTGACGCACGTCATCCCCTGAAAGGAGAGGAGGCGCCATTGACCACCGGCCAGCTTGGCCTCCCTGCAGACCGGCCCGAGTGACGTGTGAGCTGGGACATTGGCAAGCTGCCAGTAGCTGAAGGGACACCTGCTACACTCATCCTTCAGGGGAGACCCGACACCCTCTGTCCAGCCGACTGCTGGGAGCGAAGTCCCGAAGGACCGCCAAGTGTGCCTGATAAGTCAGCCAGGAGAGAGGGGCACCCTCCAGCCCCCCGCCCCCCGCTGCCCCCTCAGGCAACTCACGCCGGAGCGCAGCCAGGATGTCTTCAGAAGAGATGGAGGTGGAGGATGTGCTGATGCTGTACCCGGAAGCTGTTGGGGAGGAAACCGGGTCACCTGCTTCGCTGGTGCTGAAGCAGTGCCCTCATTACTCCAGGATCAAAGGCCTGGTCACCCAGCTGCTTCCTCTGGGGGGATATGAATGAATGGGGCATTGACAGGATATTTATAATTTCTATTTTTCTTAATCTGAACAAACCTTTTTGGAAGCTAGATCCAGCAGCCTGATTATTATGAATTCAACATTGAACACCACATTCACAAAAAAGGCAAAGCAAACAGCAAATTAAGAGATGAGGCTCCAGGAATGACCGCGGACCTGGGAGGAGGCTTGTCATCACAGGGGTGGCAAGAGGCTTACTCTGTAAGTAGCTCACGACGTGGCTGGCCAGCTCTGAGTAGTCGAAAGTCTCACCGGTGATGGTGGTGACAGGCCCGGGGGGACCAGGCGGGCCTGGGGGACCCTGAACTCCAGACAGATAAGACCTGATACTGTCACCTGCCAACAAAGAAATGAAGTCAAACCGGTCCCCAAGAGGGCGTGTCTCCCCCACAAGAGGTGACCTGAGCACTTGACCCACGAGCGGGCCAAGGCAGGTCCAGCAGGGAGACTGGACTCCCCTTGTTACAGATGGAGAAACTGAAGCAGAGTCCATGCTTGGCCAGGTGGATCTTGAGGGCTATGGGCCAGGAAGACCCCAGTCAGTGACACATCTGACCAAGCTCTGGTGCCCATATGTGTGGAAATCACGCCCTCACCTCCATGGAGTGTGCAGGGATGAGGTCTGGGGCATGTGCACAGGGGTGAATGTGTGTGTGTGTGTGTTTGTGCACATGGAAAAGTGTGTGGGTATATGAGCCTCTACTGGGGCTCTATGTCCATGTACAAGTCTATGTGCGTGGGCAGGTATGAGAAGGTGGGAGTTGGGGAGCTCATGGACCTGCACTCCTAGCACACACCTGTGCACACACACACACATACACACGCATGCTGCCCCACTCAGATGTGGGACACTCACTCTGCATGTAGTCAGAGATGTACTGCTGAATCTCCAGGCCAGAGCTGCTGAGGGAGCCTGGGGGCCCGGGGGGCCCTGGTGGGCCTGGCGGACCCTGCATGAACATGGTGCTTGACGACGATCCCCCTGCAGGAGAGAAGACCACTGAGTTGGTCTGTCCTCTCTGGGGTCAAACCAAGGAGCCCAGGCAGTGCTTTCACAGTCTGAGGAGGGAGAGTCTTTCTCAGGAGAACCAGGACAGTGGCAAAGAGCTCCTAGGAGCTCTCCCAGGCTGAGTCCTCCCTTTCCTTCGACAACCTGTGCACTGCCCATACAACCCTCCTCGCCCCCGAACCCCTAGCTCCCGATCTCTGTTCTCGCCATCACTGTCATCGGAATTGTTAGTCATCTTTATCCTGCAGGCATCCTTGTCTCCCACCCCTGCTAACTTGTAACCTCCCTAGGGGCAGTTCAGAATCTAGCATGTAGAGAAAGTACCTCATTAACATTGAATCATGGATTAGTGAATGAATTATTTAATTAATACCCTTATTGGCACAATCAACCTCGCTTGAAGATGGGGAGAAGAATTTTGGGCACCTTGGGTTCTTACCTCGAGAGGGCCCACTAGGAATGCCAGGAGCCCCTGGGACTCCAGGATCACCTGGAATCCAAAACAAGAAGCTGTTTGCATCACCTCCTCCAGGAAGCCTCCCCCGGTTAAGCTCAACCACATGATATCAGCTTGTGACTCAACAACTGTCCCATGTTTCTGAGTCTCGTTTCTGCAATGATACCACAGCTTCCTTGGGCAGAGACTGTATCTCTCCAACCCCATCCCTTTCTCCCTCCAGGCTCTCCTTTCTTCAGCCTCTTCTTCCTCCCACGACTGGAGCACCAGCAAGTACTCCTTGCCCTCTCTTCAGGCTCTGGGAGCCAGCCTTGTCCCCACTTTCCACTGCCTTCACTGACCTTTGTCACCCTTGGGTCCCTGAGGGCCAGGTGGGCCTGGTGGTCCCTGCAGGTTGAGTCCAAGAGAACTGGAGCCTGGAGGCCAACAACACAGTGTAGTCAGCGGGTGGGAGAGGCTCCAGCAGAGCTGTCGGGGTGTGGTGGGGATGGGCGGCACTCAGAACTTACCTGAGCCTGAGAGCCCTGGGAGGCCTCGCTCGCCTGAGGGACACAGCAGAGAGGGGACAGTCAGCTGTGCCCGCCTCCCTCTCCTCATGCCTCAGCCGAAGACACCAGCTCCCTCCCGAGGCTCCCTAAGACTCATGACACGGCTAGGGCGGCACCGGCCCTCGGGCAGTACCTAGAGCTGCCGCACAGACACATGTGCACACACGCACACGCAGGCACGCAATTCTCAATCACAGACACCCTCTGATCACTCATTTGGACCAAACCCCAGAAGCTCAGGGATCTCGGAAGGTCAGCCCCCACCCCCTTGGATTGTTTGAGGCCAGTTCTCCTGTACCTTGGTGTCCTCGGGGGCCTGGGGGGCCTGGGGGAGAAAGCAGACAGTTGTGAGACATGTCCCAGCCAGATGCTGCGACTTCAAGGGGCCCGAGTTGGGGGGGGAGGTGTACAGGGCTCTGGGCCCAGAGCAGACGCAGGGCTTGGGGCTCCCCACACCTCTCCTCCAACAGGACAAGGCAGAGGTGGATATGCTTTGCAGAGTTTCTGACCAACCCCCCGCCCCTGCTCCAGGCTGCTGAACTCCTAATGGGATGTGGCAGGAGAATGAAGACCTGCCTTGGCTCGTCCAGCCTTGTCCAAATTCCTCTGGCCACCAGCAGGCCAAACAGGGGCACACTGACTCCCGGGCCCCCTAAGACACTGCTCTCACCTTGATCTCCCTTGGGGCCTGGGGGGCCAGGTGGGCCTGGAGGGCCAGAGAAGAAGGTCTCTGTTGAGGGAACAAACAGTTTTGAGTGTGGATGCAATGATGTTTGTGAGGCAGCAGCGTCTAAAATAGCACCAGTCATTCTGTAGACGATCAACATTTGTCAAATGAATGGATGGATGGATGGTTGGTCGGAAAGTTGGATAGAAAAATATGTAAAAGTAAAGAAGGAATGAACAGCCTGGTACATGGATGGATGAATTTTCTTCTAGGGACAAGTTCTGGGCTAAAGTTTGCTCTAAACTTATTTCCATATGTTTCTATGTTCTACTGTCAGCACTTATTTCATGAGCATGTGTCCTGCCTACTTTATCAGAACTGGATCCCCTGAGGATAGGAACTAGGTCTCTCCAGTCAGCCCAGAAACTCCCCAAGGATAGATCAGCTGTCTCCCCCAGGTTAGGCTACCAGGGGCTCTCAGGGTGGCTGGGTTGACATCAGCACCCTCTTTCCATGCAGCAGGTGGCACGGTGTTTATGCAAACACATCCATGGTGGAAAGTCAGAAGGGGGAAGCGTGGAGAGTAGGTCAGGAAGACTGCATGCCCATGACCACAGCATGTGCTGGGGTTGGAGCCGGGGCTGAGGTGGAGAACAGGAGTGATTTGACTCCGAGCATTACCTGAGCTGGTCAGGAGAGATCCTGGCGGGCCTGGTGGGCCTGGCAAGCCTTCCCCTAGAAAAGAGAACCACCCGAGACTTATTAATGCCAAGAGGTGGCCAGGAACCCTCTGCTCAGGAGGAGAAGCAGCAGAGAAGCTCTTTTCTAAGAACCAGCTGGGAAGCAGCCTGGGCTCTGGTCCCATTGTCTGCCGCCTACCCCAGCTCTCACCTGCTGGGCCTTGGGTCCTGGGGGGCCTGGAGTGGATAGTCTTGTGGAAAAGGGTAAGGAAGAGGCAACGCCGAACCCAGGATCTTGTTTCTCACTAAGTGCCTTGTGCCCCTGCCCCGTCCCCAAGATTTCCCACCTTCCAAAGACCCCTGAGGTGCTCACCTGGTGGCCCAGGTGGTCCAGGGGGGCCTGGGGGACCTCGTAAATCAACACCCTCTGTGGAAAGAAGAAACCAGAAATGAGGAAAAGCTGTCACGAGACCGCTCTCTCTGCCAGCCTTACCCCTCACCAGGATCATCAGCAACTCTACTTATATCCTCACGCCAGGTCATGGGTCATGGCCTGGGACCCTCCAAGACACCCTGGCCGAGAGGTGTCTTTTGCCCTGAGCAGGGCGGGGCTGAGTGGAGCTCCCTGGTGGCTGATGCGGGTGTGGCAGTGATGAGTAGGAGCATGGCTTCGGTGTCAGATAGCCTGAGTTCAAATCCTGCCTCACCACTGCTGGCTTGTGACTTGGGGCAAGATCTTGAGCTCTTTCAGCCTCAGTTCCCTCTGCTGTAAACCAGAGGCCCAAGACCTTTATCACCAGGGCCCTGCACAGACTCAGTGGGACACCAAGGCACAGTGGCAGGCATGTGGGGACTGCCGGACCAGGGCCGGCGCTGTCTTTGTTGTTAAGGTGTCCAGGAGGGGGCCCACAGCATCTCCGCCTGGGCTGTTTAAAGGATGGGCAACGGGAGGAGCCAGGAGTCAGCCCTGCCAGGCCGAGTCTGGGGCTGAGAACCCAGGGACCCCTGTGGCTGTTTTGGGAGGGGAGGTCCAGGGCTCCTCTCATCACACCCACAGGGCTGGGTGCAGACACCCCATGTGACCCTGGTCCTCCTGGAATCCGAAGAACCTCTCTGACCGCTGCGCCATCCTCTGTGACTCATCTCCGTGCTGACAAAGCCCCTCTGTTTTCTCTCTCAGCTAGCACTGCATCTCGGAGGGACTGGCCATCCTTACACCGGGGCTCACGATGACTCACGGGTGCAGCTGCCGTAGGCACCCATGCACAGCCGTCTCCCCCACTCCCACCCCCGCGTCACCTGTCCCAGAGAACACGGTGGTACTCACGGGTGGCCAGGACCTCAGAGATGGAGCTGCTGCTGCCCATGAACGATTCGCCAGCCAGGCCCGGCTCCCCTCGCGGGCCTGTGGGGAGGACACAGAGTTGGGGGTCACCGCTCTCAACAATCTGTCAGTGTGGGGTTGAGCTGAGGATGGGCAGAGCTGGGTCAAGTGTGGGTGGGGCCAGAGTGTTGGCTGGGATCAAGAAACACCCCGGGAAGAAATGAAGAATCTGGAGTCAGACAGTATTTTGGATACAGTTTGGATATTTGACTAAGTTGCTGGACAGTGACCTGATTCTCAGGATTCAGTCACAAGAAGCCTGAGGCCTGTGAAAATTGCTAAGCTTGATCCTGATCCAGGAGCCTCAATCACCCTTTCTAGGGGACCCCTACCTCCTCAGAAATATGGAAGGGGGTGGGAAGAGGTAGCTCCTCTGGCTGCTGAGGCCTTGCAAGGGCCTTGTGATGATCCAGAGGGACCCCCTTGCCTCCCTTACCAGGATGCACCTCTCTCACTTCATTTAAAGACAGGCACATTTCCACCCTGAGAAGGAAGCTCTAACCGCAGCCTATGGTCATGCATTCTTTCAGAGCGACACATACCTTGCTGTCCTGGGAGACCAGCTGGACCAACAGGGCCTGGAAATGGGGTTGGGGAAGAATAGGTTTTACCACACCTTGAGGGTCAGAGTTCTAGAAGAACTGAAGAAAAGGCAGGTGCCTAGGTCCATAAGTAGCTTCCTCACAAGGCGTGGAACAGTGGCCCAAAGTGGTCAGCTTGCTTATTTGAAAGCAATAAGCAATTTGATACCAGCCCTGTGATCTGTTCTGGTGAGAAATTCTTGGCCAGGCACTGGGGCCCCTGGGATGGGCAGGACTCTGACACTGTCCTCTGATGATTAGAGACTTCTAAACACCCACAGTGTCCCCTCTGTCACTGGAGTTTATCAGGAGGGAAGGCTGGTCCATA
Organism: Cervus canadensis; assembly: GCF_019320065.1. Classification (NCBI taxonomy): domain Eukaryota; kingdom Metazoa; phylum Chordata; class Mammalia; order Artiodactyla; family Cervidae; genus Cervus; species Cervus canadensis. Next base: position 26,242,497 of record NC_057393.1, on the reverse strand, counting down.
CTTGCACTGGTCATGTTAAATAATGTATTTCATTTACACATAGACATTTAAAATAATAGAAAAAGAGATATAAAAAATAACAGGCATTTTAGAGAAATAGAAAAAATATCACCCATAATTCTTTAACTTACAGGCATTTTATTTTATTTCCTTCCAACAATTTTTTCTTATAAAAATGTAGTTGCAACCATAGAGCACACATTATTGAGTATGCTGTGTTAAGTCGCTCAGTCACATCTGACGCTTTGCGACCCCATGGACTGTAGCCCGCAAGGCTCCTCTGTCCACAGGGATTCTCCAGGCAAGAATACTGGAGTGGGTTGCCATTTCCTTCTCCAAGGGATCTTCCCAACCCAGGGATCGAATCTAGGTCTCCCACATTGCAGGTGGATTCTTTATTGACCAGTCACCAGGGAAGCCCATTATCAAGTATTCTCCTCTTTAAATAATCTTTCTTTTAAGTCTTCCTATTTTTGTAGCCATCTCATTATTGTTGGACAATTTAGGGATATTTACTTCAAATAGACTTCTAACATTTTTGTTGCCCCTGATGCACATGATCGAGTTGTTTTCCAAGTGGAAACAATTGTAGGACAGACTCTTGACAGGTCAAATCCTGGATCTGAAGGCAGAGGAACCTGGGCAGAAGCCTGTCTCAGCTACTTCTTAGCTGTGTGGCCTTAAGCACATCATTTACGTGCTGGAGCCTGCAGTGGTGCTCTGGAGACCCAGGGAAGCAGAGTACACACAGGGCTTGGGATACTTGCTGGGGAGTGATCAGGGCTCACCAGGCTGTTGGGGAGGGGCTTTCTCAGCCTCTTCCTATTCTTCCCCAGGTTCCAACCCAGGTTTCAGATTTGACTGAACGCTACTGTAGTCAAACGTCAGCAAGCCTGATGCTGACCTGGGGCAAAGCAAGAAAACAGACTGACCTGGGGCTCCTGGAGGTCCTGGAGGTCCCATGGCTCCAGGAGGTCCTGGGGGACCTGGGACAGTGATGGTCGATGATCCCTCTGTAAACAGAAGGCACGTTGAACGCTGAGCCCCACTCTCCTCATTCTGAGGCACAGGGACCAGGCCGGGCTGTGGGCCAGGTTTGGCCAGTACAACCTCTAAAATTCCCCCACCCTCCTCTCTCTGACTGGCAGAGCTCAGCACTGCATTCTGCCCAAAGCACCAAGCCTGCAGGTGTGGAGGGTGTGGAGACAGAGCCAGGACAGATGCCCAGTACCCTCTGCCAGTACCCTCTGCAGGGCCTGCCTACCTGAAGTCATGATCTTGCCTGGAGCTCCTGGTTCACCTGGGAGGGGAGGAAGAGGAGAGTGGTCAGTCCCAGGATCAATTAGTGGTTCAAGAAATCCTTTTCAAGGCTTCTGATTGCATTTGAGACCCACTCCTGGGCTTCTAACCCTCAGGCTAAAGGCATCTGAATGAACTGAAGGGAAACAGGCAGGATGCATTAAGCACCAGTCTGTGCCCTGGAGACCTTAGAAGCCAGAGCATCAATCTTCTTGGCTCACAATAGTTTTTGGAAGAAGCTGGGTCTCTGCAAAGGGACTTCACTGGTGGGTGTTGAAGAGTGTGCCTTTTGATGAGGCCAGAATACGCCAACTCAGCAGTCATTCCCACTCCCATAGTCTATCTTCTCCCTCCACGGGCATCAAAGGCTCTTACTGGGAATTGCTTTAGGTGGGAAGAGTGCTGAGAGGTCAAAGAGCAGAGGTCATGAGCCTGCGGGGTCAAGTCTAGTTCCCACGCTCCTCAGGTGCTAATTCCCTGGGACAGGGTAGGGGCCGTGCAGAGTTAAGGGGGGCGCGGGGTCTGTGGTCTGAGGAATCCTGAATTATGTAAAGGTTAACAGATGTCTTCTCTGCCTTGTGTTTCAGAGGGCTGAAAAGGCAAACGTGAGTGGATGACTTCCAAGAAGGGGATGGCAGATTCACACTTTCTCAAGGCCGTCTCAATGAGGAATCTCTGTGGACTGGAGACCCACAGATTATAAAGAACCAAGAGAGTGAAGTACAGGATGGAAAAGTCCTTGACTGGAACTTTCTTGTCATTTCCCAAGGCCTATGGGTATTCAGTCATCCACACACTGAGGGGTGATGCTGATTTCCCCCTTTGGGGGAGCAGAGGGGTGGTCTCTGCTTGTGTCCTGCCAGCCCCTGCGGGCTCAAATCTAAGAGAAAGTACTTGAGTTATTTTTGTTGGAACACAATCCAGTATTGGGTACAATGTCCACCTCTTGTGCACACTGGGCAGAAAGCCACAGCCCCTGGAGAAGGGCAAGGGGACTCTCCTGGAGAATCCGAGGCCTCTCCCTGAGCAGATCTGTGGACCCGGAGATGTGTCTGCCTGGGATGTGCCTGAAAGAACTCCTTGCCCCCAACCAGTTGCTAGCAATAGTTTCTGGAAAGTAGGTCCCCGCAAGGTGACAGTGACAGAGGGCAGCTCTATGGAATGTCAGGGATCAGGATGGTAGGCTCACAGGGACAGAAGGAGAGGACCGTCCCTGAGCAATGCCTGTCCTGCACTGCTCAGGGCTGGGGGCGGATGCTACTGTTGCCCTACGTGGAAGGGTCCAGTCCTGAGGCTGCTCCCCCCAGAACTCTGGCTTCATCCTCTCAGTAGCATCTGAGACCCTCCTGAATGAAAGCCCCCTCTCAGAAAGGGGGTGGCCATGTCCCAGTTACACTGAGGTCTACGTGGATTATAAAACCTGTCCCAGGGAAGAGTCACACTACCGGGGGACCAGCCTAAGTGAGGGGATGGAACACTCTCAGGGTGTTTTAGAGGTGAGATGGAAAGGCTTTCAGGGGTGGGGGCAGCACCCTTCCAGATCCTCTTTCATCAAAGGCTTGGAGAAACCCAGGCACCAAAGTGAGGTTCTAGATTGTGGGGAACAGAGTGGGGCTTGAGGATTCAGGGCTTAGTTGATCAGAAGAATCCTTGGCTCCTCAGTCTCACAGCCTTCCTCTGAAGCCACTAGATGCCACTGTTGATCCAGGCTCTTGCCAGAGAGGGGCCTCCTGCAAAAATGACTAGTGACTATCTAGTTTGTTTGCAAAACCACTTACCTTTAACTCCTGGTCGGCCAGGGGTACCAGGAACTCCTGATGTGATTGAAAACAAGTCAGTCAGGATATTGAAGGGCCAGCAATCTCAGACACCCTGTGGTGGTGCCTAGCACTCGGTCATCCAGTAAGGCCGAAATCACGCACTGAAACCGCAGGCCCAGCTGACTCTGAATTCCACCTGGGCCCAGTGGCCCCTCAGGCAGCCTCTGGCTCTGAGCCCTTCTCCATCTCTAGGAAATGGGGCAACAGCTGGGCTGCAGGGAGGCAGAGGTGCATGGACCCTGCTGTAGAGGATCCCAGCCCCTCTGGGTGATGTGCCCTCCGCAGCCTCGGGGAGGAGGGGCTGGGCTATATATCTGATATATCTAAGAGAATATATTCTTAGAGATATATTCTCTTAGATATATCAGATGTATTCCTATATATTCCTATATCTGATAACATTGCCTTTTGCGTTCATCCCCTGAATTCTACCAGAAAGCATTAGAAACAAGTCCCTGTGTGCTGAACTGTTGGGGGAGATGTTGTTTGATTTTATTTTACATCTTTGCCTAATTTCCTTTAGGAGTTGGGGCTGGTGTGGTGACAATTTCTCAGATCCAGGTGGGTACACACTATCCAGCTATCGGACAGACTGGACACTGGGGCTGACCCAGTGGGGCTGGGCCCGTCCCAGTGGGGCTGGGCCCTTCTGCGTGACATGACACCCACTCCCTGCTGCGCCATGGAGGATGTGGTCTCTGTGGGGCTAATGGGACTTCTGAGCCTGGAGCCTCCTCTCGGGGTCGGGGGGAGTGTGTGTGTTGGAGGGGAGGGGGTCCCTGCACCACAGGGGGCCAGGCTCAGGCAGACAGAATTTGCTTGTGATCTAACCTCATCTCTTCCAGAATGCCTTTCTAGATTGTTCTGTGAGTATTTTTCCTTCCTAAGGTGTTTCTTCAGACTCAGTAAAATGACCTGAACCCATTCTTGCTGGAGGGTGAGGGGAGGAGTGGAAACACTCTGCTGACTGGAGAAGCATCTGCTGAATGCCAGGGGTGGGTGTGACCCGATGACTCACCCTGAGGTCCTTGGGGTCCAGTGAGACCTATGCAAAACAAAAGACATGAGAGGAGAGTTGAAGGGCTGAGGAGCCCCTGCCTCAGCCCAGGAGCGGTGCAGGGAGACGAATCCCATGTTTGGGGCAGCCGGACTCCAGGGTCCTCGTCACCCTGGACGGGAGCAGTTCTCTGACCCACCACTCCACTGGGGGATGGTCCTTAGCTTTTTTGGGGTCTCAGGCCCTTTGGTGTCTGAGAGCTACAAACCCAGAAAGTTCACACACTCATTGACTCTAATGCTGCCCCCTAGGCTATCTCCTGGGTGTTCCCCATCCGTGCACCCACCAGAGGAGCCAGGGGGCCCCCTGCTCCTCACAGGCCCCTGAGGATTGCCATTTGCCCTCATGGCTTTCTTGTTTTGATTTATTCCTCCTGCAGCTCTGGGGATCTTGCTCCTGTTGGGCCTTTGGTGGTGACCCTAACAGCGGCTTCTTTTCCCAGACTGGCAGCCACTGGTGACTGTCCGGGTATGGCCTGAGGAGGTCTGCAGGGGAAGGGCTCAGAGGAGCCAGGAACTGAGTGGCAATAAACTGCTATTTTTAAGAGATTCCTTGCCGCTTTCTAGAACTCCTCGCTTTTGGTGTTGATCTTTTTTTCTGAGTTGCCAGACTTGATGACTGGGCTGTCAGGACCCACAGTCACTATGCTCAAGCCAGCATTTTCCTGATGAGCTTCCGGAGGAAAATGGACTCAGAAAGGTATACACACACACACACATAGCATGGCCAGCTCCCTCTTCCCACTCTTTACCTGGCTTCCCTGGGTCCCCAGAAGGTCCTGGTAATCCCCGGGTTCCCGGCATTCCTGGAAGACCTTGTTCCCCTAGAGAGAGCAATGCCACATGGAGAGTTTTCCCTCTAGGCAAGCTGGCTGGCCTGCACATGGGAGCTGGGGGCTCTTGGGGTTCTACTGAATAACTTGCCAGCAGATAGAAGGGAGGAAGGGAGTGAGGCCTTGCACACCTCCCTGTGACATACACCCCCTGGTATTGTGATTGGGGGGCTAGGGGCTGCTTGCTGGGATGAGGACAGGGCTCGGAGGGGGTAGGCAGGGAAGGAGGGGGAGTAAGGAGAGCAGCTCCTTGACCAACCTCTTGGGCCTTGATGTCCGTCGGGGCCAGCGGGTCCTGGGAAAGCAGATCAGAGCTCTTCAGTGACTCTGGGAGCTACCCTGGGACTCCCCCCTCAACCACCCTACAGCCTCGCAAGCGGTCTCCTAGGTGGGGGGAGGGGGAGCCCCTGCAGCCCCTCCTGCAGCCATGAGACACGGAAGAAGCCCTGTCCTTGTCACACTGCTGGGCACAGTTTTCCCCTGCCCTCTCCTCCTAATGCCCCTTTTCCTGCCGAGAACTCTTCCATGGCCCCCACTGCATGTCCCACACCAGATGCTCAATGTGTGTCGGCCTAGAGATCGAGGTCCTCCAAGATCTTGTCTCCTCTGCTGTAGGCATCATCCTAACCTCTGTCTAAAGTCATGTCCATTTGGGACCAGCTCTTGCTTTTTGTCACCTCTCTACCTTTTCTCACTCATATGGCTGCCTGTGCCTGGAATTTTCTAAATTGATGGGGTTAAAATCTTCTTTACTTTTTCAAACCATCTGAAAAGCCCCTTCCTCCCTCCTTATGGTTGGAAGAAGCCTCTCTCTCTGCTGTTTCCTCAGAGCACCCTGTACCTCTCACGGCCCTCATCACCTCTCAGAAGCTTTATCTCCCCTCGAGGGAGGTAAAGCATCTTATTGCCCAGCACAGCATCCTGAACTCTGTCAGCACTTCCTAATAGTTTGTAAAATGAATGAGATCAAGGCACCACATCCCCATCAGTGGGGCTTAAACCCTTCTGGGACATGTTGCCAAATGCCTGGCCACCTGGGGTGGCAGCTGGGGGGTCTTTGGCCAGCTTCCTTGTCCTGGCTGACAGGCCGCTCAGGAAGGGTCAGCCCAAGCCTGCGATCTGGCTGTGAGACCAGCCCTGAAGTATCAGAGCTGTGCCTAGAATTCTGCAGATTCTGAAGCGCCTCAGCTCTTGCCCGTCCTCTCCAGGGGCCTGAGTACCTTGGAGGTAGGAATGGGGGTGAGGGGGAGGGGCGGAGGAAGGGGCGGGGGAGGGGGATGGACCATGTCTTGCCAAGACCCCCCACCCTCAGAGCAGTAAGAAGCTGTCAGAGACAGTGGCAGCTATGTGAGCCCCAAGAGGATGCCCAGATTCAGGAGCAGCCTGTAAATGGAGTCCCTGCCAGGGAGTGGACAGATTAGAGAATGGGAGACACAGCTCTAGACGGATCTCAGCTCTAGGGCATGATGATGATGGCAGCGGTGCAGACCCATGGTGCGTGCTGCTTTGAGACACTCACCCATCGCTCCTTTAGCCCCGGGCTCACCCACGGCACCAGGTAAACCTTTCAAGCCGGGCTCGCCTGCAAAGGAAGTGGACTAGGTGATGGAGAAGCTTGACCATGATAGAGCACGCCACCCTGCCAGACACCCCGAAGCCTGTCACCTCTCCGACCAGAGGAACCTGGCATGCCAACTGGAGGCTGGGGACGCAGTGTCTGCTGTCATTCTAAAGTCAGGCCTCCCACCCCTGGCGGCAGGCATGGACTGGCCCAGAGGCCACGCCTGGTCTGGAGAGGCCTGTGTATGAGTCTCATTTCCTTGGCAACAAAAAGCTACCTCTTGTGGCCAAAGCACTAGTACTACTTCCTTTTAATCGTGCAAATTGGCAGGAGGTAAGTGGAGAAAGGGATATGAGTAGTGTAAAATGTCTGCCACTTTGGGAAGAACTTAGTTTTCCAACTAAATTCTTCAAAAGAATCAGAGACAATCACAAACTATCTTTTCTGTTCCAAACATAGATTGCTGATGCTGGCTTATACTCCACTCTAGATTGCAAGTCCTCTGAAGGTTTTTAGACAGAGATTCTCTCTGATGCTTCTGTATTTTTCCCCCCACTTAAATGGAGTTATAAAAAGTCTTCAGAGTGACAGTAGATTCCTGTGTGGGACTGACCTGTGAGGCCTCGGGGTCCTTTCTCACCCTGGTCACCTGAAATAAGCATGGGGTGGGGGGCAGGGGTAGAGAAAACAAACATCAGTCAGGAGTAAGGAAAAGAATCTCACTCAGCAAGAGGGACCCTGGCTGCAGAACAGTTCCCACAGTATCTGGAAGCTGCTGTCTGCTGAATGTTGGTGAGAACTCAGCATTAACAAAGACCCAGAAAGTAAGCTAGGTAGATTTCTCCTGGGTCAGGGCCCACCCACAAACTGACCTAGGCCTTTCTGTCTCACCAGTGGGTGCTGGGGGCAACAGGGGGGTCCAGACTAGTGGGGAGAGGCCTCAGGGCTGTGTCCTCGCTACTCTGAGGACCACCGACTACAGTACTGTGACGCTGGTGCTGTTTCTCCTCTGTGCCTCAGCAGCGCTATCTGAGAGGCTGGACTAGAGTCTTGGATCCCTCCCAGCCCTAGGGTCTGGTCATCAAGACCCAGGGACAGGGTTCACATCTGGGTTCCCAGGCTGTGGTGATGTTCGAGCAGCAGCAGGAGCAACACACCTTTGGGTCCCGGTGGTCCCATAGGTCCTTTGTCACCTGAAAAGGAAATGGTCACCTCAGTGTGAAAAGCCTTGGAACGAACAAGAAGGGGCAGAATCTGTGTCAGAAGTCAGGCTCCCCCACTGTCCTGACTGCCCCTTCCCCTCACACACCTGTCGGCCTGCGCAGGCTGTTGGTGAGCCCACCAGACCCTCCCTGTGCCCCCAGACCTCCTTCTTGAGTGAACTGCATCTCTAAGGTAATGCCCCTCCCCCCAGCCCCTCCCCCCAGCTTACCTTTGATACCAGGGAGTCCCACTTCACCTCGGAGTCCTTGGGGACCTATAGAGCCTGCACACAGAGGAAACCGCATGGGTGGATGAGTGTCGCCAGCTTTGGAAGGGATGGACATGCACACGGGTACATGCATACATCCACACACACATACCTACTAGGCACCCACATGCACAGACAAACACACTCCCTGGGGTAAAAGTCAAGGGCTGCTGTTCATGGTCTCCTCCCATGTCCCCACTACCTCATCCTGGACTAGGTTTCTGGTGCCTGCGATTCCCAGGCCCAGGCATGAGAACCCCTCGTGGGGACCCTGGCAGAGACGCTGGACTGCAGGATAGTGTGGGCTGCAGCTCAAGATGCCCGGCACGCGCTCTGGCCCACAGGGATGAGGGGAGGCAGGCACTTCGCTCAGATCAAAGCAGGATGGGAGCTGCCTGCTGGAAGCACTGGAGGGTCTGGTGCCCCAATTTGAGTAAGAACAGTCTCATGGGACCCATTGTACTTGACCTTAACCACAGGTGGCACACAGGCAGAGGGGAGCTTTGTGTCTCCAGGAGGCTTTCTTTAGAATTGCTTCTTTGGCTTTAAAAATGTTTGTTTCTCCATTTAACCTCCCTCTCTTTGCCCCAGAAATAGCATCTATTTTTGAGAAGAAGGCCACTGACCTGGGGGACCCTGCAGGCCAGGAGAACCACTGGAACCTGAGGAGGACAACAGGACAGTAATGATCAGATGGGTTGGTTACAGGCCGGGACACTGACCCCATGCAGAGTGGCACGTGGAGGGGATGGGGCGTACACCCCAGGTGAGGGCTGCATGTGTGCACCAGGACCCCAGAGTCGGCGGGGTGTGAAGTCCTTCTTAGGGAGGAAGCTGTGGCTGCCAGGATCAAAAGACCCCCTGCTCCTTCCTGGTTGAACATTTGGGCTCAGGCAGGGGCAGGGAGGAGAGGGGACCAGTTGGACATCGCACTGTGAGAAGGCCCTATCCCTTGGCGTGTCCAGACAGATTGCTCTCGAATGTTTGCCTCTGGGCCCCGACTGGCAAGGAAATTGTCTGACTTCTTATTTCCAGATCCATCCACCCACTTACGGGCCACATAACAGGGTCATTGAACAGAGATGGAGGCATAACCCCCAAATTCACCATAATACATTCGCCAAAATTCGCCAAATATAAATAAATTCGCCAAAAATACAGCTCCAATCCTGACACCCAGGGACTCTTTTCTGGGGAGGGGACGCTCTCTGGGCCTGTCAACCCTGGAGCTGTGGATTAGGGCTGTCGGGGATCCCAGTGCCTGGACCTCTGAGATCCCTCCTGGACATGGCAAACTTGGGCACTGTGTGGGCACTTGACTTACCTTTGGGACCGACCGAGCCTGGGACACCAGGTGGGCCCTGAACACCTGGTTTACCGGCATCCCCTGGGGAGAAATAAGCACTGTGAGAGAATCCCCCCACTTTGGTTGCCCACTCAGCCCATGTGTTATCATTTGCAGGTGGAAAACACTTCCCACCCTGCTGGTGGTCTCAGATCCGTTGGGCCTGAACCCACATCCCAGCCCATGCCCCCTTCTTAGACCACAGGATCCAGCACAGACCCTGGCTCAAAGCAGGTGCTCAGCTAACGCAAGTGAAAGAGAGAGGGAGGGAGAACCATGTGAGGAGGAAGTGTGGATGCAGCCAGTCTGCCCAGTGAAGGAATCGCCTCTTACCTCTGTCTCCTTTCTCTCCAAACCCAGGGGGCCCTGGTTCACCGCGAGGTCCCATGGGGCCTTCTCGCCCTCTCTGGCCCATGGGTCCCTCCATGCCAGGCTCACCTAAAGACAGAAATGCCCACCTCAGCTAGTCACCAGATAGGCAGCATCTTGCTGGCAGGACACCTGCCTGGAGTCTCCACACCCACCTCCCTACTTCTTTTCCTCTGCAGCCCAAACTCAGTGCAGAAGCCAGAGTTTGAAAATGCAAGTTGATCGTGTCCTATTTCTGCCCCAACCTGCAAACAGCTTCTCAGCTCACTGAGAATAAAAGCCATATCCTTGCAAGGTCTCCAAGGCCCCTCCCTCTTGACTCTTGGCCTCCTTTGATGGCTCCCGACACCCTCCTCCTCCTACTCCTCCCCAGGCTCCCAGACCCTTGCCCCAGGCCTGTATCTGCTCCCTCTGCCTGGAAGGTTCCCCCAGATTATCTTAGGCCTGGTTCTCTCTCCCACTTCACATCTTTGCTTAAATGGCACCTTCTCAGTGAGGCCTTCCCTGCCAGCCTTATTTTCAATTACCCTTCAGCCCTTCCAGACCCGCTGGGCTCTATGTTCCTATTTTACCAGTCACTCCCTCCCTCTGTATACTTCATTTATCTATCATGTCTATTGTTTATCTGCACCCAGAAGTAGGCAGGGGTTCTCTGTTTTGTTCACCACCCTCTCCCCAACACCTAAAACAGGGTCTGGCACAGAGCAGGTACCTAACAAAAACATTTACTGAATGAATGAATGAATGAATGAGGGAATAAGTGAACAGAGAAATCGTTCTTACCCATGTTGCCTTTCTGTCCCTTTGGTCCCTCTGGACCTTGGTGGCCCAAGGGCCCAGGGATACCTGTGGACACACAAGAATAGCTCAGCCTTTCTTTCCTCCCAGACACCAGGAGCCAGGACCCAGTGGTCTGCAACCCTAGCAGCACCATCACAGGCTACACACCTGGAGTTCCAGGGAACCCTCGGTCTCCTGTGGGAACAAAGAAAGAAAAGTCAAGCAGAGGACCCAGGCTGATCACCTAAAGAAGCCTCCAGTGGAATTCAGGTAGGATGGCCAAACTACAACATGGGACGCTCAGTTAACTCTGAACTGCAGATAAACCCTGAATAAATTTTTAGTATTTGGGACATACTTATAGTGAAGAATGATTTATTGTTTATCTGTGATTCAGATTTGACTGCATGATGGTGTGAAATGAAAATATCTCCTATATTAATGAACAAGAAATTTCACAGCCATCAGCGATTTCTGGCCTCCAAATGTGAATAAGGAAGCCCAAAACTGCGATCCAGCAGATGCTGCCACCCCTACGGTGATTGCTGAGGAGCTGGGGGGATGCAAGAAACAAGGTGAACAAGGAAACAGGATTGGCCCCAGATAGCTGAAGTGCATATGAAAGAAATGAATTCGGTGAGCCTAGAAGCTTCCATCCTTCCATACATAGAATGCTCACTTCCTTAACTGAATACCTGATCTTTGATGTTCAAACTGCCTGCTCCCTTTGTTGCAAACTTGTATATAGCCTGACACCCACCACCCCTCGGAGCAGTTCTCTCAGAGATCCTGACATGCTGTTTTCCGGGCTCAGGGTCCTAAACATTCCCACCAAACAAAATAACTCTCTACTTTCAGGTTGTGACTATATTTTTTAGTCGACAATGGTCAGGATGGGTTCATAGCCTGCAAGCTGGAGCCTTGGGGAATGGAGTGCAGAGGTCGTGACCCAGAGTGTGCATGTGGAGGGCAGGGAATCCTGAACTTGGGAGGCCATCAAGTAGAGGAACCCCAATTCCTGCACTGGGATCTCTTGAGAAGGGAGGTGAAGCTGAGAAGAGAGGGGGTGACCCTGCCATCTCCAATAGTGATTCTCAGAATGGTCTGTGTACCCCTGGCCTTGGAACCACCTGGGCTGATCCAGACCACAGGCCTCCTCAGGGTCCTTGCTGTGGGAACCCCTGAGATCGGGCCAGTGACAGGACTGCCCCAGAGGTGCAGCTCTATTCTATCAGGAAGCCCCCACTTCCCCCACTCCTGGCCCCTTCCCCAAAAGCCTGAGGGTCTGCAGGCTGCTCTGCAATTCACGATCCTACCACAAGTCGGGGATGGCCAGGGAGGGTGGGAAGTGTGTTTTCTGGCACTTGCTGATTGCTTTAAACAGTCAACCCTCACTAATATTTAAGGTAAAAATTTTGTTCTATTTACCTTTAGGGCCTTGAACTCCCATGTCACCTAAAATAAGAGAGACATGAAAACTGTGAGATGTGGTGAGAAGTCAAGGGCCATTCTCTCCTAAACGTCAGTGGACTCCATGTAAATGACATTTCATAGTGAGCTGGCGTGTGGCGTGGCTTCCTCTCCATCACCATTGGTGTCTCTTGGGCTCATCATTTGCCTCTCTTAGAGCACACTTTAGCTCCCTTCCCATTCTAAGATATTCTGATGGTAAAGCCAGTTCTCAGCCCTCCCAACAGATTCTGTAAGATCTTTCCACTGCTCATCCTTCAATTTGGGGAAAAAAAAAAGTTTTCCAAACCCACCCCACTCCCCACCCCCAGAAGACTTGGGTCCAGGAAAAGGGCTCCATCCACTGCGATACCTTTAGGCCCAGGGCTTCCTCGGAGATTTCCTACAAGAGACAGCAAAGCCGGAGTTAGCTGCACATCTTCTGTGTCACACACACACAAGCACAACACACACACACACCTGAAGGGGATCAGTGGTATGGTGGGACGAACCAGGCTAGGTCTAGCTACCTGATTCTAAAGTATGCAGGTTGGACAATGCTCCTCAGCTCTCAGTTTTTCTAACCATAAATTAGGATACCAATATGGGTCCTCCCTCCATCCCAGGGCTGTCAAGAGAGCTGAGTGAGGGGCGCTGGGGATTGCCCTAAACAGACACCACTCCATATACAGAAGCCAGGACTGGGAGCTGCTGACCTTTCCCCCTGTGATGTGCTCACCGTTTTCCTGTTCTGTCATCAGCCTGGCCCTCACGAATTGCCAGATGTCCTCCTGATTGTAGCCATCAAGCCCAGATTTTCCTAGACCTTCCCCCAGCCTGGGCGCAACCCCCTGGACAGCATCCTGGCTGCTCCTCTCCATCTTCTCGTTGTAAGACAAGCGGCCCCTCATTTTCTCCAGCTCGTCCACACGTGCCTTCAGCTTCCTCACCTCCTCGGCTGGAACAGACACACAGAGACAGCATCAGCACAGGAGCCTGCCAGCCAGTGCCTTCCTAGTGCTCCAGGGGAGGCTGAAGTGGGGGCTCTGGAGGCCATGGTGGCTTCTTCACGCTGCGGGGACATTTTACTGGAATAATTTTGGGGAGATAGTCTGCTGTGGCTACCAGCAGGATGAGCTACTCAAAACTGGAACTGAGCCTTGAAGAAGCCTGGCCATGGTGACAGAGCTAGCCCTCAAGTCTCCCAAGGGAGCTGGTGTGAGAGTCAACGGAATGTGGAAAGTAGAAAGGCTATGAAAGGTCTGGCCTGATTATTAAGGGCAGCCAGGGGCTTGGAGCAGGATGCCACTGGCATGGGGCCCCTGTTCCCTGAGAACCAGGAGCTGCCTTAGAGTCCCAGCTCCGCAATGGAGCAGCCACAGGACCTTGACCAGGGGCCTCCTGGAGCCCCAGCCTCCGCATCTGCAGGAACAAGGGGTCTGCACCCATGATCTCGGGCCCCTTGGCACCTGACATGTGGGATACTTGGTGGTTCCTGCCCTTCTGAACAGGCAGCAGGGCCCTGCCACACGTACCCAGAGCGATGAGGCCGAAGAGCAGCCCCAGGAGCAGTAGCCAGGTGAGCAGCAGGCCCAGCAGCCACTTCCACCAGCTGCACCAGGAGCCGCAGGGGCACCAGGCAGGCGCCGCCCCCCACGAGCCCTTGCCCCCTCCACCAGCGGCCCCACTGCCAAGGGCACCGCCGCTGCCGCCACCACCTCCACCACCATGGCGGTGGTCGTAGCCGTGGATGTCTGTGGAAGAGAGGGCAAGGGTAAGGTGACTTCCAGCGGCTCGTGCCCCCTTCCCTCCAAATTCTCTGACTCGTGGTGATTTCCTGCAGGCCTGAGTGAGTGTGAGTGGGCTTGCAGGCAGGTCCCTGTGGCTCCTGGAATAAACAAGGAGCCGTGCTGGCTGATCATGAGCAGAGGTCTGACAATCCTGGGCTTGAGCTGTGAGATCCTGAGAAGGTCCCTTAAACTCTCTGACTCCTCTTTTTAGAAAATGGAGTTCAAAGTTGACCTTTCTTCATGAAATGGATGTTAAATGAGATAAGGCATGCAGCGTAATTAGCAGAGGATGTAGAAGAGAGCATCAGGGTTAAAATTCTTGATTATGAACATGGATCTGCCACAACCTCCTGCATATTATTAAGCCCAAATCTGAATAATCCCCATCTCCACATCTCAGTTCACAAGGCTCTTTGTAATCCTCACAGTGCCTAGAACTATACTCAGCACCTAAAGGGTGGCCAGGAGGCTTTTTATTTCTTTTTAGTGAAAGTGTATTTTGTTTTTAATATCTAAAGTTGGCTGATGCTCCTTGATTTCCTTCTCTCACAAGATGATGGGAGCAAGTGAGGAAGGTATAAGGGACGGGAGATGTGTGTGATCTTAGGGTCACCTTGAAGCCGTGTGGGCAGGGGGAGGAGAGTGGTCTGTAAGACCCAACAGTAGCCCTGCTGTGTTGCTCTTGCCATGTTGACAGATCCTGGACAGATAGTTGGCACCCAGACAGTAGGCACCCAGACAGTGGGCGTCCCACGGTACAGTGTGACCTGTGAGCTTGTCTCCTGAGCTGAGCTCCTTCTGCAGCCCTGCTTTGGCCCCCAGCCAACCCCTCCACCGCCCTCCACCCCACTCCCTTTGAAGGCTTTTGGGGAAACTCTAGAGCTGGGGTGTTCATGTGTGCTCTGGCTCCAGGCTAGGGGGCTGTTATCTGGTCCAATCACCATCGCCAGCTCCTCCACTCCTGTTGCTGTGGGACCCGTCGCTCTTACTCACCTGCAGAGGCGCCCTTGCCCTTTGCGGACACAGTCTTCACATCTCCTGAAAGACAACACCGAGATCACTGTTTTGACTGAGCCCTTAAACTGCAGGAGCCCACAGGACGGTCCAGCCTGTGCGTGGACCTGCTGTGGGGCTTGAAGTAGGTGTGCCCCAGGGACCTCGTGGAACAGCCATGTGCAGGAACATCATTAACTCAGTCCTCACCGATATCATGCTGCAATAATTATGTTGATGAAGACTTGGCTTGGCGAACAATTCACAGTGGACAAAAGTACACTGTAATAAACTTTTGTGACCTGAAAGCCCAAGACATTTTTTGGAGGACATACTACGGGTGGCCATGGCATTCAAACAATAAATGTGCTTGTGAGAAAAGACTCTTGATTTCTTGGTTAAAAGGCTTTGCACACAGGTTCCTAACCTGGGCTGTAAAGAAAAGAAAGGCAAAGACGGGCCTGGAGAAGGGCTGAGCGTGAGTCTCAGATGCTATACGACCACTGAGTTTGTGGGAGTGTGTGAGATTTTCTGGAAAAATTGTTTACAGCTTTCACCAGGTTCTGAAAAGGGTCCTTTGGCTCCACAACCCCACCTCCATCCCTAAAATGTAAGGAACTGCTAATTTAGAAGACCAAGCTTCAGATAATCAAAGGGTAAACACTTAAGTATCTCGGAAAAAAAAAAAGTAGAAGAAGACTTAGTGTTAGACCTTGAGAGGATTGTAACTCATTTCATTTGCATTTTTTAAAAAAATGTTCTGTGGCTTAACTTTTCTCTTTCTTTGCTGAGCTCCCTGAAATCCATGATTTGGAGAGATTCACAGGAACCACCGTGTGAAGAAATATGGTAATCCGGGACAGAATCCAGGTATTTGGGAAGAAAAAAAAGCTAGCAAGTGGTTTGCAAAGCTTTTTTTCTGAGTTCTGAAAATCATGGGAGGACTAGTAAAGGTGAGGGAAAAAAATGCCACTGTGGACTTTAGATGTGCCAGGGAAAGTCTTTGCTTACATTATAAGCACACACAAATCAATAGGGGAGTTTGGGGAAATGCAGCCTCTGACACAGCAGGTCTGGGTTAGAGCCCAGGACTCCGCATTTCTAACATGCTCCTGGGTCTTATGATGCTACTGGACAGGACCACACACTGAGGTCTGAGGTCTCAGGAAACAGATCAATGACAGACGGAATGGCCAAAGCGGACAGCGATCAGATTTGCTCTTACCGTTAGCTTCTGACACTAAGTAGGTGTCGGTGTACGCAGCTTGTTTTTCCTTTTTTAGGGTGTCCTCTGAAAAAGAAGCTGTGCACACAACCTGTGATGATCCCGGATCTTCTCTCCCCGCTCCCCCACCCACATCCTTTCCCGCTTGCAGAGGTGGAGGTTAGCCTGGTAGGAAGAGGGCCCTGCTTTCCTGGGGTTAACCACCCCCAGTCTGGGCCTGGGGTTAGGTAACTTCTTATTGTCCAAAGACCCTTTTGAGAGCTCTCTGCTGGAATTTTCCTAGCTTGTCTGCATTCAAGGCAGACCCTGGGACACTACTCAACAGACAGTTTTCATTTGAATGGAATGACTGTGGTTTCATCAGTCAAACGTCTCAAATCACCTTGCTAGGACATTTGCCTACACTGTCTTTCTTCCAAAATCTGTCTCATGGGCTCCCACGTACTTGCAGTGACGCTGGCTGGGGAGGCTGTAAAGACCTTCCCACTGTCCTTGGTCATGATCAGCAGCTCCATCTCCTTCTTGGAGGGTGTGTTGTCCTTCTCCAGGATCAGGAATTTACAGTCCTTGTGTAAGAGGTCATCGTTCTGGACATTTGTGGTGCTGGCTGGAGAGGAAAGAAGTGGGTGATAAGGATGGAAAAGGTAGAGGGAAAGGAAAAGAAGTAACCAGGAGAAGAAGAAAAGGAGGGTAGAGGAAAGGAAAGGGGTAAGTGGGTGTGTCTGAGGGGCTCCTGCTCTCACTGATGCTGACAGCCACTACTAAGAAGCATCTTGGGGACCAGAGACATCGTCATGTTTCTGCATGGCTGGGCCTGGCCATCAGGAGGTTGGGTCAACACCAGAAGCACTGGGGGCTGGCCTGAGGGGCTGCCTCCCACCTGGACTCTATAGGATCTTCAGTAAATGGGTCAAAGTTAATATGCCAGGCAGGCCCTTTTTTAATTAACTGGGTAGGTTCATTTCTAACAGAAAGTCTCAAGTGTTTGCATGCTGGGGGAGCTTTTCCCGACCACCGCATCCAGCATGCACACATCTCTGTCTCTACCACCTCACTACGTCTGTCCTTCAACTACGTGTCATTTTCTGTAATTATCTTGTATACTTCGTCCATTTGTCTGTTATCAGCTTCCTCCACTGGAACTGTCAGCCTGGTGACAATGGGAATCTAGGCTCTTTGTCTGTGTCTGTATAGTGCGTGCCTGTTCAGTCGTTAAGTTGTGTCAGACTCTTTGCAACCACATGGACTATATAGCCTACCAGGCTCCTCTGCCGATGAAATTTTCTAGGCAAGAATACTGGAGCGGGTTGCCATTTCCTTCTTCAGGGGATCTTCCTGACCCAGGGATAGAACCCTCATCCCCTGTGTTGGCAGTTGGGTTCTTTACCACTGAGCCCCCTGGGAAGCCCCTGTGTCTAAGCCGGGCACTCAGAACACTGTCTCACACAAAGCAGGTACTCAGTAAAAACAGGTTTTGGATGGATAACTTGTTGAATGGAGGGAAATACACCAGGATCAGAGCAGCGGAGAAAACAGGCTATCATGTGTCATGTGCCCGAGTTGATAAAGATGCCACAGAAAGTAGGGAGGGTGTGGCAGCTTCTGGGGGGCACCCTGGTCCTTGTGATGGGGTTTCCAACAGGGGTGGGTGCTGGGCTGTGTGGACCTGACCTTGGGCAGGTGTGGAGGGTGAAGCTTCATGGCCCCCTTGGACAGGAAGGCCAAGGTAAGGTGAGAGGCACACCCAGCTGCTCACTCCTGGAAATAACCAGGAGGCCCTTGGGTAAGTCCCCTTTGTAGACCTCAGACCACCCATGGGTTATGTCCCCTCCTGCCACACGTAACTAAGGAACAGACCTTCCTGTGTGCTGGCCTGCCTCTGGCAGCTGGCAACAGCACTTACCTGCAGAAGTGGACACCCCAGTGCTCACAACAGTGGGACTCTGGGGCATGTTTTTCTTCACACCATATGCTGCAAGACAAGAACCACTGAATGAGTGGGGCACAGGAGGCAGCTCCACGCTGTGTAGAAGCAGCTGACCTGCCCTGGCAGACAGGCAGCCTCTCCAGGGGAGAGGAAGATAATAGTGAACAATAATAGTGAACAGAATAATACTGAATCATGAAATCCACTCTCTCTAGCCATGGGGACAACAAAACTTAGATGAAACTTTGTATGATATAATCCTCATCCTTGGAGGATTGTTCCAAAGGCCACCTCCTCCATGAAGTTGTCCTACACCGCCCGCCCCGCCCCTGCCCCGCCCCACCCCGCCCATCTACTTCCCTTCTGAACTCCTATAGTACCAACACCTGCTTGGCACGGCTTGATTCATGCTCTCTTACAGGATCCCCCAGATGTTTCATATGCATGAGACGTTCACTCTTTGCGACCCCCTGGACTGTAACCTGCCAGGCTCCTCTGTCCATGAGACTTTTCAGGCAAGAATACTGGAGTGGATAGCCATTCCTTTCTTCAGGGGATCTTCCTGACCCAGGGATTGAACCCGGGCCTCCCACACTGCAGGCAAATTCTTTACCGTCTGAGCCACCAGAGAAGCCCTCCAACTAAACAGTAAGCAAGTCGAGGGTAAAGCCTGAGGCTCGTGCCTCTTCTGTCCTGCCTCCCCCAGGTTTGCAGAGGGGTACACTATAAAGTCAGCCAAATGATTGATATGCAGTGACAGTGGGCAGTTAAGGACAGTGGTGAGACATGGAGACATAGAGGACACACCCCCAGCAAGGCTCTCACTCGTGTCTGAGCCAGCACTTGACTGAGATTGGCATCTCTGGTCAGTGTAGGGAGGGTTGTTTCTTTGGTGGGAAAGGTCAGTTGACTTTTAGGGACATTTTGGTCCCTCTAATTCCATTGCTGAAAAGGGCTATTGTGAGCTATAGCTGCAAAGAGGTGTTGCTTCCCAGCTCCTAGGCTCCAAACCCCAGTTACACACCTGTGGAAGTGGTGGCCATGCCATGGGACAGGGTGGATGAGCTGGGGGCCAGATTGTTCTGCATGCCGAACACTGAGAGGAATTGAAGACAGGTGAGAGCAGGTACATAGACGAGGCCCTCTAAGTAAGGCAGCCAGTCCCAGGAACCCCCTAAAACACTTTCATGAAGAATGCACTTGCATATGACAGAGATTCTGAACCTTCTCAGTTCCCACACTCTTACTGACATGGTAATTTTTTAAACACTGCTTCTTCCCCCCACTGCCCCACCCAGAAAATTCCTAAGCTCCATTTATTGAGCAACTTAGGTCCACACAACTTTATAGTAGTAATTTGCAGAGGGTCTAACAGATGTTGCTGTATGCTTCAAAAATTTCAAATATCCCAGGGGTTCCCTTCTCTGCAGGACCTTAGGGTGCCTTGGTATACAGCACGGGAACTGCAGATCCAGACACAATGGCTGAGGCACTAACAGGGCAGGACCCTATTTTTCCTTCTGACTCAAGCACGTAGAAGTCCCCTCACTCCCAGTAGTATTTCAAAGGTTGGTTGGTTGTCTGTTTTTAACAATGTAGAAGCTCATTCCTCCCTAGTTAACAGCTTCTTGAATTCCATCCTATCTGGAGTTTGGGGCACAAAATTCAACATCAGCCCACCCTCCTCAGTCAGGACTTTGCAGAGTAAACTAGCAAAGGCAAGAGGGAAAAAGCTTGAATCTGGTATCTGCTGGGTTTGTGGGACACTAGTTAATTGGAGGTGTTGAAATCAGAAGTTAAGAAGGCCAAGGAAAATAAAAACGGCCTACATCACTATGTGATATTAGTCATGACAACACAGAAAGAAGGCAGATTCCTTTAACAAAAGAAATGGGCTGATAACTTATTTACATATGGGCTATGATGATATACGTGGAAATAGAGTGAATAAATCCTTTAAAAAGATTATATATCTGTCTTGGAAGCAAAGCAGTAACATTGTTTGAGCCCCCAAGGAACTACAACATTTAAGATGCGGTTAAGTTCTTTCTAAATTAACAATGCTTTCCAACCTAAAAATGTCCCCAGCTCTGCCTCACTTGGTCCCTTTCCTTCCATCTCTCCTCCTCTCCTACTAGATAAAGGGACAGGCACAGAATAAGCACATAAGTGCAGCCTCTGGCCCCCTTTCCCTTGGGGGCTGAGCTGCGTCTGTGATGGAGGGCAGGCTCTGTGCCTTCTAATGCATCTCCTTGGTTACTGCTTCTGTGCTGCCGTGTGTGTGTGGAGGAAGTCCTCATGCTCTTGGTCAGGATGAACATCTTCCCTACAAACCATTCCATTTCCCTCACTAGGCAAGAACAACCATTATTTTTTCAAGCCGGCAAGCACTGACCTGAGGAGCTGGTGCTGATTCCGGGCTGCAGAGTTGGGGAGCAGGAGGCCATGTTATTTGGAACTCCAAAGACTGCGGGGGAGGGAAGAAGGTTGGTGAGAGTACATCCACACAGAACAGGGGCAGAGAAGCACTGGAGGAAAGGCCAGCATTGCACTGTGTTACATTACTGTTTTTAGGAAAACCTTGGGCTCCTGCTTTGCAGCATGGAACCAATCATTAGTCCATGGTGTGCCTTGGGTCATAATAGCCAATGCGCAGTCGCAGGTTGGTGGGGCTTTGAATGACCAGCCAAGCCCTTCTTGTTCGTGACTGCTTCACAGAGACAGCACTTAAAACCCAGAGAAGTTAAATGATCTCTCAAGTTCACACAGTTAATCTTTATATTTGTTTATATATATATATACATATATATATATATTCCACCAGAGGAATCAGCATAGGAATTGAATTGAAGTTCCAGTGGAAAAATCTTGGGATGCTTGGCCACAGGAAGCCCTTCTAGGAAGCCATGGGGATGGCAAATGCAGGTGGGGCCATTCAGCTTCAGCGTGAGGTATGGTGGGGTCGGGACAGGGAGGCGCTGTGCGCTGCGAGCCACATACCTGATCCTGCAGAATAGGCATTGGTGTTGAGCAGGGATGAGCTCTGCGTTGTGATGTTGTTGTGATAGGTGCCCATGGAGGACCCCGCTGGCAAGGTGGAGGACCACACATGGGAGGGAAGGTTGGCATCCAGGATGGTTGTATCATAGGTGCCAGACACTGAAACACACACACACCCCAGTGAGACAAACCCATTCTCTGTGCTGGGGGAACCCAGTGGGCTTGGTTTGCCAGGACTTTCCCAGTTTTAGCCCTGAAGGTCCCTAGTCCTGGCAGCTCCCTCAGTCTAACGGAACTGTAGCAGTTGGTCATCCCACTTCTGTCTGAAATCTTGTTGCTGGTGAAAACCTGATCTCTTGGGTCAGAAATTCTTGCTGGCTCTTGGTGAAATTTGAAGTAGGTAAATTTTGCTCTAGGGTCCACCCATTTCTCCTTCTAAGCCCCCCACCACCTCCCAGTGCACTGTCCCCGCTAATGGTCTCTCTCTCTGCTGCTGACTCCCCTACACAGATGCCGTGGAACTATGGCTCCTTTACAGTAGAATTCCAGACAGCAGCGCAGGAAGGGAAGTCCTCAGTTCTGAGGCCACTCTGTACCAGTGGCAGCCTTCTCCTGTTGAACGCTCCTTAAACATTTCTTTGTGCCAACCAGACCCAAGGGGCATGCTGTCACCCTGAGTGGCATTGGGTGCATCTCAAATCTGAAACCAATTCTGCCTATTTGTTACCTGAGAGGCAGTTAACCACACAGGTCACAAACTACTCCGAGGTTTTGGTTTTATATTGAAAAACAAAAGATCACTATCTCAAGATGGTTTTTTTTTTTTTTTTTTTTTAGTGAGAGGAAAGCTTCACCTCATATATAGCAGAACTCGCTTCTCACCTCACCTCCCCCCAGGGACCAGCTGATTCATCTCTCTGCCTCCCACAGAACCCACCTTGCACTTGGCAGGCACATGATGTATGAGTGCTGAACTATACTCATCCTGCTTGTCTTCCCCTCAGTCTACCCTGCTCATTGCCTTTCCTCAGTGCCTGGTGCTTGGAATAGAGGCAGTATATAATAAATGTTTATCGGACAAGTGAGTGAATGACAGAAAACATTACAACTTTCCCCAATATTCTTCCTTTGGGGAACCTGGCCAACACATTCCCAGGACATGTCAAGAATTTCCTGGGAGAATCTCTAGGCTCTAGAGCCAGACAATGGCCTGCACGTGGGAAGGCTGACCAGATGGAGGTGAGAAGGGTGCAGTCCACCTTTTCATGCTGCAGGAAGAGCAACACTCAGGGTTTTGTGAAGTCTGCTGCATCCTGAAAAGCCTGCCTGGGCACACCTGTCACCTTATTCCCTTCCTTCCACAGCAGCCTGGGGCTGAGGGGCTTACCTGACTGGGAGCTCGCTGTCACCACCTTGGTCTCCACGGTGCCTTTCTTGGGGATGGGGAGTGTGTTAGAGGAATTCCGGGTGGGGCTCACGCTTGCAGAGCGGCTCCCTTTGAGCAAACGCTTGACGTCATCCAATTCTGTCCCTGAAAGGAATCCCCCAGTTTTTCATTAGGCTTGGGATTCCTTCCCAAGTCCAGCTGCAGTGGTGAACATTCACGGCACCCTGAACACTGGGGAGGATGAAGCATCCACTTCACCTGCTGGAACATTTCTGGTTAGCCTTGTCATTTCTGCATCTTGTCAATTTATAGCACTGATTAACCTGGCACTTTGTAATGTTAATGGCCTCATAAATCTAGTGGCTCTAAGGAGGTCAAAGTTTTTCATAAATATTTCCTAATTAGACATCACAGGGAAGATTCTGTGGCTGGAAGACCCTGTCATCCTGGATCGGGGGGAGCATTCACACCTGGGATAGCTAGAGAACAAGACCCCTTGAAACAAATGGTTCAGCGGTGGTCTCATCCCAGGCAGAGGCTGCCTCGGGTGTAGGGTCTCTGACCTTGTATGCTCTGAAGTGTCAAAAGGAATGTGTAGCCCATAACTCTTAAATATTATGCTGCTTTCCTGTGAGTTAATTTCCAGGCCCTCCAGCTGATAGGATTTGCAATGAGGTGATTCAGTGGAGTAAAACATGCTGTGCCTCGCAAGGCGGCAAACAGAAGAGGAGGGTGGCATCGTGCAAGGGCAACGTGTGAGAGGAGACGTTTGCTGATGACATGCGCCGGAGGACCGCCCAGGCACCCCCGCCCCTGAGAGCTCCAGACTTTGTGCTCAACAACCCCCTCCCCAAGCCTGGAAAGACTCAGGTGAGACCGTGTCAGGCCTAGAGTTGGACCCTACGGCCCAGGCCCTGAGCTCTTGGGACAAGTCCCAATCTTTGAATCCTGAGCCACCCGAGCCAGCTCTTTCTCTTCCTGGTCTTTGTTCTTGGCTCCCACCCACTTGGGCTCATTTCAAAATGGCAGACAACAGGAGAGCAACATGGTCAACAAACAGAGACTAGGGAATCCCTGACGTCCGAGATAACCAAGTTCGAACTCTCACACTTCTGCCTTCTCTGGTCTTAACCACCCCTTTGAGGCCCCCCCTGCTCCTTTTCCTTCAGGTGTACTGAAACTTCCTCCCATGTCTCTGCCCACTCATCTCGCTGAGACCCTCCTTTAGTCTCCCTTCAAGTGACCGACTAACCTGGGAAGACTCCTCTGGCCCCCGCTCCCTCTGTCCCTGAGCTGTCATGGCTGGTGGTTTATTGTCTGTGAACTACAGAACAGCAGGGACCAGGACTTACTCAGCTCCTCACCCCTGCACTCAGCCCTGGGTCCCTGTCGCAACCTTAGACGTGTCATTTATGACATGAGTGACTGCGCACACACAGCAGTAGCCCTGGACTCTTGGATCCCTCCCAGGACGTGAGCACTTACAGCGGGTAGATGGGGACGCACTCTGCAGTCGAACTCGGATCTCGCTCTCTGTACAGGGAAGAGATGGAACAGTTGTGAAAGAAGGAGCTGGGCTCACAGTGCCCCACACTGAGCTCTGAGCTGCAGATTCATCTTTGGGCTGCTCTGTGATCCAGGGACAGAAAACCTAGGTGTGCCCAGGATGAGTGCTGCTTAGAAAGAGGAGTCCTCTCCTTATCCCGGATCACAACTGCCCCCCACCCCCTACCAGCCACTGAGAGCAGAAACCACAGGCTGAGCCTGGAGGTGCCATCACAATCAGCAATAACCAACTCCTTTCCTAGAGCCCTGGAGAAGGAAGTGGCAACCCACTCCAGTATTCCTGCCTGGAGAATCCCATGGACAGAGGAACCTGGCGGGCTGCAGTCCATGGGGTCGCAGAGAGTTGGACCTGGGTGAGCGACTCACAAGAACTTCCTAGGGCCCACTCCCCTTTACCAGAACCAAGCTGCTCTCCTGTCTCCAGGGTTTCTCAGCCAATAGCAAGAGAATTCTAGTATATTCTTAGCCATCTTGGCCTCTTTAGGGCAGCAAGTGGGTGATTTAACATTCTAAGTTTCAGGAGGAGCATCAGCATCAATCAACTATCAAATTGTGGGTGGTTTGTATGTGCCTAACTTTCCAGGACCCTGGGAGGCTTAGACTGACCCTTACGAATGCCCAGGGCCTAGGAATTCTGCCTTCAGCACTGCCCTGACACACTCCTTGCCACCCTCACCCTCACCCTCACTGAGTAAATCAAGGGCAGCTTTCTCCAGGACCACATTCCCTGCTAGGGCCTTATCCACAAGCAGTTGTGGACAGTGCAAAACTCTCACAGAGAACTTCGTCCCCTGGAACAATGAAAAAGAGGGGCTTGTGCTCCTTTTTGTTTGTTTGTTTTTTGCTGTGTAAATGCAATTACAGCACAACTTGTTAAAGTCACCCAGGAGACTGGAGGTGAAATGAGATGTGATGCTAGCACCTTCAGACAATCCACAGCAGAGCGAACCACTCCACATGTTTGCTAGTCTGCTGTCAAAAGTCCACCCTTCCCAAAGGAGACTCCCAGGTGCTACAGGCTCCTTGAGGTCAGAAACCATGGCTTATTCATTCTTTACTCCTCACTTTTCCTGGCTCATATCTGGACACACGTTAGATGCTCAGAAAATACTAATTGAATGAACTGAACTGAACCCAGTGACAGAGATTACCTCGTGTTTGGCTCCGTCCTCTGGTAGAAGAAGATGCTGAGAAACAAAGAAAAGTAATATTAGGCATTAGAGGTGGCATGCTAAACATCTGTGACATGGAGGCAGACCTATTTGGGTGGGGGAGGTGGTTTTCATAGTGCATTTATATCCAGATAGAAACCTTTATGGATGGTGGATGTTTAATAAATGATGCCCACTTGGCCAAAGGGAAGAGAAAATTATGTAAGCCCCAGTGTGTTTAGGGTGCTAAGTTAGCAAATGAATGTTAAATTGGCTCACACTTAGAATGTTAACTAAGGTAATCATGATCCATTTGGACTGGTTGATCACATTGATCAAATTTATCAAGAGACTGCCAGGTCTTTCCTTTAGTTTTCTGTTAGAGACTGTCTTGGTTTTTGCCCTGTAAGCAAGTAAATAACTGAAATTATAATCACTCATATCATCAGTTCTTATGTACCGTGGGAACCCAAGAATACGGACTCAAGATTTAAGGTCCCACCTCGGGTTTCATTCGGTTAAAATGTGCCCCTTTGAGGCTGCTGTGGTAGAGGTGCTGGGGTGTTTGATATTTGTGTATTCTCACCCCTGCTCCCCTTTGTAGGAAGGTCTCTGTGGGTCCTGTGGAAGGGAAAATCTATGGTTGTTGCCTGGCCTTAGGGCTTATCTGCCCAAGCCTGAGCCTTGTGTGAGAAGCTTGCCATTTCATGAGCAAAGACTTTTGACAGCAAACTGATGCATCTGACCATCCATCCCCTTAAGATGCTTCAGGATAAAGAGCCAAGAAAAAGAGGTCAGCAGAGGTCAGACTCTTCTAGAAGAACCCACTTAACTCATGATGTTCCCTCTCCATCCCTGCCAGGCTTGACCGACCATTTCTTTAGAAAATAAGGATAGGACATACCAAATTCCTTCCGAGGGTACTCGGGGGAAGAGTTGCCGCTGGAGCTCCCTGGAGAAAGGACAAACACTTAGTACAAATGGCCACTTAAGCCCAAATAGCTTCTGAGAGAGTGGGTCCTTTCTGCACCTCTGCAGCCTGGGTGTTCAGCCCAGGATTTAAACACATTATGCCCAAGGGACTTGCTTGTGGCACTTCCTCCTGGTCACTGATCTACTTGGGTGGGACAAGGAGTGAACAAGGACAGCTGTTTGAAGTTGTTCAAATTTGAACAACTGTTTCATTTCCTTTTTGTTTTCGCTTCCTCAACTCTTGCCCTATGCACTGCTGATGCCAAAGACCCATCTCTGATCAAACGAACACGCTGTCAGCACCAGCAGTTCTCTGACCTCGTGCGGCTTGTTCCGGAGGTGGGCCTCGTTAAGTGAAGAGACCAGTGCTGGCAGAGCAGCAGGGTGAACTTGTGGTGATCCTCTCCACCTGGCCTGGACTTAGGGTTCTCCCTACCTTTGGCAGCCCTGGGTTAAAATCATTTACTGGGATATCCAGAAGCAGGATATCCTGTTTTTCCATCACTAGTACCCAATTCATTCACTATTAGACCCATTTGCACCTGGTT
This sequence comes from Cervus canadensis, assembly GCF_019320065.1. Classification (NCBI taxonomy): domain Eukaryota; kingdom Metazoa; phylum Chordata; class Mammalia; order Artiodactyla; family Cervidae; genus Cervus; species Cervus canadensis. Next base: position 26,215,955 of record NC_057393.1, on the reverse strand, counting down.
TGTCTGTTATCCACTAAAACTGTATATTTATGTAGATTGCCAGGAATTCCAGTAACTTTAGGAGAAGAGCCCAGATGTCTTCCTCTCACCTCCTCCTTCTTGATCATGAGCTTGCCCCTTCTCTCTCTGACTTAAATGGCATTGCCATTGACTCCTCCTTTCTGTGATCTGGCTCTTCTTTCTCCATTTTCCCCCAAACTTTATCTTTCTGTGTTCCCTTCTGCATTTGAACTCTCCTCCCTGACAAACTTCTCCAGTTTTCCAACTTCTACTAACAACCCTTTGTGGATAACCCAAAACTGGGTGTCTTGCCTTGACTTCTTACCTGAGCTCAAGTCCTATGTGTCCTATTCCCTGAGAAGTATCCCCACCAGAAAGTCATACCAGAGGCTCTACTTTAGGACAAGATAACTGAATTCATTCAAAGGATGAGAGAAGTTACTGAGGGGGGGAGAGTAGTTCTTTCTTAAAGTCTGTGGGGCCTGTACCTTCATATGTTCCATGGCGGGTGACATGAGTCTTCCTCTCGAAAGTCGAGCCTGGTGAGTTGGGCAGAGTGGAGGCAGGTGAATGGGCCCTTCTATAACTGGAGGTGGAGGCACTGCCTCGCATGCTCCCACCTACAAGTGGGGAAAGACAGAAACCCTCAGAGCACTTCACAGGGTGACATACAGTTATACTAGGTACACGCAGTCAGTCCTAATGAAGGAGGGCCCTGTGGAGGGGCCAGAGGCTTTCAGGAGAGCGTGACCGAAAGGGTGCTCAGAAATGGAGGTGGAATTATTGCTGCTGCCCTTTCCCAGAACCCTGAAAGGCAGGGAGGTCCTTTCTGTCTGTAGCCAAAGTGCCTGGAAGTGGAGAAGCAGGCTGTTTCCTAAGGACCTGGCCTGTAATTGCAGACCACTGCTGGGTGCCCTGGAATACAACCCCACATGCAAATATTTCTCCACAGGTAAGGACATGTGCAGCTCTTGGGCAGCTCAGCTGTTTGCATATCTTGGGTCTTCTCTTCAGTGTCATTCCAAGATTTAAAAAATGACTTCGGACTCACAGACCTAGAGAATGAACTTCTGGTTTGCAGGTGGGGGCGGGGCATGGGGAGGGAATGGGGAATGGGAGTAAGGGATTGTTAGGAAGTTTGGGATGGGCTTCCCTTGTGGCTCAGTTGGTAAAGAATCCGCCTGCAATATGGGAGACCTGAGTTCGATCCCTGGGTTGGGAAGATCCCCTGGAGAAGGGAAAGGCTACCCACTCCAGTATTCTGGCCTAGAGAATCCCATGGACTATACAGATCGCAAAGAATTGGATGCGACTGAGCAACTTTCACTTCACTTCACTTTGGGATGGACATGTACACACTGTGGTATCTTAAATGGATAACCAACAAGGTCCTACTATATAGCACAGGGAATTCTGTTCAATGTTATCTGGCAGCCTGGGTGCGAGGGGAGTTTGGGGGAGAATGGATACATTTATATGTATGGCTGAGTCCCTTTGCCATCCACCTGAAACTATCACAACACTGTTAATTGGCTATGCTCCAATATAAAATATAAAGTTTAAAACTATAGCTTTAGAGGCAATGTGCATGTATGTGTGTTTTCCCTGCTTTGTTTGTTGTGTTTCAGTTGAAAGTTACCAGGAAATATTATTTCTTTGGCATCTACTGGGTCTGTGTTGGATATCTGCCCAGTGGAAACTCACATAGTCTGGGGTTGTATGTCACCAGATTTCCTTAGCATAGTAACCTAATCGTTAAGTTTCTTTTGTTGTTTTGTTGTTGTTAATTCAACTGTAAACCCTCAGACATGCATACTCTTATCTAAAAGAAATGAGTTAAAGAGAGTAAGTAGTTCAGCAGGAAAGGAGTCACCTCTCTAGGAAAGCTTCTTAATCATGTTATTTTTATTGGGGACATAATGACAACTGATCCCATTTGAAATAGGCCTCACAGCTCTTTGGGGCATTTGGAATGGATGACAAACAGTGGTAGTGATCCCTCTCCCTGCCCATCTGCCCTTCCCCGACCCCTCCCACCAGCAGGCACTTACTTGAGTTTATGTAGCCGCTGCTGCCATGCGTCAGGCTCTGTTTCTCCAGCCGGCTCCCTCCACCCAGAGATCCTGTTTTAGCATAGCCATTGCTGGTCCCCCCTTCTGCAGAAACGAGGAGCAGGTGACAATTTACAAGTGGACTCAGCAGCCCCTCTCACCTGCCTTCCCTGGCTTCTCACTCACGACCCTGTTGGTTTGGGGCCTCTTTCCCACCGCACCACACGGATCTCATTTTGTTTGTTTTTGATACAAAGGTCAAGAGCAAATATTCTACCCAATTTAAAAAGAAAGTTCCCAGGGTGGTTGCTGGTTAGGATAATTTAAATATTAGAAAAGTCAGCAAGTAATGAAAACTCCTGGAGGCCAGAGCCCAGGTTGGACTTTTGTGAATGCCTGGCCAGTGCCCTGGACCTGGCAGCCGCTGGAAGTGTCAGAGGGCTGAGCGACAGCTCTATGAGGACGGTGTTTCACCTGGCAGCTCATCATGCTCCAACCTATGTGTGGATGCGGGGGCTTCCCACCCTGTCCTGAACCAGGATTCCCAGGAGGTGCAGGGCTAGCTTGGGGGCTTGGATCTCCATTATAGAATCCACTAACCCCAGCAACCTCCTGAGAGAAGAGTAGATTCAAACAGAGGCCTGACTACGGTTCCCTCCTCCCAACCCAGGCCCAGGCTGGAGAAGATGTCTGATATTTTAGCGTCCAATCAAATCTATAGAGACAGAAAGCATATTTGTGCTTTTTAGAGGCCAGAGAGAGGGGAAGGAGGATGGAAATGTTCTAAAATTAGATTGTTGCAAAGGGGCCACATGACTCTATGGATGGACTAATGACCATTGAATTACACACTTCAAACTGGTGGATTCTGTGGGATATAAGTTAAAGTCAACACAGCTGTTAAAAAAAAAAAAAAGATTTCTGATATTCTGGATTTGCTGGACTGATGAGTGAGAGCTCATGAAAAAGATTATATGTGGAGCCCTTCACACAAGCCTTAATGAGAAGAAAGTTCTCAAAATAAGTCACTTACTTGGTGGTAAGGATGTAAGTCTTGTAGTTACTGTTTCTGTGATGACTAGAAAAAGACAAAGAAAAGATGAGATCTTACGTAATGCATTGAAATTCCTCTACTTTGGCAAGGTCTCACATCTTTCATAAGCTCAGCACTCTAATGAGGTTCAAGGTAGATTTTTATACACTTGGGCTTCAAGGGATTTGATCTGACCCACTGTAAAAGCAAATAGGTGCAATAACAATGGGACTTAATGTACCCGGAAAATAGGTTTATATTTCTTTGGGACCAAAAGTAGTTAGTTACCCACTGATTTGAAAAACGAGTTACCGTGCATTAATGTCTCTCATCTAACAATTAGATCTCGCCCAGGCCTGGATTCACCTTTGAAGCAGGATCAGAACCTTAAGTCACTTTTCTCTGCACTGTCCCTTCTGAATAGTCACCCAGTCCAGCTGAGGCCAGTACATCTTCCTGGCTGATTCCACTGTGATGTGGATAATGACCTTGAACTTCTTTATGAATTTGGGGGTATCTCAAGGATGCATAATTCATTCTAAAATCTTCAGGGCCATGCCTGAGTGTGAGGAGATGTACGAAGGAAGGGGGTTGATAAGTCACATTTGGTGCTTGGTGAAATCATGGACAGGTGAATATCCAAGACAGACTTGAGAATCAGTCCCTTTGCCTCCTAAAATGGAAAGGGAAGTTGCTCAGTCGTGCCTGACTCTTTGCGACCCCATGGACAGTAGCCTGCACCAAGCTCTTCCGTCCATGGGATCTTCTAGGCAAGAATACTAGAGTGGGTTGCTGTTTCCTCCTCCAGGGAATCTTCCCGACCCAGGGACTGAACCCAGGTCTCCCGCATTGTAGACAGACACTTTACCGTCTGAGCCACCAGGGAATGGAGAAGGTGCCAAGTGGTGGTGAGTAATGGAGGTCATAAAAGTTTTTTGTGTTTTTTAAAAACACCAGTTAGAATAAAGAACTCTTGCCTTCCTGAATCACTCTCTCCTCTACAGCAGCATGGGGGGTGGATAGATTCTGAAACCATAACCAGGCCAATTTTGTGCTCTGACCGTGACCATCACCAACCACTACCTCCCTCTGGGTTGGACATCAAGGTGCCCCTATTTAGCTGAGCCCCCTGTTTTCTGAAATCACACTTCTCATGCATATGTGTGTGCACAAGCCCGAGCATATGCATATATGTGGTATGTATGCAGGTATAGCTCATGAAAACAGAAAAGGATGAAGAAGATGGTGGGGTATCACCTTGTGTGCTGGCAACTGCTCCCTCCCACACCCATCACCCTTTCTTTCTACACCCCGCGTGTTCCTATTAGTTTGGTTGTCTTAGCAGCAACATGGGGTTATTAAAGGAGCAGAAGCAGCATAACATGCATAAAAGGAAATGGTTGTAGAGACAAAAATGGCAGCTAGATTTGAATAATAGTCCTTGAGCTTTCACTAAACCTCTTGTTGTGCGGACTTTTGGGATTCTATGACACATAAAAATAAATTATTTCTTAACTTAGAGTTCCAAGTCTGTGGATGCAGAGTTTTTTTTTTTTTTTTTTAGAGATATATGAAAGTCACAGGATAGATGAAAGAGTTAGAGCTGCTAAGGGGACAGTTTAAATGTCTCTGAATTTATCATTTGGGCAGTTTCACAAAAGAAATGTGCCTGTTTTCAGTTTTCAGAGTAGATTGCAACTGTGTCACCAGTGTGATTCCAACTTTGTCCCTGCAGTAATGGGGATATTATTCTTTTGTATTTCCATCACCCTGTATCCCTAAATAAGAACACGATTGAATAAACTCTAGCAAATTCATTCAACAGGATATTATGAAATCATTAAAAATGCTGGTTATAAAAACTATAACATTGAAATGGCACTTCTGGTCTTTTGAAGAAAAAACGGAACACATTTCGATTACAGGTGTATTAAAAAATCAACAAAAGCCTTCTTAAAGGAAAAAATAAAGCCTATTTAGGAATACATTAAAAATTATACAGTGAAAAAAGAGCAAAAAACTAAGAAAAAACTAAAAAAAACACATAAGAAATAGAAAAAAAGATACAGTAGTTGTGGTAGAATTAGGAACTAATTATTTACTTTTTCCAAACTTTTTATTACTTTTATAATGACATTTATCACGCTCTTACTTCTTTCAGTGACTTCAGTGCCATCTCTTTTGTTCTTCTTGGTTACATCCATATCATCGCCACCTACAGAAAAAGCCAGAAACCAGGAATAGCCATGTCCATTTCCACCCCTTTTCGTATATAGTATAGGTCCCTACTATTCAAGCTGAGAACTAAAACTGGATTCCCAGAATTCAAACCATAATTCTTTCATGTGCATATATTGTAATAAGAGTCATTCCCATTTCTTGTATTAGTTAGGAAGTAATTTAATAGTTCCACCTTGGATCCTACTCTTTTGTACTATCTTTTTTTTTTTCAGGGTCCAGTTGACCAGGTTGCACCCTGCTGAGCATTAAAGGTCTTACATAGATCTGGCACCCTGACATTTGACTGTAAAACTTCCACTTTTTGCCAAGTAATACAATATCTCTCAAAGCATGTGGTGCTTTCAGCTAATTCATTTTGATGTATCCCACAATGTTCAGTGTTCTATACAATGCTCTGTGAATAAAAGACATTCATGCTTCATTATTTAGAGTTCAGATGTGAGAATGATGTTTGATGGGTTGAAATCAGGGTAAAAACCATTATGATGGTCATACTTGTGTGGAACTTTATACTTCACAACATGAAATTTTCTCTTTAACACAACAGCCCTACTATGCTTCTTTACAGACTTAGGTAGGAAAAAAAAAGAACAAGAAAGTCAATGTAAAATCTACTGAAATATGTAGGAAAAGATCTGTACAAGTCATCTACGTTCTCCCTTCACTCTTACTCCGGGCAGAAAAATCACTGAGATCTTGTGCACTGTGTCCTGAAGCGTGGATGGGATGAGGCAAGGCTGACTTCAGGGGTGGGGCTGGGCTGGGCTGGGGAGGAACACAGTTCAGGAGACCAAGGTAAGGATCTCTGTTCCAACTGGGTGCTTTTGGCTGTAGTTAGCAGTCTCAGGCTCTGCAAGGACTTGAAACCTGGCTTTCCCTTGGGTTCTCTCTGCCTAACCTTCCTTTCCTCCTACTTGATCTTTTGGGTGCAGTTCAAATCGGGATTTTAGAATTCTGGAGCAAGCTACTCCCACCCAGGACACCCCTTTCTTGAAGATCTCTCCTTTCAGTCTTTTTCTCCTGCCTAGTGACTTTACGGTCTACTTATCCACTAAGCGCAATGGGCACAGGGCCTAGTCCCATCATAGTTTCACGGGCCCGCAAAAAGTTTTTAACTTCTTTTAAAATCAAATGGAAAAATGAACACACTCTAACTTGGATTATATTCTTTCATGCAGTTTTTTGTCTTTTTTTTTTTATTTAAATGGAGGAAGGACATCCACAAAGGCAAAAGTATCTAGGTCAAAAAAAGTCCAAATGAAGCCCTGGGTGAGTTCCCCACTGAAAATCAGGACTACACAAGACCAACTGGTCAACTACCTGGTGGACTTCACCAAGATCCGCACAGTTAGCTTCAGGGCCTGATCGAATGTGCCAACTTTTTGCTCACTGGGGTTTTTTAAATGCAGCTCTAGGCAAGAATGAGGCATCATGGAAAAATTCCTGGCTGCATCTAAGAAGACACAGAAGTTCTTTGCAGGTATGTTTTCCAGAGCTGAAGAGCACAGGCTCCATGAGCAATTTAACAGTGGAGTCCAGCTTTATCAGAGGGCCAAACCTGACTTGTGACTGTGTCTGTACTCCAGCTATTACCTGTAGGACTGTCTCACCGATCTATGTACAACCCGACACCCTCTTTGAAATCCACTGTTTAGGCATTAATGCCTTTGGCATCTCTGAAACCACCCCCCCACCTCCGCTCTCTTTTTTAAAATTCATCATCAGCTGTGAACCAGGAGGCATTTTGGAGATTAAATGTTCACATGCCCCTGGCTGCCACTGGGGAGCCACCTAGCATGGCAGCACCTGAATTGTTACAAACAGTTCCTTTCAGGATAATTTTTTATAACAACCTATGGAAACTTTAACTTTCCACAAGCTATCACTTATTACCATCCTTAAATGAAAGTTGCTGCCGGCAGCTATAAATTTGGATTGGCTGGGTCGTTTCCACTTATAGCCATCAAGGCAGATTGATGATAGCTCCAGTCCTTTTGGTAAGAGTCTCAGTGTCTAGGCAGCCAACCTGGCAAGTGTTTTCTTGTTCTTTCTGTACCTAAAAATATAACAAACATTTCAAGGTAGCCCCTATGTTTTTCTTAGGTCCCAAAGATGAAGCCTTAAGATCTGAAACAAAAAAGCCAAGAGTTCCCTAACTTCCAGAGGGCACAAGGAGATAGCCTGCTAAGAAATCAGATGCTCCCCTCCAGAATGGGAGGGAGGGGAGCCCTCACTGGCCAGTGCTCTAGAGATAGAAGGGCCCTTGGGTGGGTGAAGGTAGATGCAACCTGTCTCAGCCTGGAGCTCCTACATGGCTGCATCCTGTGGCTTTACACAATGATTTCTTAGGCCTGAAATAAGGAAGGAGCTCTGCTGGCTTTACCCAGACTGATAGTCAGAAATGGCAGGGATGTATCAGGAGACAAATTCCTTTCAACCAGAGCTGACAGGAAGTTTTCTGTGAGTTATCAAAGTGAAAATGATGGGTTTAGGCACAAACCTGGATGGGGATCATCCCACGGGGCTACAGTTTTCCCACAGGATTTCCTTCTTAAATATTTTAAGTGCTGAGAGTTTTTAAAAAGTGTAACATAAGGGAAAGGAAAGTACATGCCCAGACTCGTGGCTGAGCCTGCCTCTCCCAGCAGTGCTTATCTGAACGCCTTGCCCCAAAAGTACTACTTAACGAAAGCATAGTCAAGTAGCATAATTTTAAACTCTGGGATATTTAGGCCACTTTACTAGAACTGAGGATAAGCAGGTCATTCAAGTTCTCAATTCCAAAATTATGTTAATTTCCATTCATAGTTCTAAGGGGCTGCTTCGTGGTTATTTCATAATGTTCTTTTGAAGACATAAAAATGATCCTGTGCCATTTTCTTATGTAAGAAAACACAATTCAGAATCATTTGTCTACTTTTATGAGTTTTTTCCTTTCCTCTTCACTTAAATGATGTCACAGCCACTTAAAACTATTCACATTGATGATGGGGTGTAACCCAGGCACAAATAAGGCCAAATTGCTAATACCAAGAGAAAACCATCTCAACTGACCTTCTTATAACAATTCATGAAATACTTGATCTTTAGCACAAAGAAGGGAATAGAGAAGGAAATGTTTTTCTATTTTAGGAATAAATGTCCCTATCCTCTGCTAAGGAATCATAGGTATCTTTACAGCTCTTGTTACTCCGGTCTCTGTACACTTAACATTTTAAAACAACAACAAAATAACCAAAGTGTGGGAAAACCACCCACTAGCTATTGCTCTGTTAACACAGAAGGGCCAAGCAGTTTGCAGGGGGTATGAATACCCATGCCCTAGGGTCGACAGTCTCAGAGGCTTCTGTCTCTACACCCCTCTGGCAAGCAATAGGTGCCCCCACCTCTGCATTTAGCATCCTCGATTTTCATAACCAGGGCTGGGGGAGCTTGGGCCCTAGCTTGGTGATTAAGCTGCTTGTTTATAGCCATGTTTGGTTAAATCCTGCTACCACTAACAATGGCAACTGAGCCAAACCAGGCAGATGCAAACTTCTTTTGGTCAGGCATAATTTAAAAATGTGGTTAGTTCTTAGGTCAGAGTGGTTTCAGCAATCTGGGTTTCTATCCAAGCTTGAAGCAAGAGTCCTTGCTTTAAGTGCCCCCATGTTAAAAGGGCTCCATTGGAGGCTGTACATTTGTTTTAGTTTAGTTTCAACTTAGATTTGTGCCTTAGCTCTAAGAGAAAGCATATAGGGGTAAGAGAAATGATTCCGCTCTCCAAACAGATTTCTTTAAAAAATCTCCCTATATTTTATGGAAAGAACAAATCCAACTATTAAGCTACTGATTAGCTGCTTCTCAAAGAAGTGAGGTGCTAGAGGATTTGCCAACACTTCAAAAAAGTAAAGTGGTAAATTGTCAGTTAGTAGCTAATGTGGTCTAGTGAGATACCTAAACTGGTAGTTCTCGTTCCAAAATGAATTTCTTTTGGTTTACATTGGCCTGTAAAATGTGACAGAGTTTTTTTTTTCTTGTTCCAAGTTTGACTCCAGGAAGTTCCTGGATTAACTATATCATTTCAGATATTTCACTTTACTTTAGATTAGGGGTAGTAAGTATAGAGTGTGATATACAGCCAGCCTCTTGAGCTTAGTCAGAACCTGCCAGCACAGACTCTGGGGGAGCACACTGGTGCTCAGGGGTTACTTCTAGAAACCCCCACTCACCTACACTTTGATTTCTGAGCTGTTCTCTGCTATCAAGGGGAGAGAGGGAAAGTAGGGAAGGGTGGGGAGAGAGAAGAGAGAAACCGAGACTGAGAGAGAAGGAATTTTAAACTTCTTATATTCTAAATAAAACAGTTTAACACAAGTCATTTTACAATACTGAAAACAGTACCAAAGAAATCTTGTCACCGGAGTTCACTTTATTTTCACTGGCTTTTTTATTCATTTTCCCACTGTCAAAACTTTCTTGTCCCTTTAAAAGACCTACCCTAAGTAGAACACATAAGTCAAACTAATCATTTATGATCAATTAATCACATCAACAGAACACTGGAAATTAAAGAATGTCATCTTAGATTCTCTGACAAACATTCAAGTTCTCAGCGGCAAACCTCAAATTAAAATCTCACAAGGAGCGAGAACCACCAAATTCCTATGACTTACCTAGTTTGAGATGCTGAAGGAATCGGAAACAACTTTGAGTAAATGCCCCTTCTTTCCTCCCCTGACGTTTTCTTCTAGACTGTTTGCCGTTCCCACTTTTTTTTTATCCAGACCCAGCCAAGGTGTGTTAGAGCTGAGTGATCTTTCAAAAATGTTCACTTCTCTCCCCCTTGTTTCTTTCCGTTCTTTGCTTCCAAACAAGTCCTGACAAAGGTGTGTCGAGGTTTGAAGCATGACTCCACCCTTCCAATTATCTGACACTTGCAGGATTAAAAAAAAAAATCTGCCTCCAGGAATCAAACTTTACAGGAGGCAGAAAGCTTCTCCAGTTTAGAGCCATGGGATTAACCATTTATGGGCCATGGGAAAAGGGAACAAGGGTTCAGCATAAAGGAAATGACTTTTTTTTTTAACATTTTGATTTTTAAAAATTTTTTTGTGTGTTTCTTTTTTTTTTCCATTTATTTTTATTAGTTGGAGGCTAATTACTTTACAATATTGTAGTGGTTTTTGTCATACATTGACATGAATCAGCCATGGGTTTACATGTATTCCCCATCCCGATCCCCCCTCCCACCTCCCTCTCCACCCGATCCCGCTGGGTCTTCCCAGTGCACCAGGCACTCCTCCTTACCTTTTACAGCCAGAGAACTGCCACAGCTTGGTATTCCCCTCCCTCGCTGCCATCAGTTCGGCTCAGTTCAGTCGCTCAGTCATGTCCAACTCTTTATGACCCCATGGTCTGCCCCATGCCAGGCCTCCCTGTCCATCACCAACTCTCGGAGTTTACTCAAACTCATGTCCATTGAGTCAGTGATGCCATCCAACCATCTCATCCTCTGTCGTCCCCTTCTCCTCCTGCCCTCAATCCCTCCCAGCATCAGGGTCTTTTCAAATGACTCAGTTCTTCACATCAGTGGCCAAAGTATTGGAGTTTCAGCTTCAGCATCAGTCCTTCCAATGAACATTCAAGACTGATCTCCTTTAGGATGGATTGGTTGGATCTCCTTGCAGTCCAAGGGACTCTCAAGAGTCTTCTCCAACACCACAGTTCAAAAGCATCAATTCTTCGGCACTCAGCTTTCTTTATAGTCCAACTCTCACATCCATACATGACTCCTGGAAAAACCATAGCTTTGACTAGATGGACCTTTGTTGGCAAAGTAATGTCTCTGCTTTTTAATATGCTGTCTAGGTTGGTCATAACTTTCCTTCCAAGGAGCAAGCGTCTTTTAATTTCATGGCTGTAGTCACCACCTGCAGTGATTCTGGAGCCCCCAAAATTAAAGTTTTTCACTGTTTCCATTGTTTCCCCATCTATTTGCCATGAAGTGATGGGACCAGATGCCATGATCTTAGTTTTCTGAATGTTGAGTTTTAAGCCAACTTTTTCACTCTCCTCTTTCACTTTCATCAAGAGGCTCTTTAGTAGTTCTTCACTTTCTGCCATAAGGGTGATGTCACCTGCATATCTGAGGTTATGGATACTTCTCCCGGCAATCTTGGTTTCAGCTTGTGCTTCATCCAGGCTGGCATTTCGCATGATGTACTCTGCATATAAGTTAAATAAGCAGGGTGACAATATACAGCCTTGACATACTCCTTTCCTGATTTGGAACCAGTCTGTTGTTGCATGTCCGGTTCTAACTGTTATTTCTTGACCTACATACAAATTTCTCAAGAGGCAGGTCAGGTGGTCTGGTATTCCCATCTCTTTAAGAATTTTCCACAGTTTGTTGTGATCCATACAGTTAAAGGCTTTGGCATAGCCAATAAAGCAGAAGTAGATGCTTTTCTGAACTGTCTCGCTTTTTCAATGATCCAACAGATGTTAGCAATTTGATCTCTGGTTCCTCTGCCTTTTCTAAATCCAGCTGCCCTGGGAATGGTCAAAATCCTGATGTGCGTGACTCATGGTGTATCCAGGCCTGTGGGGGACCTGTGGTCAGGGTCTGAGCCTGAGCCCTAGGAAAACTGTGAAGTTGACAGGATTTATTTCTGAGATCTGCTTCCCCTATGTATCACGGACAAATGCTGATGGCTTAGACAGTAAGAATCTGCCTGCCATGCAGGAGACCCGGTTCCATTCCTGGGTCAGGAAGATTCCCTGGAGAAGGAAATGGCAACCCACTCTGGTATTCTTGCCTGGGAAATCCCATGGACAGACAAGCCTGGCAGGCTACAGTCCTTGGGGTCACAAAGAGTTGGACATGACTGAGAAACTAACACTAACTAACTAACTCCCTTATATATACCTTTTTCCTCTTTCTCTGATTCTGACCTAACCCAGGTCAAGCTTACAAGAAGGAAACAGTGGTGAACTAATTCACAGTAAAATGTTAATGACTGAAAATACAGAGTAATTTGGTGGCATAGGGTTCACTTTTAAAAAGTAACCAGATAAAGTAATGCTGACTCCAAAGAGTGAAGTGAGGAACCCTGTTCCTTTATTGGCATTTAGCCAGCCAATAATGGAAAGAGATACTGTGAGGGGGTGGGGGGTGCGGTTAAGGACCTTCTTGGCCCTCAAATCAGCACCCACGTAGTCTCTATAAAAGCAAAGACACATGCGAACTCCCAGAGGTCCTGTAACTCCAGGTGCAACTCATAGGACCCTTAGACTTTTCTGGAGGGCCAATTTGTACCAATCTAGAAAGTTCTCATGAACACTAGATGGCATCTGGTTTTCTGGGGCCCCCTAAAGACTAACTTGAGACTCTTGGTATTGGTAATATGAGAAATCTGACCCTGGAACTCACTCAGGTGGTTCTTTGGAGCCATAACATCTTCTTGGGACCCAATGCCAGGTCTGGATTCCTTGATCTGAGGCATCATTCCAGGATCCTGGAGGGGAGTTGTGGGATTCTGGTAGCATGCATGTCTGCACCATGCTATTGTGGGTACTCATACTGAGTGGACGAGTAGCAGACCACTAAGCACCCCTTATGGGGTTCTCACTCCTAAGCTCCCAATATTTCTGCATTGAAGTTACTCATTTCAGAACACTTTGAATGGTCTAGAATGTGACACTATTGGGTTCTTGTCTCCTGGAATGTTCCTGACTTCCCTAAATAGTTACTCATCATGTCTGCTGTTCATCTCACAGAAGAGTATTGAAGAATCTGGAAGATGGAAAGCTTTCAGCATGAAATTAACATAACACTGTCTCATTCATTCACTTATTCATTAATTCATGAATTAAACAAAGATATACTGGCTCTTTGGCTCCTACTTGAAATCAGACATTGAACTGAGAATTTGGTGGTGAAATATAGATATATTTTCAGTTATTATGGAGTTCAGGGTCCAATGGAGGCAGACAGGCCTTAAATGTATTAGTCTGCTAGGACTATTGTAACAAAATACTGCTAGCCTTGCTAAAGAGAAATAGCAAGCCCCAGATGCAGTCATTTGCCCCAGCAACACAGCAAACCAAGACTTTATTGCAGTTTCCACTTTTCCTAGAAATGGAATCTTTAAGTAGACAATTCTAAATTTCCTGATCAGCACTTCAGTTCAGTTCAGTCGCTCAGTCGTGTCTGACTCTTTGTGACCCCATGAATCGCAGCATGCCAGGCCTCCCTGTCTATCACCAACTCCTGGAGTTTACTCAAACTCAAGTCCATCGAGTCGGTGATGCCATCCAGTCATCTCATCCTCTGTTGTCCCCTTCTCCTCCTGCCCCCAATCCCTCCCAGCATCAGGGTCTTTTCCAGTGAGTCAACACTTTGCATGAGGTGGCCAAAGTATTGGAATTTCAGGTTCAGCATCAGTCCTTCCAATGAACACCCAGGACTGATCTCTTTTAGGATGGACTGGTTGGATCTCCTTGCAGCCCAAGGGACTCTCAAGAGTCTTCTCCAACACCACAGTTCAAAAGCATCAATTTTTCGGCGCTCAGCTTTCTTCACAGTCCAACTCTCACATCCATACATGACCACTAGAAAAACCATAGGCTTGATCAGTGCTTAGTGAGGTAATTTGCATTGTAAGAACCCTGCCATTCCCTTCCCCCCAAAATGATGACCTGGCCTGAAACAATTTTTTTCTTATCTTTTGCTAATAACATCCTTGCCCACCCTCCTCTGTCTATAAAAACGTTCCATTTTGTACAGCCCCTCAGAGAGCTTCTTTTTATTGGACCAGATGCTCCTTGATTCTTGAATCTTTGAACAAAGCCAATTAGACCTTCAAATCTACTCTGTCAACTTTTTCTTTTTTAACAGATTGGTGGCAGCAGTAGGATCCAGATGAACTTCTGAAGGCATTCAGAACATTCAAGTGTGGTGCCACATAACCCATTTTGAATTCATGCCTTTCTCACTGTTTCCAAGGGATGTTGGCGAGTTCCTCTCTGCTAAGCTATGCTTTTTTGCATTCAAGCTCCCAATCTAATCTGCTTTCCTCCTCAGAACAAGTCAGCTTGAGCACGTAGATGATTCTACTCAGAACCCAACTGAACTGGAGATGGTTCTGCCTGCAGCCCATTCTCTAACCTTTTAGACCACAGTTATCAGAGTGGAAAACCCAGCCCTTGGCTCTGTCCCTGGATTCCACATTGAACATTGCTGATAGTTTGGTCTGCAGTTCTGTTGTGAATCCTTCCTCAGGTTTCATGTTGGTAGCTGCTGCTGGTAACTGGAGCTTTTCATTTATGTGGAAGCAGATCACAGGCCCCATTCCTTGGGTTTGCTGGTCCAATCGTTTCCCCAGTCCAAGGTTCCATGGGAACTGATGGTGGTGCACATAGGTCTGTCTTCTGGCCAGGACAAGTGAACATCTCTTCGTTGCTGCCAGTATGTTAAGGTGTTTGTCTTGTTTTGTGCAGATAAAGGCTATTGCTCAGTTGGTACCTGGAAAGCCAAAAGAAACTCCTGTGAGGTTTTGTCACCAGATCCCAGATCCCATGTTGAGAACTACTGGTGGCAGTGGTAGTCCTCCATTTATTTGGGATCATTCCACAGTCCCCATTTTGGGGGACCTGCAGATTCAGTTCTTTCTGCATGCCCCAGATTATTAGTGTGGCTCCAAGAAACCCAAAGACCTAGTTAAGAGCAATGGGATACTTTATATCTAAAGAGTTGTGTGAGCCACCTTATGGCACACTCATTTACTTTATGTTTAACATCTATAGTTCTGGAATGGAAGTTGAAGATGGCAAGATTTTACTAAAAACAATCTAGAATTACAATGGTCATTATGAAGAAAATTTCAAAGAGACAAGATCATTTTAACAGTGCACTTAAGAGCAAGAATTCCCAAATCAAACAGAATGGAATACCTATTTTAATTAGTATGATGAAGCCTCTAAAATTTTTTGAAATTTCAAAACAGTTTCATCAAGATTTGTTGTAAAAGACTAATGAGAAATGAAAGACACAGTCAGTATTTAAAACAAAACCTAGGCCTCTCCCATTACACTCTTCTAGGAGTTCATCAAAACACTGGCGCAGAAATTGATGCCTCAATTATAAACAACTGAAAGAAACACAGGAAAAAAGATTGCCCTCAAAGGCTCTAGGCAGATTCTTCAACTTCAACTTAAGTGCTCTGATACAGAACCCTCCCAGAGTTGCCAAAACTCTGAGGGATTTTCTGGTAAACTGCTGTATTATTCTCTTAAACAGCCAAGGGGGAACTAAAGTTAAAATTTATTGGGTTGTTCAATACTACCAGAAATATTCAGTTTGTCCCAACTGAAACCTGACAAGATATTTGAAAGGATTTAAGAACTTGATGATTAGAAATGTGGCCAGATTGGAAGCTGTTATTCAGGGCCTGCTAGGAATTTTTTTTTTAAAGGGCTTCTCCCCTAAGCTAAATGTACTGAGAGAAAGAGATATTCCAACCATAGGTGGATGAGTGCATCAGTCCTTTTTTGTCAATTCTCAAACTTCCTTTATTCATTTCAAAATAGTTGTAGATATTGGGACATTAGAAACAGAATTTTCCTGTAAATATGCCCCCCAAATTCCATCTTGGAGAAAATTTGGATACCTTCTCCATGAATTTTCTACCCTCATCTTCTCTGGGACCTAAGAGCCATTCTTTGAAATACACATGTTTCTCTGGGGAAGAAGTATTTGAAAATTGGGAAGATTAAAAAAAAAAGCAAAATCAAGGGTCTTCTCCACAAATATGAGTAGCTATAAGATCTCTGTTTGCATGTCTGTGTGTGTCTATATGTACATGTTATGGATGTGTGATACTTTCTACCTATGATTGGTATTGCCAAAAATAATTTTGCAAAAGAGCTGTATTTAATTTGATTTAAACTCAAGTGCTTATATAAACTAAGAGTTGGGTATTCCACAACTCTCAGAATATAGAGACTAACCCAAATGTTCTTTTTAAGTCCATGTGATCTAAGATTAATCTTTCATAAATAAAATTTAGTTAAAGTTTGTTGGTTTAATTCAAACAGACATGTCTTTAGAGTTATCAGCATTAAATACTAACACTTTTAATTCTACATTTGTTTACAAATTCACCAGTAAGAGAAATAGATATGATGAAGTTCAGATAGTACAAAACACTTTTGGGACCAAATGATTTAGTTTGGGAAAAGAGTTTATAAACATTTTATCAATTATATTTTCTGGCATATGTACTTAAAACTAGCTTCTAAAATATTTTGGTAAACTGGAACCTTAGAGTTTTGGTAAATTAAGGTTAATGATAGAAATTCATTGAATAGAGTGTTTCAAAAAAACTAAAATATTATTTATTGAACATAGGCTTATCTATTTTTGGCTTCTTTTTAGAGAAACTAAAGGTAAATTTGGTTCTGTTAGAAAACATGTCTTTTTATCACAGTGAAAGATTATATTGTGAAGAAGCACGTTTCTAGAAATAATGAAATGTATTCACAAATTTGTCAATCTAAAGAATGCTGGTATAAGAGATAGTCTGCAATTGTTTACATCCTAAATTTTCACTAGAAATTAAGGGTTTAGAATAGTAATGTTATTAAAGCTACTGAAAATAAAAAAAGCAAGGCATCTCCATATGCCAGGAAAGTAGATTGTGTTTTTGGCTAAGAAAAGGAATGAGGATTGAAGATGCATTTTTGTTAGAAGTGAGAGTAATTTTGTCTAAACTGGAATATCTGTTTATTTCAGAAAGAAAGGGAAAAAAGTATTGCACCTCATGTAATCAAACTGATTAAAATCCAATTTTTACTATAAGGGTTTTAAAATTTAAAGTTTAACATCATAGTATATTTATGTTAAAGTAGAACTTAAATTTACTTTCATCTGTTAACTAAATAATTAAGAATTGTTTTATATTGATCCATAATCTTATTTAGTCGAGTGTCCAACCTTTGGATATTTCTGACAAACTTTCCAAAATCAAGTTCCAAAAATGAAGTTTTTCTGATCTAGAAAAAACTTTGGGATTTTTCCAGAGGGCCCCTGGAACATCCCACAATATTTGTTAAACTAGTTAGGCTTTCTTCATATATTAAATTACATGAGAAGCATTGCCAAATAAGAAGTAACATTAAGGTATTTTTTCTTAATGTTGTGTCTTCAGAGGTAGATGTTGTAAGTGTTCCAGAAATTATGTAAAATGCCTGGAAGTCTAACGCGCCCTGGTATAAAATGTCATCTGTCATCAAAATTGAGGCTTGCACTAAAGGAACTGAACATGAGTATCATGGAAATTCCCTGGCTGACTTTCTTGCAAGGACAGCAGCAATAGAATCTATAGAGATTGTGGCACTTGTGGGTGAAGCCCATTCTGCTTCTGCAGAAAATGACCCCTCATTGCCTGACTTCTGACATTCTGATGTCCTTGTAACATGGCAACAGTCTGCTCCTGAATCAGAGACATTAAGATGGGTAAACAATGGCTGTAAATGAAACGAACAGAAAGGGCTATGGGGAAAAAAAAAGGCAGTGACTTGGTTCTTCCCGGTTCCCTGGCAAAATCCATTTTGTTTTCAAATTTCTTAATCCACTATAGGGAAAACTTTTTATTTGTCCCCAGGGGTCTCAGAACTTCTGGGTCCTTTGAGTGTCTCTCCTTGGACTTTGTTCAGTTGTCATTTAGTATAGGTGATCAATATGTTCTTATTGTTGCATGTATGTTTTTTGAATGGGTTGTAGCATTCCCTTCTTGCACTTATATCAACAATCAGGCCAAATTTAATATAAACAACAAGTTAGTTTCACTGAGATTATGCTTGGGAAAAAATGCAAAGCAAATTATGTTTGTAACTTTATAGATATTAGATTCTAGTCCTGTTAATTGTCTTTGAGGTTTTATTATATAACTGTAAATTAGACTGAATCCTGAATTGTAGTTTCCTCAGATATCTGGCTGCGAGAAATGTTTTAAAATTTCTCCCACCCTTCTGTTTTGAAATCACAAGAACAAAGATGGCCCTTCAATCACCTTAAAAGGGGCTGTCCCAGGTTCTCCCTCCTACCCAGATGGCAGTAAGACTACAGGACTTGAACTTCGGGTACACATCTCACAACTAAAGGACTATACCTGACCTGTGGTTCTGCACAGATGCGAGAGACCTCCAAATCTAATTGACAAGGAAGAGCTGCCATCAAGGTAGGCTGCTTCCACCCAAAGAGATGAATTAAGAATTCCTACTTAAACATGAAACCTTTTCTTCTCTTTCCTTTACTCTGGCATTGACCTAGAAAGATAACACCCTCATCTGTATCTCCCAAGACACTGAGAAGGGGGGTAAACTCTGAAATTCAGAGCAACTTTTATTTCAGGCTAAGAGAAAAATCTCACCCACTCCCGACTTGAAGGGGCTCACACAACAATTTTTACAAATGAATCCATTAACAGTGCCACCTTCATGGAAGCAAGTTTGTGCCCCAACAAGATTTACTTTTGTCTGTGGTTGTAACCTATGAGTGGACCTAGGGGGTGCCTGAATGGCTGAAGCGCAGCTGAGCAGTGCCTCTTAGGTTATCTAACCATGTCCCTAACTATTCTAAAAAGGACTGACCAGGAGTTTTTTCATGATTCACAGTTTCTGTCTTTAGCAGTGAATACGGCCTAGTTTTCTGACTAGGAGTAGATGTAAGTGAGACTATGATCAGTAACCTCTCCGAAACTCTTTTTTTCTTATTTCAGTTTTATCGAGATATAATCTACATACAGCACTGTATAGGTTCAAGATGCACAGATTAAAGACTTGATCTTCACACATCATGAAATGATTATCACACTGAATTTAGTGAATACCCATCATCTCACATAGATGTGAAATTAAAGAAATAGAAAAAATATTTATTCTTTGTGATGAGAACTCCTAAGATTTCCTCTCTTAATGATTTTCATATATAACCTATGGCAGTGTTAATTACATTTATTTTGCTGTACTTTGCAACCCTAATACTTATTTATCTTATAATTAGAAGTTTGTACCTTTTGACTGCCTTCATTCATTTCCCCCTCCTCCTGCTCCTCACCTCTAGTAACCACAAACCTAATCACTTTTTCTGAGTGAGTTTGCTTTTGAAATATGGTTGGCCAACACTATGTTAGTTCTTGGTGCACAACATAGTGATTTGATATTTCTATACATTTCAAAATGATCACTGCAAGTCTATTTATAATATGTCACTGTATGGAGATACGATGTAGTTCTTGACTATGTTTCCCACACTGTACATTTCATGTTTGTGAGTCATTTATTTTGTACTTCTTAATCTCCCTCACCTACTTCTCTCCTTCCTCTATCTTCCTGAGACCTCTCCTTAACCCTTGATGATAAAGCAGATTCTCTTGCTAAGCAATTAGCTTCCCAGCAAAAATCATTGGACTCTCTAGCCAAGTTTGTTCTTGATAATAGGATAGTCCTTGATTATCTTTTAGCTAAACAGGAGGTGTCTGTGCTGTGGCCCACACTACCTGATGCACCTGGATTAGCACTTTGTGAGGAGTTGAAACTCGGCTACAAACGATTACTGAGTAAATAGATAATTAATGAGAACCTACTCTACTGCTCAGGGAACTCTGAGTGAGTGAAAGTCACTCAGTCTTTGCAACCCCATGGACTATACAGTCCATGGAATTCTCCAGGCCAGAACACTGGAGTGGATAGCCTTTCCCTTCTCCTGGGGATCTTCCCAACCCAGGAATCAAACCAGGGTCTTCTGCATTGCAGGTGGATTCTTTACCAACTGAGCTATCAGGGAACTCTGTGGTGACCCAAATGGGAAGGAAATCCAAAAAGAGAGGATATATATACATGCACACACACACATATATGTATAGCTGATTCACTTCACTGTACAGTAGAAACTAACACATTGTAAAGCAACTATACTCCAATAAAAATTAAATAAAATAAAATTTTAAAAAATCACTGATCAAGCCACTTGGCTTAGAAATAACCCCTTTGACAGTGTCTTTTTACTTCATTCTGATTGGTTTGGGTTTTGGGGATCAGGGCTCCAAAGTGTACTCCAAACACTGGGAATTGATCTATTTATAGTTATTGTAAAAATCCCCCTGGTGCATCGTATCCTCTCAAAAACTATAAATACATGTTCGCAGCCACTAACTGCCAAGCAAATGATCTCCCTGAGACTGGCATGTCAGAAAAGGAAAGAGAATGACCAACTTAAGGATTATGAACAGGGGACTGTGACCTGCGACTGTCACAGGAATTAAACCAAACAGAAGGACCTCAGGATGCCATACCCATGATTAAGGAAGCTGCAAGAGCTACAGAGTGGTAGCCAAGAGTGGCACTAATGCCTTAAATTTTGATCATGTCTCTCAGTTAGAGTTTACCAAAAGGGGATTTGCTAAAAAAATAAAACAAGACCCAAACCATTTGTCCCATGTTAGTGTGCTAAGTTGCTTCAGTTGTGTCCAACTCTGTGGGACCCTATTGACTGTAGCCCACCAGGCTCCTCTGTCCACGGGATTCCCCAGGCAAGAACATGGAGTGGGTTGCCCTGCCCTCCTCCAGGGGATCTTCTTGACCCAGGGATCAAACCCGCATCTCTTGTCTCCTGCATTGGCAAGCGGATTCTTTACCACTAGCTCCACTAGGGAAGCCCCTCATTTGCCCCAACAACAGCTAAATGAGTCTTAACTGCAGTTTCAACCTCTCCAGGTAGGTGACTTTTAAACAGACATTGAAATTTCCTGATCAGCCCTATTGAGGTAATCTGAATAAAAAGACCCTTGCCATTCCTTTACCCCCAACATAAGATGACCTGGCCTGGAACAATTTTTTTTTCAGGCTAATAACATACTTGCCCCTCTCTCCTTCTGCCTATAAAAGCCTTCCATTTTGTACAACCCCTAGGAGAATCCTTCTGTTTACTGAATGGGATGCTGTTTGATTCATCATTGAATGAAACCAACTAGATCTTCAAATTAACTCCATGTAATTTTTTAAAAAAGCTTAAACAACACAAATTTATCATCTCCAACTCTGGACGATAGAAGTCCCAGATCAAGGGATTGGAAGGCTTGGCTCATCCTGAGGCCTCTCTCCTTGGTTTGCAGATTGCTATCTTCTTGCCTGGACTGCTGCAGTCCATGGGGTCACAAAGAGTTGGACACGACTGGGTGACTGAATGACAACATCTTGCCATCTTTGCACGGCCCTCTCTGTGAGTCTCTGGTCTGTGTGTCTTACTCTCCTCTTACTACAGGGACACCAGTCAGATTGGATTAGGGTTCACCTAACAGTCTTGTTTTAACCTAATTGCTTCTTATAAGGTCATATCTCCAAATAATATTATCACATTCTCAGGTATTGGGAGCTAGGCTTCAATATCTGAATTTTGAGAGGAGACAATTCTTAACAAATTATCTACATAACAAACACGTATGTACCAATGTACAATTAAGAATGTGGTAACCACTATAAAGAAGAATTCTGGATACTGTGAGAGAGCAAAAGAGGAGACATAATCTTAAAAGATACATGAGAAAGTGCAGTTAAGAAAGTGACACTAAACTGATGAAGGTAGAAAAGAGATCACACAGGTGAAAGGAGAGATGGAGAGTGTTCTGGAATCTAGAAAAAGAAAGAGAAGGCTCTGAAGTGAAAGACACATGGTGAGTTTGAGGAAGAGGGTGAAGCAATATATACAAGCGCACCAATTGGAGGGAGGGTGGCAGTGAAAAAGAAGCTGGAGAGATAGGCAGGGACTGGATCATACAAGGTCTCATGAGCTGTGGTAGGGAGGTGTTTTTTGGTACTTGACAAATGTTCTTAAATTGACATAAGGGAATAACTCTATGTCGGCACTGACTGTTTATATCATTATGAAAAAAGAGAGAGTGGAACTAATCTTTCTAATATCTATTATGTGCCAAATGGTTTACATACTTATTTTAACCTCTATAGTAACTCTTAACCTCTACAGTAATTGTAAGAGGTATATACTGTTATTATCTTCATTTTATAGCTGAGAAGAGTGAAATTCAGAGAGGCTGAGTCACCAGGCCAAAGATCTTACAACTGATAAGTGGTTCCAGAGATAGGTAAGGTGATGGAAAAGGAGTTAATGATTGATCATGCCTACACAGTGAGGCCTCCATAAAACCCCAATAGTATGTGATTTAGTGAGTCTCCAAGTTGGTGAACACATCTACATACTGGGAGGGTGACACACCTCATCCTCCCCCAACTCCATGGGGACAGAAGGCTTTGCTCTCAGGACCCTCCCAGACCTCATCCTATGCACCTCTTTATCTGGCTGGCTGTTCATCTATCTTTTATCATATCTTTTAACAGATTGGTAAACAAAAATGTTTCCCTGAATTCTGTGAGCTATTCTAGCAAATAATCAAATCCATGGGGAAGAGGGTAATGGAAACCTCCAGTCTGTAGCCAAGTTGAACAGAAGTTGTGAGCCTATGACTTGCCATGGGCATCTGAAGTTGGGGAACCATCTTGTGGGACTGAGCCCTTAACCTGTGGGATCTGATGCTGTCTTCAGGTAGACAGCATCTTCACTGATTGAATTGTTGGATATCTGACTGTGTAGCAGCACTGGCTAGTGTGGGGAGAAAAATCCATCTGGTGTTGGGAGTGCTGAATATGGTAGTGGTGTGAGAGTAATGACAAACAGGAGGAGGATGGGAGATTTCTATACAGTGGCAGAGCCTATATTCCACTTGACTTTTGAAGCTTTGTGTACTGTATCTTAAAATATAAGTATGCCCATAGCTTTGAATTGAAATAGGCAGTATTGGAACAGGTCAGGATGAGGGCAAGTGAAATAAGTTCTTAAATAAGAACTAAAATCCTTGGAATAGTAGGGATATTTTCAGTCAACACCATTATGGTGCTGGTATAATTTATTGATGACGTTAGATAAAAATCCGTCTATTAGGACTTGACACCCACAGAATCTATTACTCAGCTATAACTACTATATAAAACCAAACATGCTAACCAACCATAGGAATCAGCATGACAGGTTTTTTCCTTCCCTTGGGTTTCTGTAATAATACGGGTATTCTCCAGGGACAACGAAAAAGTCAGATCTAAAACAAATAAATCAAAAAGTAATTCATCCAGGATCCTCTGAGCTTACTCAATAGTTGTGTGTATGGAGGTATGTGTGTTTGTGGTGTGCATGGATGCTCCCATATATTCATATGTGCATGTGTGAGTATTGTTTACAGAGTCTTGTACTAGGCACTTTGGGGAGAAGAAAATTAAAAGAATTAAGTCCTTATATTCTAGTTACTTTAGGCTCATAGTTTATTGCACTTGGCAAAATCATTTGCAGTAAGACATTATCTTGGTACATGGAGTAAAAGAAACCTTATGTTCACCCAACATTCATATAACATGTTCCTACCATATGCTTGGTACTAAAATAATGGTCTCCTAAATGCTTTAAACTAAACCAAGAAGCAACAAAATTCTTGCTAAAATGAAGAACGAGATTTAGGAGATAGCAGTGACTAAGAT
Source organism: Cervus canadensis (assembly GCF_019320065.1). NCBI lineage: Eukaryota > Metazoa > Chordata > Mammalia > Artiodactyla > Cervidae > Cervus > Cervus canadensis. Next base: position 26,192,045 of record NC_057393.1, on the reverse strand, counting down.
GCCGGAAAGGTGTTTCTTGTTCCTGCTCCATTTGGAGCTATGTTGATGAGTCATATTTAATCAATTTTTTGATGCATCAGAAAGGAAATTTCCCTAAGAGGCAACTGAAAAAAACATTCACCCTGCCCAGATTACCTACTGACTTTTAAATAGGTTGAGGAGGAAAAAAATGTATGTTTACGTGTAGCCCAGACTGGCACCTGGTGACCACTTTCATTCCTCACTGAGTGAACAAGAGTGTAGGTGGCCCCCATTTTCCATGGCTGACGAGTTTCTGAAAAGTGATGTGTAAATCCAGTTTTTGTCATCAGGGCGGGGTTTTTGTCAAATGGATAGTTACTACCTCACCAATCGTGGATTTCTCTTGATTTGTTTGGTTAAAAGGAGTGAACCCTGTAGATGGATTTCTACCTATTCTATGACCCTCTACCCATAAAACAGAAACACATGTAAGTGACATGGTATTCTGATGCTACTTTCATCTGGGGATCCTGAAGCTTTGGGACACACTTCCCTTGCATTTCTAAGAAACAACATGAAGTGAATTTCACTGAGAAGGAGGTGAAGTTCATGAGAAGGAGATGAGAGAAGAAAGTTTTCTATTTAGTGAGACGATTTCAGTATCTATAATCATTGATTCAGCTCTTTTGTGGACAGTAAATCCACTGAATTTAAAAAATGAATTCCTATACATTAAAATAAAAATGATACAATAATTATTTGCCACTGTTTGAGACTACCTTTCTAAGGCTAGAAGACCATATTTCCTACTAGCTTTCTCTTTGGTTAGCAAGTGCTCCTGGATAATAAGACTTCCTTGTAAACAATTATGATAGCAGCATATGTCAGAGTCTATGGAGAGGTTTGGCTTTTGGAAAGATGCAGCTACAAAATAGTACCAACTTCTGCCCTTCACTATTGGCTTAAAGTCTCCATCTGCTCTTCTTGACTATAATGGTTCTTGAATTGTTCCCAAATTTTGTTCCTTGCTGCCTTTATTATAATAACAAAGCAACCTGGTTTCCTTTCTTCCAATTTCAGATCTATTCATTCTTTTATCCATTCAAAACTCACGCTTATTTGCAGAATGAATAAAGAAACATCTATTGAGGATCTACCATGAAGAAGGTTTTAGGTGTATAGATGCAATTGAGAATGAGCTGTAAAACCTGCCCTCAAGGCACTGACAATGTAAAGGAAATATACATGGCTCTATTCACCACATGGACAAATGATTACAATACAGGGCAGAATAATTCACAAGAGAATGAAAAACTATGGAAATTCACTTCCAACTGGGGGCAAAAGCTTCATGAAAGTGGTGTTATTTGAGCTGGACTTTGAAGGCTGAATGGTACTCAGAAAATGGGGGTGAAGATGGAACTTCAAGTACAGAGTCCAGCATGAGAGGCACAGACCCAGGAGAGAGTGGAGGAGTGAAGGAAAGTGAAACATATTATGAAAAAGGAGTAGGTGGGGAGAGGTCTGAAGTATGGGTGTGGCCATCAGATCATGGGGAATCTGAAATGCCAGTCTGCGAGGGTCTGTGTTGTTCTGTAGGTGAAGGAGAGTTGTGGGAAGTAAAAAAATAAAATGATGAGAACTGGGCCAAAGATGGATTTGGTGATAGTGCAGAGTAGATCAAAAAAGATAGAGATGGGACAGTGGGGCTGATCAGAAGACTGTGGCAGCAATAGTTTAATAGCAATAGGTGAAAGACAGTAAGGGCCTCAGGTTTAGCAAGGCAAAGGTGAAAAAGGAAAGGAACCCAGGTGTATCAGTGAGGCTAGGACAAGACATCTAGCGACTACTGTTGAATGATAGAGAGGGCAGGGCCTAGGAAGACGCTGAGAGTTTTCCAAACCAAACACACACCACGGCACCATCCCTCCCCTTTCCTACTAAGTTACCTTCCTCAAAAGTCTACCTGTTAGAGCTTACATTTCAATGGAGGATACAGGAAAAAAAAGTCACTCTCTTTGGTTTGGATTCTTCTCTGTCTCCATTTTGTCTATGTTCATGACCTAATACATTACAAATAGGAGGTTTTAAAAAATGTTTTACTTTTCTGTCTTGAAAAATGTAGATATTAAGACAATAGGATAATATTAAAATTTATCAACAATAGGTAATACATGTAATAAGTGAAAAACCACCATGTGTTATGTCTAACACACGCCCTAAGTTATCTGCAGCTTGTTTCTAATAATTCAATATTTATAGTTTTACCAAAAGTCAGCATGGACCAAAGAAAAATAAGTGACATGTGGGCCTTAGCAGATGCTATTCTTTCATAAACCAGAGAAAAATATGCTTGTAATCCAAAAGCTTCCTGCATTCATGGAAGAAATGAAAATCCTCCTGTCTGAGTGAGAAGTGATTTCTAGCCTGACATTTGGCAGTGTTGACCTGCCCACCCTGATGGTGTTAAGCCTTTGTAAGAACTGGGGAAACCAAGATATTTGCACTTTATTTGCTCAGAAGTGACATGGGAGATATGTCAGAAGCATCAAGGGGATGAAAAGTTCAATGCTGCTCAGACAAAGATGTGCACTCAGAAGTGCATATAAGTAAGCCAGTTATTTAAAATTTGTATTAGGCTTGATCTCTATTGAGAAGCAAGAGAAAACAATTTAACAAAACAGCAGGAAACCACCTGACAGTGGGCTTTATTACTGCATTTTATTGGCTTTTAGCCCAAAGATTTGCAAGGTCTGTGTCAGGTGATGAGCTTTCCTTTGTACTGTAGGCCATGATTCAGAAGATGGGTTTGGTTCCCACAAAACATGTCCCCACAAGGACTATCTTCGTTAAGATGAAGACCACACCCTATTATCTGGTTTGTGATTACCACTATTTTCCTCATGGATATTAACTCCTGAACATAGACTCACACTGAAAATCAGATCTCATTGTCTGACATTGCTATTGACTTATATTCCACTGATTATAACATGAATCTGAAAGTTTCTGAATTATTGTTATACCAGTGGTTCCCATCTTGTGTTTTGGAGGATCTGGTGTTATAGCCATCTGCCAGAATCAGATGTAAGTCACATAACTTACATTCAGTAAAATTTGCCTTAAGAGACAGATGAGTTTTGTCAAAAGCATATAGGTGTTTCACCTCCACCACATTCAAGATACAGAACAGCTTCATCATACCCCCAAATCTCTTGTGCTCCTTTATAGCCCCACTTTCCAGTCCCTGGTGACTGTTCATCTATTCTCTGTTCCCATAGTTCTGCCTTTTCCAGAATGTCCTGGCTTCTTTGACTTAACAATTGAGATTCATCCATATCATTATGCCCATGACTCCTTTGTATTTTTATAACTAATACTCCATTGTTTGGATATGCAATTTTCATACATTCACATATTGATGGCTATTTGGATTGTGTCCAATTTTTGTTTAATTATAAATAAAGTTGCTATAATCTCATGTACAGATTTTATATTAATGTAAGTTTCCATCTCTCTTGAGTAAGTATCTAGGAGTGGAATACTGACCTAGATAAATACAGATAGTGGACAAGAAACTGGCAAATTGCTTTAAAAAATGTTTGTACCCTTTTGCATGTCTTCCAATAACGTGAGAATTCATTGTTCTGCGTTCTTGTTAGCTCTTAGTACTGTCCATTTGTTTGATTTTTGCCATTCTATTAAGTGTGTAGTGGGATTTTTATTATGGTTTTACTTTGTATTTCTCTGGTGACTGATGATGTGGACCATCATGATGTGTATGGGCTTATTTGCTACTCATATATCTTCTTTGGTGAAGTGTCTGTTCAAATCTTTGCCCATTTTCAAACTGGGTTGTTTTCTTATTATTGAATTTGAGAATTCTTCATATATTCTGGATACAAGTCTTTATTGGACAGGTGTTTTTCCAAATATTTTATTTTAGTCTGTGGCTAGAAGTGACGTTTTCTTGAGTTTCTTAGAAGTCCAATTTATCTTTCTTTTTCTATTATATTATTGGAGACATGTGTAAGAAAACTCCTCCCTCCTGTCTCTTATGTCATTGCTGTTTTTCTTTTAACTTACACAAGCATACAGAAGTGTGAATACACACACACAATTCGCAAGTATCCATAATTGAATACATGGTTGGTATTATTTTGAACAAACTGTTATATATTAGATCAACTAAGAAGAAGAGAAACAACAGGATTTTGTTGTAAGAAAACTTCTGCATTTTTTTAGTATCTCAAAGTATACTTCCAGACCATGAGACATGCTAGATATAAAAAAGGTTACGTCAGAATAAAAAAAACTAGTCCACTACTTAAGAAGTTATGAAAAACTAAGTATTTATGCAATTAATAGCTTCTAAATAAATAAAAATTAGGATTAAGGAGACATAAACCCATAACCATAGTTGTTTAAACACTATTTTAATAATTGATAGAAGAAGAAAATAGTCTCTCAGGATATTTATATTTGAAAAACTTGTCAAGTTTACCAATATGACTTAAAGGACGTTTATAGAACACTATACCAAACAGTAACAGAAAACGTGTTCAGTTTAAGTATACAAAGAGCTTTCATCAAAAGAAAACCATAAACTAAGCCATAAAACAAATCTCAGCAAATTTCAAACCATACTGAAATATAGAACTTATAAAATATACTCTCTGACTACAGAAGTGTTAAATTAATCAGTATATAATAGAGAACAAACTAGTGGTTACCAGCAGGGAGAGAGAAGGGTGGAGGGGAAAATAAATGTAGGGGATTAAAAGGTATAAAGCACTATGTATAAAATAAGCTACAAGGATATATTGTACAACACAGGGACTATAGCCAAAATTTTATAAAAATGATAAGTATAACCTTTAAAAATTGTGAATCACTATGTTGTACATCAGTAACATATTATACATCAAGCACATTTCAAAAAAAAAAAAAATCAGTATCTAAAAGGTATCTAGAAAACTCCTAAGTGTTTGGGGTTTATTTTTATTTTCTTAAACTTTTAATTTTGTATTGGGGTATAGCTGATTAATAAACAATGTTGAGATAGTTTCAGGTAAACAGGGAAGGGACTCAGCCATAAATATACATACATCCATTCTCCCCCAAACTCCCCTCCCCTCCAGGCTGCCTCCACATAACACTGAGCAGAGTCTCATGTGCTATACAGTAGGTTCTTGTTGTATACCACACAATTTTTGACCACTATCATTTTCCTTCTCTCTATAGAACTTCTAACATTGCTTTGAAGGCAGGTCTATTGGGCAACTCAGTTCCTCAATTTTTGTTTGTATCAGAAATCTTTATTTCTCTTTCACTTTTGAAGGATAATTTCACCGGGCACAGAACTGTAGGCTCAGTTCAGTTCAGTTCAGTCATTCAGTTGTGTCTGACTCTTTGCGACCCCATAGACTGCAGCACACCAGGCCTCCCTGTCCATCACCAACTTCCAGAGTTTACTCAAACTCATGTCCATTGAGTCAGTGATACCATCCAAACATCTCATCCTCTGTCGTCCCCTTCTCCTCCGGCCTTCAATCTTTCCCAGCATCAAGGTCTTTTCAGATGAGTCAGTTCTTCACATCACATGACCAAAGTATTGAAGTTTCAGCTTCAGCATCAGTCCTTTCAATGAATATTCAGGACTGATTTCCTTCAGGAGTGATTGGCTGGATCTCCTTGCAGTCCAAGGGACTCTCAAGAGTCTTCTCCAACACCACAGTTCAAAAGCATCAATTCTTTGGTGCTCAGCTTCCTTTATAGTCCAACTCTCAGATCCATACATGACTACTGGAAAAACCATAGCCTTGACTAGATGGACCTGTGTTGGTAAAGTAATGTTGCTGCTTCATAATATGCTGTCTAAGTTGGTCATAGCTTTTCTTCCAAGGAGCGTCTTTTAATTTCATGGCTGCAGTCACCACCTGCAGTGATTTTGGAGCCCCCAAAGTAAAAGTCTGTCACTGTTTCCACTGTTTCCCCATCTATTTGCCATGAAGTGATGGGACCAGATGCCATGATCTTAGTTTTCTGAATGTTGAGCTTTAAGCCAAATTTTTCACTCTTCTCTTTCATCAAGAGGCTCTTTAGCTCTTCTTCACTTTCTGCCATAAGGGTGGTGTCATCTGCATATCTGAGATTATTGATATTTCTCCCAGAAATCTTGATTCCAGCTTGTGCTTCATCCAGTCCAGCATTTCTCATGATGTACTCTGCATATAAGTTAAATAAGCAGGGTGACAATATACAGCCTTGACATACTCCTTTTCCTATTTGGAACCAGTCTGTAGAGGATTTTTTTCTCTTAACACTTTAAATATTTCAATCCACTCATTGTATGGTTTCTGAGAAGTCAGCTATAATTCTTATTTTTGTTCTTCCATAGGTAAGGTATTCTGACTTTTCGGCATTTTTTTTCTTTTATTTTCTGTAGCTTGAAAATGATACACCTATGGGTAGTTTTTTGTTTTTTTTTTGTTTTTTTTTTTTTTAGCATTTATCCTGTTTTGTGTTCTCAAAGCCTCCTGTCTGGGATTTGGTGTATGACATGAATTTGGGGAAATTCTCAGCCATTATTGCTTTAAATATTTCTTTTGCTTCTTTCTCCCTTTATTATCCTTCTCGCATCCCTGTCAGATGTGTTGCACCTTTTGTAATAGTTTCACAGACCTATATTTTGCAGTCATTTGTTCTTTTTGCTTTTCTGTTTTTGTGACATCCATTGATATATCCTCTAACCCTTAGACACTTTCCTCAGCTACAGCTAGTCTACTAATAAGCCTGTCAAAGGCATTTTAAAATTTCCTTTATGATGTTTTTCTATTATCTAGGATTTCTTTTTGGTTCTTCCTTAATATTTCCATCTCTCTGCCTACATTGCCCATCTGTTCCTGCATCCTGTCTGCTTCGTCCATTAGAGCCAATGGCATAGTAATTGTAGTAGTTTTAAACTCCCAGTCTGATAATCCCCAAATCTCTGCTGTATCTGGTTCTAATGCATATCTGATTCTTCATATTGTGTGTTTTTGCCTTTTGGTGTGCCTTCTAATTTTTTTATTGCTAAGCTGGATACGATGTACTAGGTAAAACGAATAGCTGTAAACAGACATCTAGGTATGTGGTGGTGAGGTGTAGGAGAGGGGAGCGTTCTTTAGTCCTGTGATTAGGTCTCAGTCTTAAAGTTTATGCCTTTGGACTGTGAACTTTACAACTATTTGGATTTTTTTTTCTACCCATGTAAGTGGGACAGAATAGCTAGAGTTGGCTGGAGCTGGGTATCCCCTTCTCCAGGTCAGTTAAACTCATGAAAATACTCCAGCAGTTTAGGCTCTAGTTTACTAGTTTTCCCTGAGGGTGAGCCTTGTTAAGAATGAGTTCTCTGGTATATTTCAACATGATTCCTTTTTTCTTTCACCTGCCAGAAGCAAAAGGGGATTTTTCTCCAATATTTACTATGGGAATGAGGTCAAACACCCGAAAGTTAATCTCACAATATTATGGGGATACCTATGACTGGGTTCCTCTGGAGTTTTCAACCCTCTGAGTTGTCCAGAGAGTTTTTAGCAGTTTGCTGGCTACAGTTCAGGTTTTCCTAAACCAGCACCTGTTTCAGGGGTAGTTTCTGCTCATGAATCTCTGCTCCAGTAAAACATGACACCCTCTGTTCACCTGTCTGACTCTCCAATCTTGGGGGCAGTGATTTGCTCTGTGTTCACCACTTTCTTAGGAATCCAAGAAGACCTGTTGCTTTTTTTCAGTGTATTCAGATATTTACTTGTTAGGATTGAATGTTGGCTCCATACATGTAGAACTGGAAAATCAGAAGTCTCTATTGTTTCATATTCTCAGTTTCATTCATTTCTGCTCTTTTATTATTTCCTCCCTTCTGCTTGATTCTAGTCTTTTTTTTTTTTTTTTTTCTGGCCACACCTCGAAGCTTGTGGGATCTTAGTTCCTCAACCAGGAATTGAACCTGGGCCCTTGGCAGTGAAAGCATGGAGTCCTAACCATTGGACCACTGGGGAATTCCTTGCTTATTGTTTCTTAAGATGGAAGCTTACATAATTGATTTGAGATCTTTCTTCTCATCCATTATGACTTCCCTGGTGGCTCAGACGATTAAGCGTCTGCCTATAATGCGGGAGACCCAGGTTCGATCCCTGGGTAGAGAAGAACTTCTGGAGAAGGAAATGGCAACCCACTCCAGTACTTCTGCCTTGTCATCTATTATAACCTTTACAGGTTTCTCCTGTGGTTCAGCAGGTAAAGAATCCACCTGTGATGCAGGAGATACAGGAGGCGTGTGTTCGATCCCTGGGTTGGGAAGATCCACTGGAGGAGGGTATGGCAATCCACTTCAGTATTCTTCCCTGGAGAATCCCATGGACAGAGGTGCCCAGCAGGCTACAGTCCATGGGTCACAAAGAGTTGGACATGACTGAGCAACTGAGCATACACACACATTACATTATACTGTGTAATATAAACATTACTGCTAAACATTCTAAGTATGTAGTCTCCCACAAATTTTGATATATTGTTTTCATTTCATTTAAGACATCTAATTTCCCTTGTGACTTCCTTTTTGACACTAGAGTAATTTAATTTTAAAATATTTGGGGGATTTCTCAAATAGTTTCCATTATTAATTTCTAGTTTTATTACGTTGTGGTCAGAGAACATACTTGGTATGACTTCAGTTCCCTTAAATTTGTTGAGGTTTGTTTTATGCCCTGGGAAAAAGTCTTCCTTCATTAATGTTTCATATGCAGTTGAAAAAAAAAGGCTTTGAAACTGATTAAAACTTTTACCTGAATTTTTCTTAACCTCATTGTGAGGTGACTGGGGTCTTTCTGTGTGTCCTGCTATAGATGATCAGTACTTGTGTTCTGTGTCCTGGGAAAAGGCCTGCTTTTCGTTAATTACAGGCTGCTTGATTGTCCTGCAAATTCAGTGCTCTGCTGGGCTGAAGGGAATTATGATTTTATATTTCATCTGGATTTTTATTGTTGCTAATGTGGGAGCAATGAGCATTTTAGCTTCTTATTTTTTTTTTTTTCAGTTCCTACATTCTAGGAACATGTGAAAATCCTAAAATTAAAAAAAAAAAATGGTGTGGGACTTTTAGGACACTAGGAGACTTAGGCAATCAAAGTATTGTTCCATTGCTCCTTTGTTATCTTCCCAATACAATATTTAAAATCATTCAAATTTTTCCTCATATGTGTTTTAGTTCCTGGCTAGTGAGATTTCTTCTTGTTTGGCCTAGATGTTCTGGGATACCCACTTTTTGACTGGGAGCAGATGCACTGGGTTTTGCCTTCTGACTTCTTTTATTACCATTCTTATGGCAGAAATAATTGGCAGAGATGATACCTAACCATAACTTCTGTGATCTCATTTGAGACTGGGTCAGTGGGCAGATTTCTGCTTTTTTTTTTTTTTTCCTGTAGCAACATTAACTAATAAAAAAACAGCACATGGTATTATATTTGTTGAAATATTTGAGATCTGTTCTCAAGGAAAGATGCACACACAAGTTAGGGTGACTTACTTCAGAACTATTAATTTCATTTTTTCCCCATGAAAGTGAAAGTGAAGTTGCTCAGTTGTGTCTGACTTGTAGTGACTCCATGGATTGCAGCCTACCAGGCTCCTCCGACCATGGGATTTTCCAGGCAAGAGTACTGAAATGGGTTGCTGTTTCCTTCTCCAGGGGATCTTCCAGACCCAGGGATCGAATCCGGGTCTCCTGCATTGTAGACAGACGCTTTACCGTCTGAGCCACCAGGGAACAAATCATTAATAACGTGGTGTTAATGTCTTATAGAGAGGAGTGGAGCAAGGATTTCCAGAAGTGGGCAGTACATAGGGTTATTATCACAGCTCTGTGCACTGCACACTGTCAACTGAGAATGTATTGTCTATTTTAGTGGTCATAGTAGCTGGTTCCCTATTTCTTTCTCAAACTTCATCTTAATCTTATTAAGATTAATATTAATGTTAAGAACTAACATTGCTCTTGTTAGTGATGAATTTGTTGAAGGAAACATGACCCATCCCTGGCCTTTAGTACATGAAGAAAGTCTGTCCAGGGACTTTTAAGAAAGGCTTATTGCTTCAAAGGAGACAAAAAGAGAAGCCCTTTTCTTTTTCAGGACATTGTTATCTGGATGTGATGTGGAACTACTAAAACACTGTAGTCACAAGAGTCAGATCTCTACAGTGAGGGGAAAAGAATTGAAAACATCCTTGCTTCTCAGTGCCAACACTTGAGCACCTGAATAAACAGTCCTGAGGCCACCCTACCTCTGGATCCCTTGCATGTGCAAACATAGACTTCCTTATCATTTAAGCCAATATGGTTATTTGTGTTGAAAGCATCCTTACTGATACCTAAAAATAAATAATAGTTTTCTCCAAATATAGATACATAATGAGTAACAGCATTCTATAAATATATGTAAATGCTATTGTGAATATTAAAATACAAATTCATTTTTAACATTATCAGGGTCAATGTAGCCCTTTGGCATAGCCTAATTTTCCAACCAGTTGATTCCAAAAGTACAAGTATCATGATATGAAACTCTACAAAATATTTTGACCTTCAGAAGAGATATTTATATCTCCAAGAGTTGAGCATGACTAACACAAATGTACAGGCTGAAATGCACCTCCCTCATTGTGAAGACCACACAGACACCTAGTTTTCACAAGTACCATGAAGAGATTAAACATTCTCAGAAGAACACTAGACTCTGAGACTGATTTTAGTTTAAAATGGGCATGGTTCTAATATTAATATCATAAAATCTGGGAGCTCAGAGAGGTCTTAGATATCAATCAACAATGATAAAAGTGAGAAAAGTGATAATCAAGTAGACTGAATAAGTTGCTGAAGGTAATTAATGGTAGAATCAGGACTAGGATACAGATCTGTTTGCTTCTTCATGCTATGGCATTTGAGAAAGTTGTTTAAGATGCTTTTAACTATCCTAAATACTGAGGAACTTCAAGAATCACCCCCAAATTTGTGGCCCAAATCTATGCTATTAAAATCCTGTGAAAGTTTTAACAATTCTCAATTATGAGGTTAAACAGAATAATCCTGCTTTTGCTGACTTTTTCCACCCACTATTTTCTCTTGGAAGAAATGGGCTCAGATCTCCTTCATACTAACAGTTTACTTGAAAGGGCAGGGTAATTAGTGTGGCATAAAATCAAATATGTTGTATAAGGTAATGTTTTTGCCACTTACATTTATCAGACTGTATTCATTTCATCTATATTAAAATAACTGCTGCAGAAAGAGTACCTGAAATGGGGTACTAAAATTTAATAATTTCTGATTATCTCAGATACCTCACCTCTAGCTTAATAATACTTTTCAATGGCAAAAAGGTAAAGATCCAAGAAGCAGTCCTTCTTCTTCCTTAAAAGCAACAAGAAGCAACTTTAACTTCAATATAAGTATTTCATAATAATCCTATGTAACTTGCAAGAGTATTATGAGGTTCAAGAAGTAATCAATTAACAATATAGCTCAGAGGTTAAAGTGCCTGCCTGTAATGCAGGAGACCTGGGTTCAATCCCTGGATCGGGAAGATCCCCCTGGAGAAGGAAATGGCAACCCACTCCAGTACTCTTGCCTGGAGAATCCCATGGATGGAGGAGACTGGTGGGCTACAATCTATGGGATCACAGAGTCGGACACGACTGAGCGACTTCACTTTCACCATAACTTAAACAACACTTTTTAAAAAATAACATTTTATTTAATAGGTAGTTTTGAAAGGAAGTCACCAATCTAAACTGAAAACCTGGGAAAACAAACCCAGACTGAAAAGAAATATCCCAGTTGATGGCTTGCCATATTGATTTACTGTATATAGAAGCCTTGCCAATATTCAAGGCTGTCTGCTTTCTTAGGGATAACTCATGGGTAGAGAGTAAGGTTCTTGGCACAGGAAAAGCACAAAAGGAGACTTTTCCCTTAAAGGGATAAAAATGTAGCAGGTATGTGACCTTTGAGTTTCCATTTTTGGTTTGTCTGGGTTAACTCAGGCATCTGAGAAAGGATTGAATGAGTTAAGTTGTTTACATGAGACTTAATTTATTCAATCAACCTAGGAAAATTTTTTAGGTGAGGAGAGAGACACGAATGGAAGACGGAAGAGAGAGTAGAGTTTTCTCTGATGCTCAGACAAATGGTGCTGGGGGTAGGACAGGGTGGGAGGGAACTTGCATTAGTTTCAAGATCTGATAAGTTAATATTCAAAGGGGATTTTATCATAAAAGCTGGAAAGTCTGAAATAGAAAGTTAATTTCATTTGATCTCACACCACACAAATGCTCCCAGTAATGATCTGCTTGTACTCCCTGTTCTTACAGCCCGTCAGATTGCCAGCTTTATCATCCCAGAATACCCTCAGGCTTGTTCTAGGACCCAGGAAACTCATGGGAAGAGATGTAAAGATATCATTGGCTATTTTGCAAGATCAGTATAGTGTTAAGCCTGACAATAAAACTAAAGAACCTGTTTCTTTAAACTACTTGGAGAGAAGGTCTTATAGGTAGCCATGGATTTCCTCTCCCCATACAAAGGTGGAAACTGTTCTGCCACTCAGAGATCAGTACCCAGTTACAGAAAGAAGAACACAAATCAGAAAAGCTAACATCCCATGAGCGAGACTGGGGAAAATAATTTGATATCGATAGAACCTCAAGGGCCAACCTCAAGTTTAATGTCTATGGACACCATCCTGGCTGTTCTGCTTAATGAAACTTGAGAGTCTGACTTGACCATATTCCCCCACTTGGGGTACCTCTGGCCACTTGTCCTGTGTGTGTCTTCAGCATCTGCCCATTCTTTTCTCTCTTTGTCTCATAACAGTTGAATTTTCTTAAAATACTTTGTTTTCTTAATGTCCTTGGAGAAATGGACCGAGTTTTATCTTTTCACTGTATTCCTAATATCGAACACAGTGCCTGTAGTATAAGGGGCATTGAATAAAACTCCTTTCTCTCTCTCTCCCTCTCTTGCTCCCAATTAGTATTCACAACTACTACTACATACCTCCACAGATGCCCTGCTGCATTTAAACTCATCATGTTAAAAACCAGACTTGTTACTTCCCTTTCTCTCTCCTCAGTCATAGTCGTGATGGTCTACAGGGCAGGGTCTGTATCAGGCCCCCTGTGACTATTCAGAAAATATTTAAAATGGAATGAGGAATGAAACAAGGAAAAAGAGAACAGAAAACAAGTATGAGGGAAAAGTATTAAAATAAAGATGGGGTTCATAAGTTAAAGAAAATGAAAGAGGAAGAAGAGAGGAGGACAGAGGATGGGATGGTGATAAGTATATTTTAGATTGTTTTTCCTCAAACTGGAAGGGGTTGGATGCATCCAGAGCCCTCCATGGAAAAGTCAGAACACTGCCAGCTTATTCCTCTGCCCTTCCAATGTTGTATTAACAGCTTCCAATCTGGGGTAGGCTCTGAGACATACCCTGAGTGTGATGAGATACGGGACTGAGGGGCATGTTTCCATCTTTTAGCCATTCCTGTACATGCAGATAATAGGAGTGGTTGGGCCATTTTCCACTGTGGAGCATGATTCTGTATACCAGCTGACAAAAATAAAAAAGTTGCTTGTTCCTAACCTCCTAGTTCTCAAGATAAAGCTCTGAAACGAAGCTCTGGGGTTGAGGTTCATTTGTTTTTCCCATGGGGAATGCTTCCCTATTTTCCCTTAAGTAGGTAAAGGGACAAGATCTTGCTTGCTCTCTGGTCCTGGAGTTTTTACAGTCTTGTAACTTTTTGTGTGTTTTCTTTTTGGGTTCTGTTGCCAGCTTATTTTAAGTCTGATGCTCTAATCTCTTTGAATGATGACATGTCATAACTGTAACCCCAAGACATTTTCAGGTAAAGGCAAGATGCAGGCACTCCTTGATTTTATTTGTGGGAGGTACATTCTAGCCTACAGGGAAATGTGTAAGAAATATTCCGTCATTGTAAGGGGCTTGGTAAAATCATGCTGACATCAGGTAGTTTTGAAGGGTGCTTAGAGCTATGAAAAGAGCATTTTCCAGAAAAATTATTTGTTTTCAATAGTTGTTCCAAAAAGAGGCTTAAAGGACATCTGTGATTTTTTTTTTTTTTTTGAAACCAGTGAAAGCACCTGTCATAGTTTTCTTGGCAGGAAAGCCATGACAAATCTAGACAGTGTGTTGAAAAGCAGAGACATTACTCTGCTAACAAAGATCCATGTAGTCAAGGCTATGGTTGTGAGAGCTGGTAAAGAAGGTGGAGTGCTGAAGAATTGATGTCTTCAAACTGTGTGCTGCAGAAGACTCCTGAGAGTCCCTTGGACAGCAAGAGAATCAAACAAGTCGATCTTAAGGGAAATCAACCTCGAATACTCACTGGAAAGATTGATGCTGAAGCTGAAACTCCAGTATTTTGGTTATCTGATTTGAACAACTGATTCATTGGGAAAGTCTCTGATGCTGGGAAAGATTGAGGGCGAAGGAGAAGAGGGCATTAGAGGATGAGATGGCTGGATGGCATCACCAAAGCAATGGACATGAACTTGGGTGAACTTCAGGAGATGGTGAGGGACAGGGAAGCCTGGAATGCTGCAGTCCATGGGGTCACAAAGAGTTGGAAATGATTGGGCAACTGAACAACAACAACATTTCTAAGGCTGCTGCCTTCGCATGCTGAGTTTCAATCTGTATAGCCCAGATTCTTGGCATCCCTGGCAGAGGTTCTTCTATTGGAATAGAGAATTTCACTAAAATATGAGTGGGTAAGATGTTGTGAACTAACTCCCTCAGTCAGCAATGAAGCAGAACATGAAAATCAAAGGTGGTTCCTTTCAGGTGAGACCCTGGCCCAGAAACTTGAAGCATATTCTTTTTTGCAATATTTTAAACAAAACAGTATGAGCACTCAGAGTTACTTATTCACATGCTATAGACTGTATTAAGAATTTTCTGTAGGTTTCTAATATCAGTGAATACTGAAAACACAATTCAGCTTATTGCCTTCAGGTATGCCGCTCACAAGGCAATTAGGCAACATTATTGATTAGGGCTCAGTACCTCCCCATACAACTCAAAAAGCTGTCCTAAAAATTTAGAGTTCAGAGCCAAGAGTTATTTTCATGTGAGAAGAACAATGCATTCATTCTTAAGGCAGAGGACATCCACCACACAGTAAATGAAATGAGCACACAGTTTATTTTTAGATGAATGTGATATTCCACAGATCATTAACTCTGTGGATGGACCCTGTTTACCTTCGTGCAGTTTTAGTCACCTAAACACAATGGGGAAAGATATTCCCATTTGAATGCAGAATTCCAAAGAATAGCAAGGAGAGATAAGAAAGCCTTCCTCAGTGATCAATATAAAGAAATAGAGGAAAACAATAGAATGGGAAAGACTAGAGATCTTTTCAAGAAAATTAGAGATACCGAGGGAACATATCATGCAAAGATGGGCACAATAAAGGACAGAAATGGTATGGACCTAGCAGAAGCAGAAGATATTAAGAAGAGGTGGCAAGAATACACAGAAGAACTATACAAAAAGATCTTCAGGACCCAGATAACCACGATGATGTGATCACTTACCTAGAGCCAGACATCCTGGAATGCGAAGTAAAGTGAGCCTTACAATGCTAGTGGAGGTGATGGAATTCCAGTTGAGCTATTTCAAATATTAAAAGATGATGCTGTGAAAGTGCTGCACTCAATATGCCAGCAAATTTGGAAAACTCAGCAGTGGCCACAGGACTGGAAAAGGTCAGTTTTCATTCCAATCCAAAAGAAAGGAAATGCCAAAGAATGTTCAAACTACCACACAATTGCACTCATCTCACATGCTAGCAAAGTAACTCTCAAAATTCTCCAAGTGAGGTTTCAACAGTATGTGGACCATGAACTTCCAGATGTTCAAGCTGCATTTATAAAAGGCAGAGGAACCAGAGAACAAATTGCCAACATCTGTTGGATCATCAAAAAAGCAAGAGTTCCAGAAAAACATCTACTTCTGCTTTATTGACTATGCCAAAGCATTTGACTGTGTGGATCCCAACAAACTGTGGAAAATTCTTCAAGAAATGGGAATACCAGACCACCTTACCTGCCTCCTGATAAATCTGCATGCAGGTCAAGAAGAATCAGCTAGAACTGGACATGGAACAACAGACTGGTTCCAAATTGGGAAAGGAGTATGTCAAGGCTGTATATTGTCACCCTGCTTATTTAACTTACATGCAGAGTACATCATGAGAAATGCTGGACTGGATGAAGCACAAGCTGGAATCAAGATTGCCGGGAGAAATATCAATAACCTCAGGTATGCAGATGCCACCACCCTTATGGAAGAAAGTGAAGAACTAAAGAGCCTCTTGATGAAAGTGAAAGAGGAGAGTGAAGAAGTTGGCTTAAAACTCAACATTCAGAAAACTAAGATCATGGTATCTGGTCCCACCATGGCAAACAGATGGGGAAACAGTGACACACTTTATTTTTGAGGGCTCCAAAACCACTGCAGATGGTGACTGTAGCCATGAAATTAAAAGACGCTCCTTGGAAGAAAAGTTATGATCAGCCCAGACAGCATATTAAGAAGCAGAGACATTACTTTGCCAATAAAGGTCTGTCTAGTCAAAGCTATGTATGGATGTGAGAGTTGGACTATAAAGAAAGCTGAGTGCCGAAGAACTGATGGTTTTGAACTGTGGTGTTGGAGATGACTCTTCAGAGTCCCTTGGACTGCAAGGAGATCCAACTAGTCACTCCTGAAGGAAGTCAGTCCTGAATATTCATTGGAAGGATTGATGCTGAAGCTGAAACTCCAATACTTTGGCCACCTGCTGTGAAGAACTGACTCATTGGAAAAGACCCTGATGCTGGGAAAGATCAAAGGCAGGAGGAGAAGGGGACGATGAGATGGTTGGATGGCATCACTGACTCAATGGACTTGAGTTTGAGCAGGCTCTGGGAGTTGGTGATGGACAGGGAAGCCTGGCGTGCTGCAGTCCATGGGGTTGCAATGAGTTGGACATGGCTAAGAGACTGAACTGACCTGAATTGAAACACATCTGAGAACCTTGCTGTTCAGAAAGCAGCGAATGGCATTTACTAGAGGATAGATTTGACCTCAGAATGGGGAAGTCTACTGATATCTCAGCAACTTTCTCAGCCATACCTGAACCAACAGGTCATGATGTAACACTAGGTAAGAATTATGTCAGTAAAGAAAGAGACTATAAATTTGCTGTTTCTAAATAAGATTTATGACCTGGTGGCTAGAAACAACAAAGATGAGTAATAGAGGAAAAACATAATTCACGATATTTTGAGAACTCACATAAGCTTCAAGTAAACAATATAATATAGGAGACAATCCAAATGAACGAATGTAAAAAGTTCACCCTTGCTTTGCAGCACCTCAAATTCTGGTAACACATTCCTTGGTCATAGTGGTTGAAGACACTATGTTATTGAACAGGTAATTATCATCATGCTTGTAGGTATACAAGTAGATAAAAAAAAGTGTTGAAAAATGGTTTTATTTTTTCTAAGTAACTCCCCATAATGCTCTCATTTTAATATTTCCCATGAAAAAAAATTTCATTAAACCTCAGGTCATTGCATATCAATCCAGTCCTTCCTGAAGTTCTTTAGAAAAATTAGTATTATAATGAGACTGTACCAGTGTAATTTTGGTATTATCTGATTTAAAATGTTAGTGACAACAATGAGTTGCCTTGGATGTGATCGTTGACTTTCATTATTTCTATTTGGATTTCATTAGTTCTATCTGGGGATTGTGTTTATGTGACAAGTTTTTTTGTTGTTTCTGAACACCTGTGAGTATATCTGCTTTCTCTTTCAGGAAATAATCGACACACCCAGTATGTTGTTCTTTTCAATGACTAAAAAAGTGGATGTTTCTCTAATCCAGTGTCCATAATTACATATCCAACAAAGTTCACTCTAAGGCCAAAATGCAGTCTTTAGATTTCCACATTGTCCTGCATACCTGCCAGAAGCTACCACTATACTGCTTCTTCTTAGTAAACTAAGGCAGGAAAGAACAGTTCTCTTCCCTTCCTGGCATAATGTTAGTCATTTCTGAGGCTCTGCCCTGGGAAATGTAGAGGGAGGAGAGGAGAAGAAATCTGCTGTCCAGATCCTCTCCAGGTGAGTATGATTTATATTCATATGGTAACATGTACTAAGCTTTTTGAGATGACTGTGCCAGGAGCAAGAGCTTACACATTCTGTCCCAAGTCTTGTGTTGATTCAGAGCGTGACTCAGTGAACCTCACTGTGGGGACTGATGGTAGAATGGCCTATGGCAAGTCTTCCTTGAAACACTATAATAGAATCTTTCACCAGAATGTTGACACATCTAACTGCCAAGGATAAGTGGAAGGTAGTCCCTAAAATTGTGGGCCTGGGAAGCAACTTCTTTTGCCCAAGTTCTTAATCCTAAAGCCTTAACTTGATATTACTTAATTCAAACCAATGGCTGATGGCATAAAAAGAAATTTACATCCTATCAGGGAAACAACTGTAATTAATAAAGAAGAATCAATCACAAGGGGAAAGAATAATTATTATAGAAACTACATGAAGCTAAGAAACCAAATACCAACTTAAACTAAAATTAAATTTAAAAATCCATTCAACTGTACTGGTGGATATACTTCATTATATATTTGTCAAAGCTCATGGAATGTACACCCCAAAGAATGAACCCTCATGTAAACTGCAACTTTAATAATAATGTTTCAATACTCCTTTACCAATTGTAACAAATGCACCACACCAATGACACTAGCTACTAATAGTAGAGGAAATTATGTGGTTGGTGGTAAGAGAAAGTGAGCAGATATCTTGAGATCTCTTTGTAATTTTTGCTCAATATTTCTATAAATCTAAAAGTGCTCTAAAAATAAAGTCTATTCATACAATGATTTTTAAAAATTAAATATGTATACATATATATATATATATATATATATATAGTATTATACCTTCCCTGGTGGCTCAGATGGTAAAGAATCTGCTTGCAATGCTGGAGACCCAGGTACAATCCCTGAGTCAGGAAGATCCCTTGGAGAAGGAAATGGGAACCCACTCCAGTATTTTGGCCTGGAAAATCCCATGGACAGATGAGCCTGGCAGGCTACAGTTCATGGGTTGCCAAGAGTCAGACATGACTGAGTGACTATCACACACATGGAGTATATAAAATGTAGCTAAGGTATAGAAGTGCTTGTTACCGTAAAACTAAGGATTTTAAAAAATTAAATATATATATATATATATAGTATATAAAATGTAGCTAAGACATAGAAGTGCTTGTTACCTTAAAACTTAAGCTTTTCTTTTTTTTTTTTTAATTTTTTTATTAGTTGGAGGCTAATTACTTCACAACATTTCAGTGGGTTTTGTCATACATTGATATGAATCAGCCATAGATTTACACTTATTCCCCATCCCGATCCCCCCTCCCATCTCCCTCTCCACCCGATTCCTCTGGGTCTTCCCAGTGCACCAGGCCCGAGCACTTGTCTCATGCATCCCACCTGGGCTGGTGATCTGTTTCACCATAGATAGTATACATGCTGTTCTTTTGAAACATCCTACCCTCACCTTCTCCCACAGAGTTCAAAAGTCTGTTCTGTATTTCTGTGTCTCTTTTTCTGTTTTGCATATAGGGTTATCGTTACCATCTTTAAGCTTTTCTTATAAATCCAACCGAGGTCTGGGTTACAGAAGCCTTGGTAAGAGAGATTGATATTCCTCATTTTTTTCTCAGCATTTCAGATTCCACTTCACAGCAATGAAGTCAACCCTTGAGATAAGCAGTTAGCAAAAATACAAATAATTAAAATTATAATCATGACGCATCCTTGAATGTGAAGCATTACTTGCAAAATGCAACTTGACTTGAACTGAAGTGTTTATCCAGGGCTTGCTTCAATAGTATGAGTCTATATAGAGAAACCTAGACTTGGGTCCCAAAATTCATGCCATGTTCTTTGAGCCATTTTATCTTTGAATAATGAGATTTTCAAATACTTTTCTTCTATGCCTCTGGTTAAACATGGCAGGCTCAGCAGGATAAATGTGCAAGAAGTAACCCTGCAGCCCCACCATAAGATGAGGGCTGCTCAAGGCTACTCAGCAGACTGGCTTCCTGCAGTTCTCAGCAATTAGTCATGCCAGTCAATGCCTAGAAATGTGCTAGACTCACCTACTTGTCAAGAGCAAGCAACAGACAAGTTACTCTGAGACTCAGAGGAGTTCTGAGGAAGATGAGTCAAAATTTAATCATTTGTGTTTTCCAAATTTGAGCACCCACCTATTCAGTCATTAACTGTGAGCTTCACTGTTCTCTCCACTTGAGGATGACTGGTGAAGAGCACAGGCTAAAATAGGACATGCTTCTTTGATATTTCCCATTTCCTAATCCCAATCCTTGGGATATCCTCCTATACAGTGACTCCAGGAGGTAGAGATGTACTTATTCATTCACAGCCTTTACCATAAGTAACAGAAATGTGTAACAGATCTTTTTCTTATAAATTCTGTATTTGTAAGGCAGTGTTTCTCTAATATAAAAGAGTTAGGAGATGAATGGTTGGGTTCTCCTTGGATACTTTAGTAAAGTCTAAATTGTGCCCTAAAAACCAGGACTCTAGAGCTTCAGACAAGGGGATGCTGGCAATAACAGACCATGTGCTTCTGCAAGTGGTGGAGCAAGGGGATGCCATGGTGATTTGGGGGTTTCATGCTTTTTGCAGAATAGCATGAAATAAAATCACATTTAATTTTGGCACTAGGAGCAATAATATCAGCAAGAAAGTGACCAAACTACATGCTTACAAGTCTTTAAAAAACTTATGAAACAATTATTTGTTAAATATTGAAGGAACATATAAAACAAATCAATTTGCTGATGTTTCCTCTTAATACGAATTTTCTACCTAACCATCCTGTTATCTGTCATCCGTCAACAGAAGCTGAAGTTTTAAGATGAGTATACAGGAAAAAAAAAAAAATAACTGGAAGCATTCAACTCCTTATTTTAATTTTTCCTACATATTTAAAAAAGATCACCCTAATTTTGATTTTACCTGTGAAACACCTCAGACCAGCGCATAGAACACTCATGTTCTACTGGAGCACAATTTGAGAAATTTTGGCTAAATGAAACAGATGAGAAAAGTTCCCTTATCAAGCATCTCTCTTGTACTGCCCCTGCCACCTGCTTCCATCCTCAGCTTTCAAGTGGTGATTTTGGGTAATCACCACCTCCACCACTACACTACCACCTTCACCTTTATGTTCAGGGTTACTATCTGCCACATTCCATATTAAGCACCTTATCTGCTTCTCTAGATTTAATGGCATAGTTATTATTACCCCATTTTACATAGTATGAGGAAACACTTTTAATGAGAGCATGAGTTAACATGGATTACAAAGGCAGAGTTGAGATTTAAACCCTGGTATGTCTGACTCTACTATCCATCCTCTTTTTCACTGCTACCTATGCTTCCTTCATGACTCAGTATACAGCAACAAGGGTGGAAAATAACAATCCACTGTATTTATAAGCCTGTCAATAAGCCCTTACATTAGGTGTTCAAAAGTTTCTCAGTCACAATCTATCAGTATATTATTACCCAAGGTGTATCTGTGTCCTGTAATTGGGTTTATATACTTATAGAATATATGTAATAGAATTAGTTACAAAAAAAAAGATGGTGATTGAAAAGTAGGAAGGAAGATTCTATCCGGATTGTTGTGAAGACAATAACATATAGCTCAAATACCAATTTTCCCATGAAGCCTTCCTTTACTCAACCTTCTGGGAACTCCCTAAACAGTTTCCCTGTACCCTTAGCATTTTATCTCCCAGTTGAACCCCCCCAAAATCTGCTAAGTCTTTTGTGCAGGTGCTGGGGATACAGAGATCAAAGACACAAGTTCCTGATCTCAAATTCTTGTGATGATATACGTATTGTGAAACCTATTGGGTGCTGTAAAAGAGGAAAAGCGTTTAACTTTAGCTAGATGACTTGGGCAGAGGAGGAGAACGTGGGTTAATGGGAAGTGAGACAGAATGGAGATTTCGACTCTTACCCTAGTGAGGTGGGAGGAGAAATCAAACAGAAGGAGGTGCATATGTGTTCATAGGTGTGCTTGTGTGCGTGCATACACACGTGCCTGTGTTTTCCAGGCAGAAGAACCAAGTTAGATGACAAGGAGGAGAGGAGCCTGGCCTGTTATGGGAACTGCAAGCACATGATTCAAGAAGGCTTGTGTATAGGGTGTGTGCTGAGAAATGGCACCAGCTCAAATTGGAAAGGTATGTTTGGGTGATTTAGTGAGGAATCTGGATTTTTACACAGAAGAGGTTTGGGTGTCACTGGAAAATTTAAACATCTTTGGAACAATCGTCCTGGCAATGATGTAGAGAACAGATGGACCTGGTAAGTGAGATGCACAGAGAAAGCAGGGTGCAAGTCTAGGAGTCAGGGGGTGTGCAGGCACCCAGGCTAGAGCTTGGGCAGTGCTATTGATGCTGAAGAGGAGGAGTGAGAGATAAAATATATTTAGGCAAATGAAATGAATAAATGGGACAAAATAAAAGCAATCTCAGTTTTTCAGATAAAAAAACTTACTTACCTTCTTCTGTTGTCCCTGAAATGACTCACATTTCTCTACTTTTTCCAGAGGTTGTACTATTGGTAAAAAGCACAGTTAGCAGAATGAATAGAATTAGTGTTCTTTGAAGCAGCTCAACATATATTCATTTCTTATTGCACTACCTGACTTGTTGCCTGAGGCTGAAGTTATGGGTGGATTTCCATGAACCTGATTTAACCTTTATTCATTCCCTGTCTACACAGGCTGAAAATTATGCTGACTTTCACACAGGATTGAGGAACGCAGAGAAAACAAGCCTGTTAAAACCCATCCCCCTGTGAACAAAGCAACTCAAAGATACCACTTCCAAAGAGGGCTGGTGGCATCACCCAGAAAGGGAGCAGCTCTTAATTTTTGTCTCCACTGTGGTGGAAGTAGCCTTTTTTAGTCCAAGGACAGAAGCAACAGTAAGGAATAATAAGACATGAAGCCAAAAGGTGTACATTAGATTTGAGGAACAGTGTTCCCTTGGAGAAGCTGTTCAATATGGGTATCAGTTATGCCAGAGAATACTCTTCCTTGGGGAGTTTTTGGGGAATGGAGGTAAAATATACATAACACAAAATTTACCCTTTTAACCACTTTTAAGTGTAACCTACTATAACGTTAAGTACATTTATATTGTTGTCACTATTCTACTTTCTGTCTATGAATTCAACTATCCTAGGTATTTCACATTAAGTGGATTTATACAATATTTGTCCTTTTGTGTCTGCATTATTTCTTTTAGCATAATGTTTTCAAGGTTCATCTGCATTGTGGAAGGTGTTGGAATTTCATTCTTTTATAAGGTTGAGTAATATTCCATTGTATGCTTATGTATGTATATACCACATTTTGTTTATCCATTCATTTGCCGATGGGCATTTATTTGGGTTTTTTCCACCTTTTTGGTTATTTGTGAATAATGTCGCTATGAACATCAGTGTACAAATAAGTTCAAGCCTCTCTTTCAATTCTTTTGGGTTTAGACCAAGAAGTAGAATTGCTGGATTATATGTGTGTTAGGAAAAAAAACAATCGTTCTTCCTGTGTTTTTCCTTTATTCTCACACCATTACCACACTCACAATACTTCTGGTCACTAAATAGTGGGTTTTTCTCCCCAACACCAAGCAATTCTCTGTGACACCAGCTGACAGTGTCCTACAGTTTAACTCAATTCTGACACTCTCTACCTGGAGGTAACATCAGGTCCCACAGGTTAAGGGCTCAGTCCCACAAGATTATTCCCCACCTCAGTAGCTATCAGTAGCTTCCCAGGTTAATTAGCAACTTCTGTCCCACTGGGCCACACACTGGAGGTTCCTGTAACCTTTTCTCTCTTGGATTTGATTATTTGCTAGAGGGGCTCACAGAACTTAGGGAGACACTTAAACTTACTAGCTTACCAAAGGATATAATAAATGATATAGAAGAATAGCCAGGTGAAGTGATACATAGGATAAGGCCTGAGAGTGTCCTGAGCAGAGGAGTTTCTGTCCCTGTGGAGTCAGGGAGTGTCACACTCCTGGTTTATGGATCTCTTCACAAATCTGAAAGCTCTCTGCCCCCTACTAATTGAGATTTCATGGAGGCGTCCTCCTATCAGTTCAGTTCAGTCGCTCAGTTGTGTCCGACTCTTTGCCACCCCATGGACTGCAGCACGCCAGGCTTCCCTGTCCATTACCAGCTCCCAGATTAGGCATGATCAATTATTAACTTCATTTCCAGTTCCTTTCTCCTCTCTATAGAAGTGGGGACGGGAGGCAGAGATGAGTAAATTTTTTTTCTAATATCTTACAGTATATTCTATGCTTAATTATTTTAAGAGCTACCACACTGTTCTCCACAGTGACCATACCATTTTACATTCTCACCACCAAAGCAAGGTATTAAAAAAAAAGAAAAATAGGATTTTGCCTGGGAGGTTTGCAGTACCCTCTCCCAAAACTCACTGTTTGTTCACCATGCCATAAAAGTCACTAGATTTTTTGCTTGTATTGACTTTATTTAGTTTATCTTTTCATCATTTACTTTTTTAAAGAAAGATAAATTCAGTAATTTATCAGTAATTTAAAGGGCACTGTAAAACTTCTGGTTGCTGTTAATATTGCCCTGTCCCTCCCTCTATTACACTGCTACACTGTCACTCTTATGTTCTTTGAAATTCTCACCTTTTGAGTTGTTGACTAAATAATTAATCCATTCATCCTTAAATTTATTTGTTGAGTACCTATGTAAGAGAAAAAGAGTTGTAAACATCCATGCATGTCATTTGTATTCACCAAAACTTGTATTCAAACAAAAATCCCCAATGCTTCCCCATTTTCCCCACTTTATTTTTTTTTTTTTCATTTTCCCCACTTTAAACTAACAACCCATGATTATATTATGCTTAGTACAGATGCAAGCAACCTCTCCTTCACAGTTTGTGACCACAGCCCATTTCACTTGCAATTCACGGCACACAGCAACAAAAATCAGCAAAGAAAAGATTTGGAAGGTCAAAGTCAAGTAGGTGAGGTCTGTGGCTTAACAGCCTTACTGAATTAAAACTTCATCTATGGTAAAATGTGGCTTATCTCACTTATAAAATACAATCAAGTTTAACATGATTATTACAATACTATATCAGCCCTAAGAAAGTACATGTATACCTACTAAATGCATGTTTACATCATAAAATGTTAATCATAAAATCATGAACTTCCATATCCTTTTTAGTCAGTTATATCAAAGGCTCTTAAGAACACCAAGTATGCATTTCTCGTTAAGGAAGAAATCATGATTTTCTCAGAATTTTGCCCTAATTAAGTGGGCTCAGGTCTCATGGTATTTGATCTGCTATTTGGATCTCAAAACCCAGATTAAATCTGCAGAATAATTTGTAGTATGGAGTAAACAAGCCTAGTAATCAGTAATCTGTTATAAAAATTGTGTTTTAAAATACAGAAGTTTTGTTTTGCTTTTTTTTAAGGGCAAGAAATACACAGTAAAAATATCTCACTCCCTTCTTTCTCCTTCCCTCTCCTCCTACATAATTCTTGGCAGTCATTTTTGAGCTCTTGAGGACAGCTTCAGTTATCAACATAGTGGTCCAGAAGAGCTTCCTGTAATATTAGCTTGAGTATTGATTGAAAGGTGATGCATTTGGAAGGTTTGCCTTGAGAACTGCTAATTCGTTTTTATAAATGTCCAATTCGAGTCTCATAGGTACTCTCAATAGTCCACACGTAATTCTTACCAGTAGTCTTTCAAACCTGTGATAACATGCTACTTTCACTCCTTAAAATCAAGTGACTTCAGGTACTGGCTCACCACATCTTTGATATCATTGATATCCATGAACTTCTTTTTCTGAAATGGATTCTCTTCCTAGAGTTTACTTGGGGACTTAATCACATTTTGAGTGCAGAAGAATCTACCTAGATTGAGGGGAGCAGTAAATCTGATTCTTTCAAACTATAAAAATGGAAAGTATTCATAGGGTTGTATTGGTGGGTAAAACTGGTTGATTGATTCATCCTAAAATCTAGTGACTGAAAAAATAAATTGCTATCCTTGTAGACAGTTATTGGAATGAAATAAATTCAGGTTTACATACCTTCAAAACCTCAGGAAAATAGATCTGAGTGAAAATAATACACACTGGGAAACTGCTTTTTTTTTTTTGAAGAGGAGCATCTTGCCAAAGATTCAAACTCATTAGTTTTGGGGTAGCTTAATTGCACAAGCTTTATGCTAATTATTGTTATATTAAAATATCTGGCAGCTTAACAAAAATCTTAAACTTGTACATGCACGTTCAAAATACCCTGATTCAATGGCCCAGTTAGGCTAGGAAAGCATTTCAGAGAATGCCAACCCATAGTAATTTTTTTCCTTTAAAACTATGTGCAGTTTATAATTTATAATTTCTTAGGAACTTGCTTAACAAATATGTACGTGATTAGTTGCTTGCCCTCCAAAACCCAACTCCATGTTCTTTGGTATCAAGGGATGCTTCCTGCCAAATGACAGGCTTTCAAAAGTCAAGAAGCCCATCTTTGCTGGTGAGTGTTATTCCTGCACTTGGTATGATTTCACTCTCAGCACATCTTCGGCAGCATAAAGGATGAGTTATCAATATCCAGCATTTGTAAAAAGGTATAGATTCACAAGTATAAACAAGTATGAGGAAGAGAGTAAAAACAGTACAATAGAGTACTGTGGAGTATTGACAAGAAACTAAACAACTTTCTCAATGATTTAAAAAGAAGATAAAAGTTGGAAAGTGGCTACAAAGAAAAGGATAATTTGACTCAGAATTTGTCACATACAAAAAGTGAAAAATAACTGAGATGATATAGGTACTTGATTGCTGCTATAATAATAACCATAGTGACATATGGGGAAATTTTGGGAGGTGAAAAGTTGGGAAGAGTTTGAGCTAAAAGTGTACATTGTTGAATGAAAAGTATTGCCTGTCTTAATCTTCTGTTAATAAAGTTTAAATAGCTGAATGAAGTCTTGAAGAACCATGAATATAGGCTGTATTCTATGCTCTTTTTCCAAGATCCTATCTATGGGAGGGATATATTTTTACTACAAAATATAGTGATATCATTTGCCAAATGTGGGTCATCAACATCATCATTAAACTTCATACATTATTTTTTGGAGAGCCACAGATGTGTTATAGAGGTGGAGAGCTGGGTAATATTGATATCACTGGCAAGCAGTGTAATTTAGACACAGTGTGGGGTTAGTGAGCACTAGCCATGATTTTGGAGGTGGAAGGGAGAGGATCAAGGAAGAGATGCGTTTGTCAAGTTGTCTTTCTCACCTTTGACCATGTTTCTCCAATGGATCCTCCCTGGGGAGTTAGACCTCATGGTCAGAGGTTCTGGCATTCAGTGGGTTTCGTATTGCTCATAAACGTCCACGATGAAAACATAAGACATCTTATGTTGCCTTTGGGAGTGGTGGCAAAGGGATTAAGTTTCAGTCTAGCTCTTAGATCCTGAAAGAAAGTGAAAGTGTTAATCACTCAGTTGTGTCTGACTCTTTGTGACCCCATGGACTGTAGCCCACCAGGCTCCTCTGTCCATGGAATTCTCCAGGCAAGAATACTGGAGTGGATTGCCATATGCTTCTCCAGGGGATCTTACTGACTCAGGGATTGAACCCAGGTCTCCTGCATTGCAGGCAAATTATTTACTGTCTGAGTCACCAGGGAAGCCCTTAGATCTTGAGCTGGACCAGAAAATTCCTGGTTATACACCAATTCACAGATTTACTCTACTGCTATAGATGGCGCTAGTGGTAAAGAAGCTGCCTACCAATGCTGGAGACAGGGGTTCCATCCCTGGGTTGGTAAGATCCCCTGGAGGATGGCATGGCAACCCATTCCAGTATTCTTGCCTGGAGAATCCCATGGACAGAGGAGCCTAGTGGGCTACAGTCCACAGGGTCACAAAGAGTCGGACACAACTGAGGCAAATTACCATGCATACTTACCATCAAAGTTTGCCAAGATGTGGAAGAGCAGAAGCCAAAGGTCGACTGTATCCTAGAACATGGTAGAATGGTCTCTTAACTCCTTATTTTCCTGGTACTAATATACATTCTTAAGGCCTCCCAGGAGGCTCAGTGGTAAAGAATCCACCTGCCAATGCAGGAGATACAGAAGATACAGTTCAATCCCTGGATCAGGTTTGATCCCTAGGTCAGGAAGATCCCTTGAAAGAGGAAATGGCAACCCACTCCAGTGTTCTTACCTGGAAAATCCTGTGGACAGAGGAACCTGGCAGGCTACAGTCTATGGGGTCCCAAAGAATTGGATACGACTTAGCGACTGAGCAACAGACACTCTTACTCCTCCATCTTAAAAAAGCATCACCAAAAAGAAATCTTTTATATTCTCAAGACTAAAACAGTAATAAGAGGTGAGAGTAGAAAACTGAGTTGACTTCTTTGTCGGCATTTCAAACAGATTTCAATACTGTGAAATTATCTTGGGAGTTGTTATCTCTCAAACTTCAGGTGGTTGAAGATGATTATAAGACATGTTCTGTTGCTTGAGGATTTGCTGACATCTATTGCCTTTTTTCCCCCTCTGAATAGATGAAGGGGTGACATTTCTGAGTTAATAAAGGATCTAGAAAGATGTGGCCTTGAGCAATACTTTTATTACCATTACTTTTCCACAATATAGCTCCTCTGCCCTGACCCTCCCACTCACCCACACCCTACCCCCTTCCTCACAGTTGTTAATCTAACCTGAATCACTCTATTCTTCTCCAAGAGAACACACCCCACTAATAGCAGTGAATCATAGACACTCTTACTTCTCTAGTCTCTAATGCACTTGACAAAATGCCAGATCTAATAGAATAAAAGGACAGGAACTTCATGTGAAAGATCTCTTTAGGTTCTTGTTCAACATACTAACCTCAACATTAGTTACCAGATCAGTTTTCTGGTTGCCTGTTGGTGAACAGGTTTTTATCATTGACCCTCCACATATCTCCATGCTTGAAGTAGTCATTCTACTCAGTGAGGCCCCCATTCAGGCATGCCTAATATCTAATTCAAGGGCCATTTTGAAGTTGAAAATAAAATCCTCTCTTTTTAACCTGATGAAAAAATACTAAAGAGTTTACTCTCAAAGATCACCCTTTGATAACAGTCTTCAATGGTCTCTACAAGTAAATCAATTAAACATTACAGAATTCCATTTAAGATATTTAAGCAATAGTGAAAAGAAATAAAATTAGTTTCAAAAAAGAAATAGAATTAGTTTGTCAATTATTCAAAGGGAAATTTATGAGATAACAGCACACTAAAACCTTCTTCATCATGGATAGGTCTATAGGATGAGACTTGAACTCATGAGAGGAGAAACCTAGAGTTTTTAAAATCAATTTTTATTGGAGTATAGTTGCTTTGCATTGTTGTATTAGTTTCTGCTATACAGCAAAGTGAATCAGCTATATGTGTACATATATTCCCTCTTTTTTGGATTTCCTTCCCACTTGGGTCACCACAGAGCATTGGGTAGAGGGGTAGAGCTCCTTGTGCTATACAGTAGGTTCTCATTAGTTAGCTATTTTATACACAATAGTGTACATAGGCGGAGAAGGCAATGGCAACCCACTCCAGTACTCTTGCCTGGAAAATCCCATGGACAGAGGACCCTGGTGGGCTGCATGCAGTTAATGGGGTTGCTAAGAGTCGGACACGACTGAGCAACTTCACTTTCACTTTTCACTTTCATGCATTGGAGAAGGAAATGGCAACCCACTCCAGTGTTCTTGCCTGGAGAATCCCAGGGACAGTGGAGCCTGGTGGGCTGCCGTCTATGGGGTCGCAGAGTCAGACACGATTGAAGCGAATTAGCAGCAGCAGCAGCAGCAGTGTACATAGGTCAATTCCAATCTTCCAGTTCTCCCCACCCTCACCTCCCCCCTTGTAGCCCTATGTCTGTGTCTCTATTTCTGCTTTGCAAATAAGTTCATCTCTATTATTTTTCTAGATTCCACATATAAGCGACATTGTACGATATCTGTTTCTCTTTCTGACTTACTTCACTCTGTATGACAGTCCCTAGAGGAGAGTCTTTCAACTTACATACCAGTGTCATAAGAAATATTGAACGCTAGTTGAATTTAGTAGACCTTCTTGTGAGTGTTATACAGTTTAACTTGTCCTAATGTACTTTATAAATCAACTTAATCATGTGGATTATATACATTTCTTCACCCAAGTGAATTTGAATTCTGGTTTTAAAAGTGTGTATTTATATTTTAATTGTTAAAAAATACCTATGGATACTAACTGTGTCTACATGATAGAACTTTGTTGTCAATAAGAAAAGTCAATGGAACGGAATCTAGGTCATCCAGAGGTGACTGTTAAGATTTTTAAAATAATGTTAAAGAATTAAAAAAAAAATAGTATAATAAAATTTTAAATTGTAGCTTAAAAGAGTGTGTGTGTGTATGTATGTGTGCTTTGCTGTACGGAGAGACAGAGATAGCAAGAGAGAGACTATTCACTATTCTCTTCTTGCTATTAAAACAGAAAAAAACCCACATAAAGGTTTTTAGGTTTATGTCATTATCTCACCAACAATAATCACAGACAAGAATGGACAGAAGCATTTTACCACACCTTGATGAATAACAAAGTGGTGAACAGTAGCCTTGGGTATGAAATTTAAAAACACACAGAGAAAGCCTGCCTTAGGTTAATATTAATTACTATCATCACTGAATTCTATTGCTCAGATTGTTCTTTATGGTGGAGTAGGATCCTTGCCTTCTGGTTCTCTAGGGCAGGATTTTTCCCTGCCTGAAGTTAAAATACAATGAAACATACTATGTTTGAAACATACTGTGAAACATACCATGTCATGTGTGGGGAAACAACTACTTACAGGCCAGTAAACTTCAGGCTCTGAAAGACATGGAAATGATTGCTAGGCTTTATCTAAAGGTACAGCGAGAACTATAGAGGCTATATTCTAGATCCCTTACAGTAAACTGAGAGTGAAAGGTCTATTTCCACTTTGGTATATAATGGGAGTAAGTAAAATGCAAACTTCTACATGGGAAAATCGTTCAGTTCTAACAACACTGGAAATCAGAGATGTAGGTCAACAAATGCACATTTCTGAAATACAGGTTCTTCTGAGTACTCCTTCTGAAGTTCTTTGAAAATCTGGCCAAAACAATCCCATTTAATATACAGGTTCATATACTAAACAAGTCAGAACATTTGCTAGGCAAGATGTTTTCATTTATGGAGCCAGCAAAAACACAGTTCTAAGCTTAGGTTATAATGATAAAAGGGTTTTGGAGCAGCTGATTTTAGGGAATCATAAAAACAACCCAACGTCAGGCCCCAAGGTGTAAAGAATATGCAGAGTGTGCGTTGTGCTTCTAGTGTCAGGACAAATCACTCTGCTTTTCTCAGTGTAACTGATGCCAATGGATGAGTAAAGGCAGAAATAAATGTACAGACTTGGATCTGTGGCTTAGCAAGCCAAAATCACAAGTTCTCACTCTCATTTTATAAATTCCTTGAGATTTATATAATTTTTGAAAATTTTAGAAGAATCATAATACATTATTAACTATATGTGGCAGCTCCAAGTTTTCTGCTATTTATGGCTTATGTCCTACAAATCATTGCATCTTTTAAAAATCTGCGGCCTTTTGAGGGGAGATAAGGGATGGATGAAAGGATTATATGATGCATTCCTTTAGATCAGTAAGAGAATGGTGACTATATTGTAGCTCCTTATATAACAACTGAGTTCTTCCTAGATACCTATTGCCGCTTTTCACTGCCTGTCCTGAATTCTCATTTAATTCTTCAAATCCTAGGAGGATTGATACTATTATCCCCTCTTTATGGATGAGGAAGCTGAGACACAGACACACTCCATTACAAACACCACAAAATAAAGGCACTGGGATCTGAACCTAAGCAATTTGACTGCAACATTTACATTCTTAGTCACTGCATTAGGTGGTCTTCAAGTTCTGTAGATACATTCCACTGTTTAGTACTCAGTTATTCCTTCTGGGTCCTTGCTACTTCTAAGCCATTTTTATCAGATATTAGTAAAAAGACAGTGTCAACGTTTAAAATGTCTATTCCTTAGAATTCAAAACACTGCCCCGCTAAAATTCCCAACTTCCACCTGACTCAGAAATTACTCAACTGTCTTTTCCTAAACTCAGTGCTCCACCCAATTAGTTCACTTTGTTGTTGCACAGCAACGGAACCTCGCTACACAGGAAACGAGGAGAGTTATTTTAGACCGAGGATGCCGCTGCCCAGTATTCAGCCAGGGTTTGGACCAACCTAATCTTAGTCATTGTTCTGCTTCCTGTATTGCACCCCAACGACTTTCCTTGGGCTACATTTTCTTTCAGATTTGACGAAAAGATTCGGAGCCAAGCTAAGAAATCTAAATTTTGAGGTAGATTTGCCAAAACAAAACAAAACAACACACAAAAAAACCCGCCCGTGGCGGGACCGCAGAGTTTGAGGCAGCATTCTAAAAGCTCTACTGCATCCGCTCGGGTTCTTAGATTTCTAATATGTCTGACTGCCAACGGGCCATTGACCCTTCTTTTGTAGTCTTTGCCTTTGGAGTTTACAAGCTGTAAATATAACACACAACAGGCCCGGAGTCTCTGGGTCCCGTGGAGTCTGAGAAAAGGCCTTTGCTGTGGGGAGCGCGGAGAAGAGACTGACGGGAGCCAGGAGAACAGGTGGGGCATTCTCAGCCGTCCTTTAGAAACACAAAAACCATGAGGCAGGAAAGGAAGGCGGTATAAAAAAAGAAGAGCGAGAAGAAGCCGCGAAGAAAAGCGCGCCCCTCCTGGGAACCGTTAGTTGCTTTAAAGCTCTTCCCAGCAAGTGGCCGCGCGCGAAGTCCCGCAACTCTCGGGCGCTGGGCGGAGCAGAGCCGCGCGTTTCGGTCAACTCGGCCAATCACGCGTCTCGGCCCCTCCGTTTCGTCCCGCCCCCTTGCGGAGTCTCGAGGCCGCGCGCGCGCAGTCCCGCCTCTCCGGGCGCTGGGCGAAGAGGAGCTGTGGGTCAATTACTCTGACCAATCGCGCGTCTCTTCCTCCTCCAGCGCGGCCCGGCCTCTGTGACGCTACCGCGGCTAGCGCGCTCTCTGTGCTGTCTGGGGATGGCTGAGGGAGGTACAGTGTGGGGTGTGGAGTGGGTGTCTGACAGCTGAACTTCTTCGGGGATCGGAAGGGGAGTTGAATAATGCTCCCTTTCTGCGGTCAAGGCTCCTCTCAGCTCCACCTCAGGTTTTGGGTGTCTCGAGGGCTCGTGTGGGCCTTCTGTAGTGGCGGGAGGGGAGGGAGGACTCCTCTCTGGTATTTTACCCTGTAAAGTTGATGGCCTTCGAGAAACTTCAGTCTCTCATTTTCAGGGTCTCTTCGCTGTTTAATTGAAAACGATGCAGACAGGAGTAAATTTACCCGTGTTTGTGCTCTTTATTCCTCACCCCCGGGGGTCGTTAGTTTTAGGCACACAGCTTCTAGGATTTAGGGTAGTGTAACAGGTCTGATTATGTTTATTTAAGTGGGATAATAGTGGGAAATAGGAGAATGTGATCCATAATCAAGAGGAAGAGTAATCAGTAGATAAAGGCATAGTTCAGTTCAGTTGCTCGGTCGTGTCCGACTCTTTTTTAAAACTAACCGACAGGCGCTTTAAAGAAGTTATAAATATTTTTTAAAAATTTTAAAGAAAATATTGGGCTTTCCTTGTGGCTCAGCTGGTAAAGAATCCGCCTGCAATGCGGGAGACCTGGGTTCGATCCCTGGGTTTCGAAGAGCCCCTGGAGAAGGGACCCTACCCATTCCAGTATTCTGGTCTGGAGAATGCCATGGACTGTGTAGTCCATGGGGTCCAAAGAGTCGGACACGACTGAGCGACTTTCACTTAAAGCACTAGATTTCAATTACATTTTCCTTCATTGTGAAACTGGGGTAATGAGATTAAAGAATTCTTGTTACTCTCCTCCCCGCCCCCAATATGGCAGGTTTTGAGACTTTTATCATTATTTTATCAGTCAGTAAAAACAAATGGAGAGTTCTTTATATGAGATGCTAGCTGGTTAACTTGTCATGAAAAAACTGGTAGTCACCATAATGACCAACAATTTTTTTTTTTTTTACTTAGGGAAGTAAACAAAATTGCACACAAAAAAGCAAGAATGAATCACAGCTAAGTGAAAGAAGGAAGTTGACTGGCTTGTTATATACAATAAAAATAATTTGTTTAAAATTGAATATATAGAAGTGTGGGCGAATTTGATTTCTGTTTTGTGATTATTTTTTGTTTTTTAGAAGTAAAGCAAGATTTCAAGATGGAAAGTCCATCAAACTCGGCTTTGATGTTACCTAGCACTCCACAAGCTGGTGCCAATCCACCATCTCCCCATTCAAGTAGTTCAAGAAAACAAGTATGAAAATCTTAGTTCTTTCACTGGATGTATATTTCTAAGTATTGCAGTAATGGTGGTTTTAAGTCTACTGAATATTGTTAATTAACAATGTGTAGGTTAATAAGTAAAATTTGTATTATTTTAGCTGTTTCCTTTTAGAAAATGTATTGGACCTTCCCCTTAGATTTTCATCCTGACTCAATTATTTTCATTTATTTTCAGTTCAGGTTATTACAGCATTCCAAAAAGTTTGATGTCATGAAGGTCTTTGTAACTAAGCACCTAACCATATCAGGCTTGGACTAATTGCTGAACAAATGTTTGTGATTACTGAGATAAGTGTTTCAACACTATTTTAGAAGGATGCTGGCTTTGCTAAAATAAAAAGAGAATAAAACTTAATGAAGCTTCCAGAAATTGAAAAATATTTTGTGGTGGTTACTTTAGATATATGGAGACAGAAAGCCATCTAGTGGTGTCTGCCACAGAAATGTAGTCTTGATTCCCAGTAGATTTATTTATATCAAGAATGTTTTTCTTGATTAACATTATTAATGTTTGATGCCTTTTTCAGCCTATGAGTGCAACCCTTAGAGAACGATTAAGGAAAACCAGATCTTCATTTAATTCCTGTTACAGTGTGGTAAAACGACTTAAAGTAGAGAGTGAAGAAAATGATCAGACTTTTTCAGAGAAATCAGCACCTTCAACAGAAGAAAGCTGTTTGGAATTTCACGAAAGTTTTAAACATACAGATAGTGAATTTGAAGAAAGTACATATTTAAAAGATACCTTCAAGAGTATCAATGTTTGTGAATCTAAATCACTTGATACTGAGTCATGCAGTGATCTCCAAAATGACTTTATGAGTGAAAATCTTGCCAAACATGAACTAAACAAAGAAAAAGCAAAATTGATGAAGCAGATTCAAGAGAAAGAAGACCTTCTTCGGAGGCTGAAGCTAGTCAAAATGTATAGATCAAAGGTGAGAAGAATTTCAGAACCATTGCCTAATAATTTTTTTTGTTTTTAGATAAATGGTAGGAAAGTATTTCAAAAAGAAAATATAAGTTTATTTTACAATACTGAGAAATAAGCCAATTACCAAGAGACCTGGCTTCCAACAACTTTTAACTCAAATATAAGTCATAGATTTAGAGAAGAGTCCTCTAAACACCAGATATACATTTTTGAAAGCCCCAGCCCACATTTAATATGCAGTTGAAGCTTTTCTCTCTAGTTTCCATCCCACAGCAGTATTAGAAGTTTCAAATGTTAGCTGCAAATTGCAATAAGAACAGAAGCAACAGTGACAGTGAAGAGAAAAAGGCTAAAAATGGGCCACAAAGTACAATAAAAATTATTTTTAGTAATGATTTTGTGTTATTAAATTATTACCAACAAATTATTAAAATGTTTCAAGCATTTTCTTTTAAGAAAACAACAAAAATATAATAAATTTTAGATTTCAATCCAGATAGGTTGAAGTGAATAGAATTGGGGCACTTGGAAGATGACCCTTATTTATCTGGATTATTCATGTATATTGTAATTGCTGTTTTCCAGTGTGTAATCAATGATGGAATGCTATATCTTATTTGCTGTTTTGAATTTTTAGGATTTCTCTAAATACAACTACTTGAGTTTTATGAGATTGTGACACTGAAAAATATTAATCTGAATATAATTTTAAAAGTATAGCTGTAGTAGAAAAAGTAGATTTTTTTAACCTATATTGTTGCTGCTTTACATAGTTTTGCCTTATTTAATGATTTGAATTTTTTTCTCTGAGGGTAAGGTTTTACTTAAAACCATTTTTCTTTTTTCCTGGGTAGAAGTCCCATTCATGTCCAAATGTGTTACCCTTTAAACCTACTACTCATTGACTGATTTAACAACTTTCATTAAGTAAGTTAAAATAGGATGACATACATTCATGCCTTTTTTTTTTTTTTCTGTTTCAGAATGACCTGTCTCAGTTACAGTTGTTAATAGAGAAGTGGAGAAGCTGTAGCCAGCAGTTGCTTTATGAGTTGCAGTCAGCTATGTCTGAGGAGAACAAGAAACTAAGCCTTACTCAGCTGATAGATCATTATGGGTTAGATGATAAATTGCTACACTATAACAGAAATGAAGAAGAATTTATAGGT
The DNA here is from genome assembly GCF_019320065.1 of Cervus canadensis. NCBI lineage: Eukaryota > Metazoa > Chordata > Mammalia > Artiodactyla > Cervidae > Cervus > Cervus canadensis. The sequence continues at coordinate 26,155,224 of NC_057393.1, read as the reverse complement.
GTTTAATTCATAATTTTTTTCTCCAGAATATCTTTGTGAATGACAACTTAATTAAAAGATATTTATACATTTTAAAGGGAAGATATAAACCATTAGGGCTTGAAGAAAGTTATCCTGGTGAACCTGGATCAATTTAGGGCCTCTGTTATATAAATATAAACAAGGTTCAAAAATGAAAATTTAGTGTTTTGAATAAATTTCCCAAAGAAAACTTACCAGTTAAAGGTGAAAAAAAATTTTTTTTAATTAAATCATGTTAAGATAATTTTGAGAATTGTGGGAGTGAGTTTTAATACATTGTTTTATTTATTGTGGGAAAACGTTTTATTTTAAATGTTCACTAGTCCATCTAGTCAATGTCTAAACGTAAACTTGTCTAAAAATGCTTGCCTCCCCTAAGTTTATGCCTCTGCCTTGTTTTCATACATTTACCACATGTTTATCTGGATGGTATAACAGGTATTTAAACTCATGTTCAAAATTATATTAGTTTCTGTCTCTTCAAATTTGTTACTTGCATTCCTTATCTCATTTAGTGAAATGATCATCTATTTTTTATAAAACCACATTTGCTCATTTCTCACTTGAAGGCATGGCATACAGCGTCTTTTACATTCATCTGCCTTTCCAATCATATCTGTGAAAAAGGTTAAAGTTAGCATATTTATTCCATTAATAGGCTTTCCTGGTGGCTCAGCTGGTAAAGAATCTGCCTGCAATGCTGGAGACCTGGGTTCAATTCCAGGGTTGGGAAGATCCCCTGGAGAAGGGAATGGCTACCTACTCCAGTATTCTGGCCTAGAGAATTTCAGGGACTGTATAGTCCATGGGGTCGCAAAGAGTCAGGCACTACTGAGTGACTTTCACTTCATTAACAGTAACTCAGCCAGAAACCCACCTTCCCTGGAGGTGGTACCTAATCTGTTATCCTGGCCATAGATAGACATATGACCCTGACCCAATCTGTCCCAGTCCTTGAGAATTTGGAACTAAACTCAAGAAAAGAAAGCCCATCTCTTTTTGTGACCAGAGTGGTTGTATGTGAACTTGGAAGCAGAAAAGCTTGTGTGTTTAAGTGTGCCCTTACAGAGAAAGGCAGAGAGAGAACTTTGTGAGTCAGTGGTTTCTTGGTTCTGGGTTCCAGTCTTCCTGAGGATTTTCTGGGATTTCTGTTCTTGGGTCGTTTTAAGGGCTAACACAGCTTTGCTTGGGTTTTTTTGTTGTAGTTCCCCTCCCCACCCCGGCCGCCGCCATCAAAAAAAAAAAAAAAAAAAAATCTTAAAAAGTACTTCCCTACTACTTGGTAAATAGCTATTACCCTAAGCTTACCCCTTCACTCCCAAGTGCTCCGTTTTTTTCAGTCCAGGTCTTCCCCATGAGCCGATAAACTTAATGTTGGCATATCAGGACTCTGCTCGTGTATGCATCCTACTGTTAGTGCCCATGTGCCAGTAACTTGCCCTTCTCACCCCACCCCAATGTCTATCTTCTAGACATTGCCATTGTCACTGGCTTCTGTGAATCCAAGAGGACTGGCCCAGTCCTCACATGGGCCTTCCCTGGCTCTAGTATTCCCAGATGGGCCTCCCTGGGAAGCTATGTTGACCAGCCTCCACTGCTTCTTACTGCTCAGCCTGAGGTCCTAAATGGGACTGGGGAAGTGGCTTCCCTGGTGATGGTGCTGGCATTTGACTGCAGCTGCCCCACTGCTGATTGGCACATCTGGAGTCACCCTCAGATGTCCACTTGGAAGAAGTACAGCATCAGTGAGACTCTGGCTTGGGAGAGTTGGGGAGGAGGTGGGGGCACAGTAAGGGGGATTTCTAAGATATTGGCTGAGGGCTGCAGTAGCTCAGTGGGCATTTCTACAAGCGGAGGGAGATCATAGATTGTGGATGAGGCTCATGGCCCTTGAAGCAGTCCCCTTTTAAATAATTTGTTATATTTCACCTCCGTTTAATAGGATATATATTTTTTAAAGAACTAGTGAATAAGAACTATTTTTATTCATTACGATGAAAGCTAACACTTAGCACTTGCTTTGACCAGTTTCTAAAAATATGTTAACTTATTTGCGTATTATAATTACCAACACTCCAAAGCACCTACCAACACCCTCAAACCAGAAGATGCCTCCTGTTGAAAGTGCTGCTATGCTACTAGAATTCATCTTGGGGGCAAGAGACTCTTGCTAATTTCCATTCTATCTATGCCTCAAAGATGAGGCATTTAAGCAAGGAGCATTGCAAGATCACTCAGGGTGGACATTAAGAAACAGAAACCACACAGGTTGTTTAAGACCCAGGAATCCACAGGGCACTGTCCAGTGATATTTGTGGCCTTGACTAGTAGCAAATGGAGGCTCCAACAGTTAATTTAGGTGACATGGAAACGTTACTGATGGACACTACCATGCTTAATCAAACTGACTACAACTCATTCTAGGTCTAAGAAGGGGAGTTGTCAAAATGATGCTGACTCTTATTTTTCTTACTATTCCCATTGAACAGGTGATCACTGAATAGGTGATCAATTATGGTACTATCCTGGCAGTTTTTAAATAGAAGTTTTTAAAACTTCTAAAAATTTTTTTTTCTAAATATAGTATTTTATAATTGTTCTCTTGGCTTTACCTACACCAGTGTACACTGGATATGGTATTGCAGATTAAACTTAACAATTCACGAATTGCAGAACAATGAGACATTGATACCATTTGGAGATTGTGGTCAATGATCTCGCTGATTATCATGTTGGAATGCAGTCAGTCCATAGGCTATGGAAAGGCAAAGCAGTTTTCTGAACAGTTAATCTTCTTATTATCTACATGAATAAAGTGATAAACTATTTCATGGAAATGTAAGAATTCTTATCACCAAATTCCTTTGCTTGTGGCTATGTTTCTCCATACCAAACAATTCTCAAACACCATGTGGATGTCCTGTAATACAATTCAACTCAATTCTGACACATCTATCTGGAGATAGCATCAGATTCCACAAGTTAAGGTCTCAGTCCCATGAGACTGCCCTCCACTTTAGATGTCAACTGAAAGCCCAGATTGTCAACTCTGCTTCTCCCAAGACTCTCTCCTTCCTTGGGTTCAATTTTTTTTGCTAGAATGGCTCACAAAACTCAGAGAAACATTTTATTTACCAAATTACCATATAAAAGGATCTGACTCAGGAACCTCCAGATGGAAGAAATACATAAGGCAAGGCATGGGGAAAGACTCAGAGCTTACTTGCTCTCAGCACTCTCTCCAAACCCTGTCCTTGTGGGATTTTATGGAGACCTCATTACATAGGCATGATCGATTGAATCATTGGTGATCAGTTCAACTTCCAGTTCCTTTACCTTCCCTGGAGGTGGGGGTGAGGGTGGAAGTGTGGGGAGGGTGCGTAGGTGGATTGGAGGTTGGGACACAGCATTGGTTCGGGCAACCAGCCCCCATCCTTACATGCAGTCCAAAAGTCACCTCATTAACAAGATACTTGTACCTCTCTCATCACTTAGGAAATTCCAAGTGTTTTAGGATCTCTGTGCCAGGAATGGGGTCGAAGACTAAATATATATTGATTATTATAAATCACAATATCACAAAATGAGAAAACATGGTTTTTCTGTTTACTAAGCTCTGTTGGGTGGGACACAAAAGTTCTGTTGTAATAAATGTGAGATAAAGATGATTATGTCATGTTTATGTAGAATGCTTACATAGAAAATATGTTGTAATTTACAAATGATTTAGGGCTTGGTAAAAGTAAACCACTTTGTTCACACTGACAGCAGAGGGAATAATCTTTAACATTCTATGAATTTTTTTCCAATTATAGAGAAATGCTTACTGAAGAAAATGGGAAATACAGAAAAATAGAAAAGATAAAAATCATAATCTCATAATGTTTCTGGTAATTTTATAAAATTAGAAATGGCAGTAGTGGCTAAGAATAACTTTTTGTCTTTAAGACTGTCTATACTACTACTGTGAAAATATTTTTGATTAAATTAAGACAATAAAATAGATCTTAAATATATTCTGAAATAAAATCTTGTTCATTCTTGAATAAGAATAATTCATGTTATTTTAGACATTTATTCATGCAGGACAAACATTTTTATAGTGAGTAAGACTAAAATCAAACAATTTGCTATCAAAAATATGCCAGTAAGAGAAGACTACTTAAATTTTCTGATATAAGAGAAACAAATAATTTTAACCAAATGAAATTATTTTAAAAATTATTGATTTGGTCTTAACATTTTCCACAGTATTTTTACATTTGAACAAGAGCAGGAAATGTTTTCATTCTTAATCTTTCAACTTCAGCCTGTAGAATTGAAATCTGCTCAGCTTGTTCTTTTGAAATTTTTGTTAACTTTTGTTGTCGCATCATGTTTTCGTATCGTTCTTTGGCAATCTTTTCACAAGTCAGTTTAGACCCTATCCCCAAAATGAAGAAGATGGAATTAGTTGAATTATTATCTACATTTTAAAATATAGAAACAGCACTCTGAAATAGTTAAACGTATGGAACAAATACTGGTAGCTTTATAACCACTGTACAGATTTTAGGACTTCTGATTACTTTTAAACAAACTGAAAGTTAATTAAAGAAAAAAGAATCTTACCCATTGCATTACAGATGTCTTTTCTCTCTGAGACAGCCACCAGCTCTTCTCGTAAATTGCAACTTAGGGTATAATTTGCTATATCTTTTTGATTGCTGAACCTTCTCAGCTTTTTAAGCAGCTTTTTACAGTTCTCCACATTCTTTTTGTGAGTCTGAAATTTTTGTTTCCAGGACATCCCACAAAAATAATTTTGAAAGAAAATATTTTATAAAGATATTATTCTTAAAATTGAAACACATTGTCATCATAAGATATCTTACCACCATACCCCTAGTGCTTAGCATAATGCCCACACACAGTAGGTACTTAAATTATTTGTTGAAAGATAGAATGGTATGTTAATACACATTTTAGAAGAAACTTTATATATTCTTAGAAATGAGAGATTCTAAGAACACAGCCTGGAGAGTACTTTGTTTCCATCCTATGTATGTTAAACACTCAAAACTGAGTGCTCAGGCAGTTAGGGTAAAACAAAGCCTTTACAACTCCAAGGAAAGACTATCAACACTTCTACATAAATCACAACCGAATGTGAAACAGGAAATTCACCTACACTCCAATAGCCCCAAAGGATGTTAAAGTGCTTCACAATCTATATGTCCATTAACAGATGAATGAAGATGTGGTACATATATATGATGGAATATTACTCAGTCATTAAAAAGAATGAAATAATGCCATTTGCAGCAATATGAATAGACCTGGAGATTATTATACTAAGTGAAGTAAGTCAGAGAAAGACATATCATATGATCTTGCTTACACTTGGAATCTAAAGCAAATGATACAAATGGACTTATTTACAAAACAGAAACATACAGATTTAGAGGACAAACTTATGGTTATGGAGCTGGGGAAGGGTGGGGGGAAGAACAGATTGGAAGGTTGGGATTTAGATATACACACTTCTATAGTTAAAATAGATAGCCAACAAAAAGTGAAGTCACCCAGTTGTGTCCAACTCTGTGACTCCATGGATTGTAGCCTGCCAGGCTCCTCCATCCATGGAATTTTCCAGGCTAGAATAATGGAGTGGGTTTCCATTTCCTTCTCCAGGGCATCTTCCCAACCCAGGGATCAAACCCACGTCTTCTGCATTGCAGGCAGACTTTACCATCTGAGCCACCAGGGAAACCAAGAGGATAACCAACAAGGACCTACTGTATAGCACAAGGAACTTCGCTTAGTATTCTGTAATAACCTAAATGGGAAAAGAACTTGAAAAAGAATGGGTACACATATATGTATAACTGAATCACTTTGCTGTACCCTTGAAACTAACACAACATTACTCATCAACAATACTCCAATATAAAATTAAAATATTTTTTAAAGTGCTTCAGGCTACCACAATGGTTATGGTTGCAAAGATGCTATTTAGGGAGCTCTAATTACATCCATCCTAAAGAAAATCAGTCCTGAATGTTCACTGCAAGAACTGATACTGAAGCTGAAACTTCAATACTTTGGCCACCTGATGCGAAGAACTGACTCATTGGAAAAGACCCTGATGCTGGGAAAGATTGAAGGCAGGAGGAGAAAGGGACGACAGAGGAAGAGATGGTTGGATGTCATCACTGACTCAATGGACATGAGTTTGAGTAAACTCTGGGAGTTGGTGATGGACAGGGAGGCCTGGCGTGCTGCAGTCCATGGGGTTGCAAAGAGTCGGACATGAATGAGCGACTGAACTGAACTGAATTACATCCTGAATATCATTATAAAAGACCAAGTCTTGGTAGGTTCTATTTGAATTCATGGTTTGAAAACTATTACTTTGTTCAAATCATTCACAAATACTGGAAATATAATGATCAATATCTTTGATTCCTACCTTATCTAAAACATCAATAGTCTGCTCCATTATTCCAATCTGAATGGCAATCAGAGTCTCATAGTTTGGTTCACTTAGGTACTTTGAGAGGAAAAAGAAATCACAAAGTAAGTATATTTTTCTCTATTTCTTCCAAGAGATAATTTTATAAAGATTATCTTAGTTTGGGAAGTTCCTGTTTCTTTGTGATTTTACTTTGTGCCATAATATTTACTTATAAACATAAGTTTAAACATAAGTTATTGATGCACTCACCTATATACTAATAACTACCAATGCCTAGCTTATTTTCTCATTCATTCATTTATTCAACTCACCAGATATTTACTGTGTTTCATTTGACAGTGTTTCATGAGTTCCATATTAACAATACCCTACTAATAGTTAAAGATACTGAGGGAGATAACAAAGATAGATAATATGACCTAGACATCAAGAAGAGAATAAGTAATATGATTAGTTGACAGAAGATATATAAGTGACATGCAAATTAAAAGGTGGTTTGAGATGGGCTATGATTTCTCTGAGCTTGGGAAATCAAAAGGCTTATGGATTAGGTGGCATTTAAACCAGACTCTCAAAAGTAGATAGATTCAGGATGTGAAAAAAATTGAGGAAAAATATTCCAGGTAGAAGAACCAGTATTGCAAAGGCACAGAGATAGAATCCTAGAAAATAGAATCAGTTTGGTTTGAGAATACTGATGTGTAAGAGTAACGGGGAATGAATTTGAGAAAGATTGAAGGACATTCAACACCACTTAAGAACTTGAAAATTCATTGGCCAGGTAAGAAGAGAAAGTTTAAAATGGAGCAGAGTAGGAATGTTATTAGAGCTGAATAGGAATGTGAATCTATAGATGAGATAGAGAAAAACCCAAAGTCAAGAGACTTGTTAGAAGATTGTTATAAAATTCTTGAAACCATTAAAAAGGAAGAACTGAAGCAAGGTAAAGGCTAGAGGCATAAAGAATGAGGGAATAAACGGATACACTAGGCAAGGCTTGGAAGGGAAGGAGAGGAACCAGAGGATAGTGACTTTAACCCCAAGTGAATGGCTGAAAGAACAGAAATAAGCAAAATAAGAAGAGGTGCTGTTGGGAGGTAACACAGAAGTAGTGCTTGAGAAAGGTCTGGTTCAGAGAAGTGAGATTGGAATTGGAATCCAGAAAGCTTGGATGAGTCTTAGGAGTGATCATGGAAGTTAGAAAAAGAGAAATCATCAAAGGAGAGGATATGGAAAGAAACAGAGCTGAGGGCAGAATCTTAATCACTATACTTAAGAGGTAGAAACAAAAGAGAAATCAGGAAAAGAGGCAGAGTGATTTGACATGTTGGAAGAAATATAGGAGAAAGGAGGGATGATTAAAACCAAAACAACAGGCAATATTAAAAATGAAGATGGACCTCCCAGGAGGTGCAGTGGTTAAAACTCTGCTTCCACTGTGGGGGGCAAGGGGGTTTTTGGGGAAACGTACATATGATCCCTGGTTGGGGAATTAAGATCTCACATGCTCCTGGCCAGAAAGGAAAAAAAAAGAGAGAGAGAATGAAGACGGTCAATGGTCAAATACTACAGGGATGGTGATGACTGGGAAAGGGATCACTAGATTTGACAATTAGGAAATTCCTGGTGAGTTGCAATATAGGACTATACTACTGACTGGGTCACAAAGAACCAGAGGCAGCAAATGTAAACTACTAGAAGAAACAGACAGAATCCATAGTCACATTATGAAATACTATGCATAGGATATGCTTGACATCACAGAGCATCTTATTAAATATTGGTTGAATGAGTGAATACATTAATGACTGAAATTAAAATTATATAGTGGAGCACAGGGAAAACTTACCTTCTGACGATCTCTTGAAAAAAACAGCATCTGAATATCCCAAGCCTTCTGATTTAGATCTTCCATTTCCATCTCCATCTTCTTATGTTCCCACTCAATCTGAAATATTCCTTTATGGACTTCTTTACTTTCCATCATGCTAGCAACTTTCTTTTGTCCTTGAGCCTTAAAAAAAAAAAACAAACTGGCATTCATATAATATTCTGCATTCAGAATAGTTGAAGCTGAACGTTTTTCTTAGAAAACACTTGGAATGAAGAGATAATTCTATCTTCTTTTAAAAATGTAGCAGATATTAAAAATTACTTCATGGGCACAATCTGATCATGATATAAAGCAAGATAGTTACTAAACAGAAAGGATTATAAGATAATTTGAATGGCATAGCCAATTTGCTTTTATGTAAATGATTAGGCAGGAATTCCTTCTGCCATCATCAATCTGTACATGTTTATACCCCTATTCTCCCCTGCTTTTTGACACTAATGATAAAGGATTGTAGTTTAACGCACTAGGCACAACAGTATCTGGTTGGTAGCTAGTGGAAAAACAAGAAAATTGAATGGGTTAAACATGATATTTAATCATTTGGATGTTCTATACTTCGTTTCAAATGGACTACATGAAGTTCAGTAATATTTTCATGAAGCTGTGCCCCCAGATTGCTAACAGGGAAACTACTAAGATTCTAAAATAAATTTGTATGTGAGTTCCATCAGTTAACATTTTATATTTTTCCTCTCTTCTCCTTAGAGAACTTAGCTTTTTTGAGATCATGCCATTAGACTATGCCAATTATTACTCTTTTTAAAAATTATTTTTATCTTTTGATCACTGCTTGGCCTCAATTCCTCGAATTTCTCTTTCAATGATCTTTTCTCTGTTTGCTCATCCATTCAGCTCCCACGATCATACCCTTGATCTTGTCAACACCAGCTCCCAAATCTTAAGGTCAAACATTTCTCTGGAGCAGTATCTCTCAAATTGGCAAAATATTGCCCCACCAGCGGACATTCAACTACATTGGGAGGCATTTTGGCTGACACAACTGGAGGGGGAGGCATTGCTACTAGCACAGAGTAGGCAGAGGCCAGGGGTGCTGCTAAACTCCACATACTACACAGCACATGAGCTCTCTCCGACAGATAACCACCCAGCTCAAAAGCCAGTAGTGCTGAGGTTGAGAAACACTTCTGTCAAACCACTACATCTCCTCTCTGCTTTCCTTTCAGTCAACTTTTTCATAAGATTTATTAATAGTCCTGGTCTCAACTTCCTCACTTCATATCATTTCTTCAGCCATCGCCATTTGAGCTCCTGCACCAACACTCCACTGAGAGTTGACAACCATGCTCTTGTCAAGTAATTGATATACTGCATGGTTCCCTCTTCCGTGGAACTGTTTATCTCATGGTTTTTAAGTATATAGAAGATCAATATGGAAATAAAGGATTTGAACAAGACCTAAGAGACATACACAGAGCACCTCACTCAGTACCAGCAGAACACACACTATTCTGTATTCTCAAATACAGACCATATTTTGGCCATAAAATGAATCCAAATACATTTTAAAAGATGGAAATCATATAGAGTGTCTGATCTGACCACAAGGGAATGAAACTAGAAATCAATAACAGAAAGAAAACTGGAATATTTGCAAATATGTGGAGATTCAATCATATATTATTAAATAATCAATAGGGTCAAAGAAGAAATCATAAGCAGTATTAGAAAATACTTTGCAAGGAATGTAAGTGAAAATAGAACATACCAGAACTTATATAAATCCTTCTCAAACACTTAAGAAAAAAATTGAAAAGAAGGGAATACTTCCAAACATTTTATGAGGGCAATATTTCCTTGTTATCTAATCCAGAAAAAGACACAACAATAAGAGAAAATTATAGGTTGATATCCTTGACGAATATGGATGCAAGAATCCTGGACAAAATATATTAGAAAACCAAAGTCAAGAATACATTAAAAGGATCATATACACACACACGCACACACACACTCCTAGACATATGTTCAGACTGCTGAAAATCAAAGATAAAGAGAAAATCTCAAAGGCAGACACACTATATTAAGAGGTACAAAGATTAAAAAGATACAGTAGGCATCTTGTCAGAAGTTCTGTAAGCCAGAAGAAGATGAACAACTTTAAAGTGAAAAGACTGAGAGAGAGAGAGAGAATCTGTCAATCCAGGGAACCCAGCAAAATATCTTTCAATAATAGAGGTGAACCAAAGACAATTTCAGACAAAGGAAAACAGAATTCATTACCAGCAGACAATTCAGTTAAGTTGAAAGAAGTTTTTTAAGCAGAAGGTATATAATACAAACCAGAAACTTCAATCCACTCAAAGAAAGATCTCTTGAAATAGTGAAATTGAAGGGAAATAGAAAATCATTTTTTCTTTATTTTTAATCACTCTAAAAGACTGCCTAAAGGAACAATAGTAATGCAGTGTGGGTTACGAGCAAGTAATATGTGTAACAACATTAGCACATAATTTCCAAATAGCACAAAATTCCCAAATATTTGAAAATTAAATAACATACTTCTAAATAACCCATGGTAACTTCTAATAGAAAGTTACATGGGGAATTAGATAATATTTTAAATGGAAAGAAAATAAAAATACTATCAAAATTTGTAGAGTGTAGCTAAAATAGTGCTTAGAAGGAAATTTATAACATTAGATGTTTATATTAAAAACAAGCAAGATCCGAAATCAATTATCTAAGCTTATCAAACTTATCATTAGGAAATTGATAAGGAGGAAATTATCAATAGAGGAAACTGACTCTAACAAAATGATGGTATGTTAGAATGGACATTTAACTCTATGATCTTGGACTTCTTTTTACCTTAAAATTGTCTGGGAAGCTTTTAAAAAATATATTCATGCCTAGAGGTGGGGCCTGGACACATGTGTAAACTTCTTCAGGGTAGGGATCACCTCCTGATTTAACTGAATGAAAATGATTTCCCATAGAAATTGGGGAATATGAAAAATATTTGGTACAGCAGGTGATATGTTGTTTTTTTCTTCTTAAAAAATGCTAATTACCCGAATCACAGAATTCAAGTCTTCAATTATGACCTTGTTGATGAGGATCGCATCAGAATAATCCAGCATTAACTGGAAATTCTCCAGTTCTACCTGTCCTTGTTTAAGGAGGATTTGGATCGTCAAATTCAACTGGAATTTCACTTTGTCTTCCTGTAATCTAAATTGAAAAAGACTTCAAAGTAAGTAGTCGTGACATATTTATATTCCAAATTTCACCTATTGTTTGATATATACATTCAATAAAATATGTATGATATAAAAATTGAGTATAAAATTCAAAATTAATTTTCCTTAAGCTGAAGGGAAATGCACTGGAGATTAATGTGGAAAATACTTTTCTAGTGACAAGCTTTCCTAGAGATCTCTGTGATACTTCTTTTCTTGCTGATATGGAATTACAGTTGGGCTGCTTACAGAATGGTATGCACAGAAACACATTCATAAAGTTTTACTTCATGATTAAGAAAAGATTAATATGCTTTTGAATGTAAGTGGAAAAAAATAGAGACACTACCAAATAACAAATCTACTTCATGTATCGATCTCTGATATCATATTAACAATGTTTAATCTGCATGCTACTTATCAAATCTATTTTTAGGTAATTTATATTCCTGCTTATCACCTAGATCTGAAAATGATGTTTAATGATGAATTTGGAGACATCAAAGAAGTATTTACCAATGTGACTATAAATATGGCTAAAAGTGAAGCAAGGACATAAGACAGTACCTTAGTTACTCAGGAAAATGGAACAAGCTCCCCTGAAGAAAAATATTAGCTTATCAGGCATATAGATGGAAATTTCTTGGATATCTGCTTAAATTTCCACACTGTTTTTTTGTGTGGCTTGAGCCTAAAACTACTTACTAGCAGAGACATATTCTTTGTATTTTTATGTGGAAGGAGATTAAAATAAAAGCCTTTCCCCAAACTTACATGTTTGTTAAGTAAGTCATAGGGATGTAAGGTATACCATAGGGAATATAAATATAGTCAATGATATTATCAGAATTTTGTATGATGACAAATGCTAATGAGGCTTATCATGGAGATCATTGACTAATGTATAGCAATATCAGATCACTATTGGTGCATCTGAAACTAATATAAGTAAATTATACTTCAAATTCTAAGAAGGAAAAACACTGAAAAGTAAAAAAAAAACAAAACAACTTCATGGTTTGCAGTAAGAACAGGGAGCATGAAGGTAAACTTCATTCTGAAATAAGGTCTTACATAACAGAATGCACTTTCTGAAAGAGAAGCTATAAAGCATGTATAGGTAAAGTCAGTGCCAGCAGTAAACCAGTGAGCCAGCACTCTCCCCCTGTGATAACAACTTAATTTAGCCCTAGCTCAGATTTTGAAAATATGAACGTTGAATGAAAGGTTCAAATTACAGGATGAGCTCATGGAACACTTTTTCAATTTCATGTTGCACCTTCTCATCATCCTCAGTTCTTCTCCGGAGGAAAGCCACCATTTCTATTAAGCCAGCAGCTTTCTGCTTTACCTGAGGAAATCAAACCACAAACATCTCAGAACATATAGAGCTTTAGAAATAAAAGCAAACTAATTTTACTTTGAGAAATATACATCTTTTAACTTTGTTACAAAACCTTAAGTCCAACTTTCTAATAAATTAGCAAAAATTTAAATCCCTGCCATTATGAAATAAAGACACTTGAAATTTACATGGCACATCCCATGAATAATTAGAAAAGTATCCCCCAAAACTGTCAAAATTGTTTCTCACTGAAAGACAATATGCATGCAGCTAGGGTTTTTCTTATATCTCATCATCTTAGATAAAATTTTACAATCATAGATACTTCAACAAAAATATGACAGCCTCCCACATGTGGCACCAAATTTAGGGAATCTGGGGGAGTGGAGGCAGGGTGTGGTCAAGAAGCAACAAGAGGAAGGAGTCTTTTCCCAACTAAATACACTCTCAAATTGCTACTGAACAAAATATTCTAGCAAAACTATAAAGTTGGTTCTAGTTGGTTCTGGTGAAATATAATTCTAGTCTATGCAAAAAGAGATGAACACTACTCAAGACCAGAGCAGACAGAAGAAGTTGTGTCTATAACAGTGTTGTCCAAGAGAAATGTCATATGAGCCATCAATGCCAACTGCATACATAATTTTAAATTTTGTAGGAGCCATGTTACAAAAATGAATGAAACAGGTGAAATTAACTTTACTCTTTTATTTAACACAATATATCTAAAACATTATCATTTCAACCTGTAAAGAATATAAAAAATATTGAGACATTTTCCATTCTTTTTTTCATACTCAGTCTTCTAACTCTGCCCATATTTTCCAGTAACAACATGTCTCAATTAGAACTGTCCACATTTATTTCGCATAAAAAATAACCATGTGTGGCTAATGCTTGTCATTTTGGACAGTGTGTCTACAAGTAGACCTGTACTTAGCCCTCAATCGGACTAAGGTTAATATTTTATTTCTTTATCATTATTATTAATATTACTAACTGCTACCCTAGTGGGAAACCTAAATAATTAGCTTTTCTAGAAGGACTGACCACCATAAACTATATATTCGATACTAGCATACTAAGTGAAATGAAATAAAGTAGAATGATAAAATGTTATATACTTTCTGTTCATTTTCCACTTTTGCTCTTCTGGTCATGCAGAAATGTTCCCAGACGGAGGTGTCCAAGCCTTCTGGCATATTATTAATACTGTCCAAGTCATCCATGGCTTTCATTAACTGGGCAAAGGCATCCTTATTCAATTTCCCAGATCCTGGTCGCTCTCCAAAAGGCACAAGACTGGTTGTTTCTGCATGTACTTTGTGTTTGTGAATCCTGGTATTATCAATAAAAGCCCATCAACGTTTCATATTTTCACATACAAAACATCACTGTTAAATACTATAACCTTTAGCAGAGGTGTGACACTGCATGGCACTTCCCTGTGGTTAGTGGGTGGATTACTCCAAAGGGAAAAGCACCTGCTGGGACCTTCCGACATCTCTGGGATCCTCAGACATGACCTTAAGTGGACTACAGATGTCCCTAGCTGCAATCAGCACTGGAAGCTTTAAGTGCACAAGAAAATGTCTCCCTTCTGGGCATTTTAAGCAGGCGAGTAAAGCCTGAGAGAAGTATGGAGGTTCCCTGGTTCTGACCCACACATCCTCTGTTGATGTCCTTGTTGCAGGTGAACAGCCTGGAATATATTCAGCTATATGTGCAACTGGAGAAGTGCCTCTTTTTTACCTACATTATGGATTAGTTTTGTTTCCCTGGGCTGCAGCTGGGAAGAGAAGGGTACTGAGATTTGTATCAGCACTCACTCTCAAGGTACCTCGCAATATGCTGTGAAGTTACTATAGTTATCCTCTTTTTCTAGAAGGAAGTGAGTCTCTGAGAGAAGTGACTGACTGAGGCCACAGGTCTGATAGGTGTGGAGTTAGTATTTAAAGCTAATGCTGCCAGACAATATAGCTTATACTTTCTCCACTACTGCCTTTCGATAGGTCTCACTTCTTTCTTCATAGGCATATATAACTCACTCCTTTAAAAACAGGGAAACCAAGATACAAAGTTTGTTCTAGGCTGAATTTCTCAGGTTGCATATAACCTGTCAAAGGTGAGAGAATCAGTTTATATCTTAGACACAGATAAGCCTATACCTTTGTGACAAACTCCATGATTCCTACATTATGTTTGATTTTAAAATTACAGAAATCTGTATAGGTAAAAATTTGGAAATCTGTAAAATTAATTGTTTGATACTCTCAAGTATCAAAATCAGACATTGTAGAACTATTTTGGTAATGGTTATTGTCAGTCATTCATACTGGCATTTTTCAAACTTTGTCTTGAACACAATCACATGAGATGCTCTGAGAAAAGGGTCTGGAAAACACTTCCTACTCTATTTCTCACGTGGGATGCAAAGGCTACAGAAAGTTCTGAAATGTTCTTCAGTAAAGGAAATTATATATCTTTTTCAACCCTGTATATCCTTAAACTTATTTTGTCCTGGAAGCCTTTTATGTGTAATTCCAATTCACACCACAAGGGATGCATACGTGTTAGAACACATCTTGGGAAAAACAGTTTATAAATCTGTCTGCCATCTATATCCTGTCAGGAACTAGTTTCATGTATAAAACAGAACCCATAATAGCACTATGATTACCTAGACACTTAATTTCTAAATAATGAAGTCATCAGTTTTCATTGCCTACTGTAAGATATAATAATCTTTTAAAAACTGAGTTAAGATCAAAATACTTGGACATTTTCATGTAAATGATGTCACACTGAATATTATGAACTAATTTGGAGAAAAAGCTGAAATCTAATAACAATTTTTTTTTTCTCAGAAACATGATAGCAAAGGAGAAACAAACCTTGGTCGGCGTTTAAAAAGTTTGTAGAGTATATCCACCTGATGACTGGGAATTTCAGAAAATTCCTTTTTAAAGCTGCGGTCCAGAACCTAAAGAAAAACATATCATTCCCAAGATTGCAACTTTGTTCAGAAAGCTTTTATCTGTGACAATACTCTTTAAAATATTAATTGTATCACTTTGATTTTTAAAAATCCATGAATACTTGGTTTATAACATAGACTTGTTAAAGGGTGACCACTCACGGTGCAAGGATTTCACAAAGATTTACCTTAAACAAGAAGCACCTCAGTAATCTAAAAATATTACTTCATATAAGAGGTCTTAGAAATCACTTAGAACTGAAGTGAAAGTGAAGTGTTAGTCACTCAGTAGTGTCCGACTCTTTGCGACCCTATAGACTGTAGCCCTCCAGGCTCCTCTGTCCATGGGGTTCTCCAAGCCAAGAATACTGGTGTGGGTTGTCATTCCCTTCTCTAGGAAATGTTCCTGACCCAGGGTTTGAACCCAGGTCTCCTGCATTGCAGGCAGATTCTTGATTGTCTGAGCCACTAGGGTTTTATTTAGAACTGAAGTTTCACAAAATAATATTTACCTGTAAAACAGACAAGTCACCTCTATTTTGTTATATTCCATTATGTTCTTCTATTTGCTTTTCTATCCTAGTCTTTTCCATTTATAAATCTGCTGGTCATAGCCTACTTAATTGATTTCACAACCAACTAAGGGGGATCGCAACCTGAAGTTTGAAAGGCTCTAAAGTCTAGATGAGCTCTCTCCTTTTTTGTGCAAGAGAAAGCTTAAACCAGAGAAGTTTACAAAAATTTATTTTACACAGTGATTTTTAGAAATACGCAATGGCACAGAATGGAGTTTACCCACAACTGAGAATTACAGTAGGAGAAAATTCTATGAGAAGATTGGATGGGATCCCTTTAACCTTCCCCATCCCAGGCAGCAGCAGTGCCATCACACTGGGGAGTGACTGAGGCGACAACTCTCACTTTGTCTTCTGCCAGTAAGTTGTCATAGTGTTCCTTGTACATATCCAGGTCTTCTCTAGACTTCCGGATGGCCTCTGAGGTCTGGTTCTAGAATAACATCAGGAATAGAAGATCGGAACTGGAGAGTTTTCAGGATAAATACAAATAGTGAGCATACTAAAAAGAACAAGGAATTCCTCAGTACCAGATTAATGTGAATTGAAGTATCAAGTACAGATAACATTCATAGAAGAAAGTAAACTGGCTGGAGGCCTTGAAAGGACAAACACCCATCACCTGTTTCCAAGTGTAGCCAGCTCTGTAGATGAGTGTGTAAGTGACCAGGGAGCATAATACTCCCTTGGCAGAGCAGTGTGGGTGATGAAATTGCACAGGCTTGGGAGTCGTGTGGGCCTGGGCTCTGAGAGACTGGATATATATTAGTAAATGGAGGATGGCCAGGCCATATATAAAAACAGAACTGACTCATAGTCTGCAACCAGCCAGGAATTGAAACCACAACCTCTGCAGTGATTGGCCCCTAAACTGTCAGAACTTGGTCAATAACTTTCAACTTTCCTAATTTTTGCCACAACTGAGGACCAACCAGGGAAAGCCAAATCTGCTTCCCAAACCAAACACATAAGTAGCCCAGCTTCTAATTAACTTGCCCCAGGCTTCCCCATGCCAACAACTCCTAATCAGGATACAGCTGAAGCCCTTTCTTATTTTCATTAAATGGCTTTCTCATCCCCCTGCCTGCCTCTGAGTGTCTGCCAAATACAAGTGAATGTCATATGATACTTTAAATCATTCATTCATAAATGTCATTTATTAATACTATTAAGAAAAGCTGACATCTTTTGAAAATTATTATGTGACAAGCATTCATTGTCTCTTTCGTGAAACTTATCTACTAGCATTTTTAAAAATATTAACAGCTTTTCATTCTAAAAGCTAACCCATTACTTACATATTTAGTGAAACAGAGTGCCAAATGGTCCAGAAAGAACAATACACCCTAGAGAAGAGCTTGAAAATAGCTTTAATGGTTATGTCTTGTCCAAGGTCTCATAGCAAGTCAGTGGTTAAAAGTCCCAGACAGGGAGCCAAGGAGAACACACACATTTGAGAAGGAATGTAGAAAGAAAGAAGGGGCAAGGCAGGAGTGTGGACTCTTGTCAAGTGGGAACAATTGGTCAGAAACTGTTGATACTCAGATATCAGACACTGTATTTACCTTCTCCTCCTGCTTCCTTGCAAGGTAGTTGTTCAGGAATGTTTCTCTGGAGCTTATTTCTTCATCCAACAGTAAAGAGAAAACAAGGTTGTTTATTTTCAATTCCTCCTGTAGAAATATTTTTAAAGGGGAAAAACGATCAATGTGTCCACCTGGGAAAGGATTTTCTATTGAGGGTCACAGACTTGGCACTCACCAAGCAAGTTTATGACATGCAAGGAAGAGAAATTCTTTTCTAAAAAAAGGGAATATAAACTTGCAATAACTACTCAGTTGTTTTTACCTTTCTTCACTCTTCATTGCAAGATAAAACATATACATAGGAAAACACATGAAACAAATGTATCATTTAATGAGTTACTCTATTAAGGCAAAACACCATTGTAATGACCGCTCAATTCAAGAACTGGATGGAACTTAACCAGAGCCTTACCATGTGTCCTCATCCTAATCTCAACTCCAATAATAACCATTGTCTTGACTTTTACGGTAATCACTTCCTTGTATTTCTTTACAGTATTATTACCCAAATGTGCATCTTCTGGGCACTACTGTATAACTTGTCTGTTGAAAAAACTGTCACATTTTGAAAGCCTATTATTATCCATAGGTTCTCTTTCAGCCCTTTCTTTCCCTCACATTTATTTGTAGTTATCTGTAGTTTCACCTAGTCTGAATTTTGCTCACTGCTTACTTATGGTGAGTTCAACAGAGTCCTTTATCCCATGTGTTTCTTGAAAATTTGCAGTTGGGTCAGGGGACAGATCAGACCTGTGTCTGATCCTTTTACAAAGACCATAGGGGACATGGTGTTTTTTGATCAGGAAACAGGTAGCATCAAATTGTCTTTCTTTCTGAGACGTTAGCAGCTGTAGATCTCAGTGCTTAGGCTCATTAATCCTTTGAGAGCTGCAAAATGGTGATATTATGTTTTTATCATTCCTTCTTCACTTATTAATTGAAATCCTTTCATAAAGGTATGCTTCTCCCTATCTGCTATTTGGTTACCTAGCAGTGTAGTTCATACAGAAAAGCAGAGTAAATTCTTGACACTTTTTAGTTTTTAGATAACCAACTGGTATCCTTTGAAGGCATTTTTATTTTTAAAATATCACAAATTCATTAACCTAATAAATTTGATAGGCTTCAATTAATTGCAATTGTTATCACTGTTGAATCTTAAATTGTCCCATTTAGGGGAATCTTTTAAAGTGGACTCCTTTTGATAGTAGCCTTTAATAATTTCCTAATTGTCTTATATGAAAATCTACCCTGGTGGCTCAGATGGTAAAGCATCTGCCTACAATGCAGGAGACCCGGGTTCAATCCCTGGGTCGGGAAGATCTCCTGGAGAAGGAAATGGCAACCCACTCCAGTATTCTTGCCTGGAAAAACCCATGGACGGAGGAGCCTGATAGGCTATAGTCCATGGGATCACAAAGGGTCGGACACGACTGAGTGACTTCACTTGTATGAAAGGATGTTTTAAATATGTCTTTCATCTTCCATTAACTTGCAGAGAATGAGACCTTGCATTTCTCAAAATATCATTACTCTCCTTTTACATTCAATTAATAATTTGGTCTGACATAGAATCGGTTAGGAATAATTTTTCCTCAGAATGTAAAGCCTTTATTCTTTGTCTTCTTGTTTTTAAGTTATTGTATACTTCATTTATATTCTTACTGCTGAATCAAGGTAAGTCAGATTTTTCATCTGACTTTTTTGGGGCATGTTGACTATTTGGTCATTCTACATATAGGATGAGCCCAATCCTTTGCCGGTTGCTGGAAATACAAGGATGAACAAAAGGGACTCAGTCCCTACCCTCATGAAGCTTCATCTTGGGAGCACTAAAAAGTAACTCAATAAATTAAAATTCAGTTGTACTAAGTGATAGCAAGTAAAAGAACAGAGTATGTAACAGGAAGATCTAGTTGGGACCTGACAGATGGGTAAATATAGAGCAGGAAGCAAAGAGGTTGGAAGAGAGTATTATTGGCAGAGTTGGGAGCAAGGAGGTGTGAATCAGGGGGCAGAGGATGGAGCATGGCAAATGAGAGGGAGGGTGGCACAGATGAGGCTGGAACAGGAGGCAGGGCCAGCCAGTGCAGGGCCTTCCTGCCAGACAGGGTGTTGGTCTTTATCCTGAGAAGAGTGAAAGGCCTTGGAGGCTCCTTAAAAGAATGTCATATAAGTGAGGCTTTTATTTACCTGGTTGACAACCATCTCTGCCTTCACTCTCCTTTCAAAGAGTCTTTTCAAATGTTTGTCAAAATTCTGTGTGCTTTCTTGAATAGAATTTTGGAGTTTCTTCATTTCTGTTTCTAAAGACTGAAAGGAAATCAGCACCAAAGTTAACATGTAGGAACATCAGATGTTCCTAGAAAGTGATTGTTTACATTTTACCAAAAGGAAGGGGTAGGTGGAGGGCAGGCCTTGTGAGGTGTTCTGGGCTTCCCCTTCAGCCACAGATGTTACTCCTGGGTCTGTTATATTGTCTCTCTACTTTTATATATGTTTGACATTTTCCATAATACAAAGGTTTTTTTTTTTTTACAAACCTTCAAAGGAGTCTTTTTTCTTTTGTAAATATAAAAGATGTATACAACACATAAGACTACAGCATGCATCTATGGAAAAATCCAGTAGAGAGGGGCAAACTGATGCTGCAGGGAAATGGGGCAGATGGCTGGAGTGACAGCATCAAACAGGTGGATGGGACGGGACTCAGTGCACGCAGTGGGACACCAGCTGTGGGGGCTACAAGGCCGTTTTACCCACAAGGAACAGAAAGGCAAGAAGGCTCTATGGATTCAAGGCAGGTGGGTGGTAGATGTGGTGGGAGAAGGGAAAGGAAAATCTCTTCTAGTTGCTCCTCTTCTCTGAGTGAAACTGAGGGGAGAGTTGAGGGTCAGGTGTTGGAAGTCTGAGGACAGAGGAGAGCACATGACATGGTCCTCGAGGATCTTGCCACCTAAAGTGTAGTCCACCAACCAGCAGCCACAGCTGAACCACATGGTTGCTCAATAGAAATGTAGAGTCTCGGGGCCTTCTCTGTCCTCAGAATGAAAGGATCTGAATCTGCATTTAAAAAAAGATCCACCAGGTTAAACCAGGGGGAAGTTGAAAGCTGGGGGGAATAGCATCGTTTAGCAGATTTAAGAACCCAATAAAGACTAAGGTCATCAGAGTGAAACCACGAAGCATTTTTTCTTTTTCTTTTTTTTTAATGATCTCGTGATTTTATTTATCTTTTTTTTAATACTATGAGTGTGAACTATTATTTTTATTCTTTAAAATAGCTAACACAGGGTCATTTCCTGAGTTCAGGGGCAAGGCTAAGAAAACTACAGGTATTGCCTTCTTGCATCCCCACAATAGTACAGAAAGAAGGTTCCAGAATGCCCATTTTACAGAGGAGGAGACTGAGGTTTTGAGAGATAATAACATTTCCATGGTCACATTGGACTCAAACTGTCCAAAAGCAAAACTTATAGACACTTTGTTATATTTCTTCACCCACTGCATGGTGTGAATGCAGAGAAAGTTGAGTGCTGGTTTAATCAAGGCTGACTTTCTACCAGGTAAGCGTGGTCAAGGGGCAGGGGGTGAAGGTGTAGGCAAGAGATTATTTTACAATGCAAGACCATGGAGTAAATGCCACCACTTTAGGCATCTGAATTCCATTAACTTCTTGACATCTTTACTGCACTCAGAACTACTCATTTTGGATAAAACGCTAGGGCACTGTTAGAGGACTGCAGTGAATAAAAACAGGGACAAGTTAACAATAGGTTCAAAGGAGTTGTTCATAAAATATGGCCTCTATAAAGCTGACAAACTGCACTGCCTTGAATGATGGTATGATTTTACCTTCTTCACAGAAGAATAAATGTTAACTTGGTTGTATACCATCACCTTTTACATCTCTATTATAATTGTAAGCAATTTCAATGTTGGAATGTTTCTTTATGATGGATGGAGAAAAGTAGGAGACCTGCATTTCAAAAATCTCAAATTAGAATTCTATTGATTGCATCATTCTTCTTTCAAGTCTCTTCCTTGAAATTGAGAGCATATACAGCAAGAGCATACAGCTTAAACTGACTTAGGCAAGAGACAGTAGTACCTTATGGTGCCTTGAACATACTGTCATAGGTGTTCATTAAACATCTGAAGAATGAATGAAGGACCAAATGAATTGTAATGATGTAAAATGGGAAATCAATAAGAACCTCCAATTTTGCTGTGTGTTCTTATTGTTTAAAATTGTTCTAAGTCTTTAAATTTATCTGTACTCACTTCCTCAGATTCTCTTGAGAATTTAAGCTGAAACAACATCCTGAGGCTTCTAAAGGCACCGAGAAAATGCCTTTTGAAACGTCATTGGAAAAGATACTGAAACAAAACCCTTGGTGAGGTAGGCCATATACTCTGCTCTTCTTACCTTTCTATACTTATCTCTCTCTTCATTTAACTCCTTGACTTTTTTCTCATACTCTTTGAAGTGTTTCCTTTCTTCTTCAGACCACAAAGCATCAGGTTTTACCATGAAAGCAGGCTGAGGAATCACCTGAAGAAATAAAGGAAAGCATCGAGGTTAAATATAAATGTAGCAATACAGTGAAACTCAGAGTTATTGTTACAGTTTAAAAAAAGGGACCTTTAAAAGGGTATAGTTCTTCACATTGGCAAGACAATGACCTAACACTTTGACCGAAGGATATGAAAAAACGTTACAACTGTTTTTCTGTGACTTAAGCCAGGGTGAATAGTTTGGGATGAGCTCTGATTGTGAGCTGACAAGTTCAGACATTCAAGTTGATATCCTCATAGCTAGAACTATGTCAGAGCTCCAGGGATACCTATGTCAGGTATCAAAGGGCATGTTCCTTGGTGTATCTGGAGAATTACAGGTGAAGTTTTATCCCTGCTTTCTGTAGAGACCAAAACCACTGTAGTTGCTTTTTTAGTTGTTCATTTGTTGGCTTTTTTTCAGATTGGAGGACAAGCCTGTGGTTTCAAACTTCTTATTTGCCTGATACATGTTTATAAGGTACTGAGTGAAGTGAAAGTGTTAGTCACTCCGTCATGTCCAACTCTATGCTGCACCATGGACTACAGCCCGCCAGGCTCCTCTGTCCATAGAATTCTCCAGGCAAGAATACTGGAGTGGGTTGCCATTCCCTCCTCCAGGGGATCTTCCTGACTTAGGAATCGAAGCCGGGTATCCTACATTGCAGGCAGATTCTTTACAGTCTGAGCCACTAGGAAAGCCCTTATGAGACACTGGGGGTGGCATATTTATTGCTGTAGAATTTCTAAAATTTAGGTTCACATAGGAAAAAAGGGTCATGTTTAAGTAGCTCGCTCCATCCCATTCCACCTTCCATAAGGATGGCCAGGAATCTCACCATTCTCAAAATGTCTTCCTTCTTGACTTCCAGAACTCCTCCCATCATGTCCATGAGGGCTCGGCGTCTTAAGTCAGGGCCCTTGGGAAAGAGCCAGAGTCAGAAAGGGTCACTGAGACAGAGACCACTCCAGTGGCACGAGGGACAGCCCCACCCCAATGTCAGACTGACTGTATTTAGGATTGGGGAGGGTGGGCAGTGGCATGCATGGAGGGGAGAAGAAGCCACTGAGATTCCAGCGACCTCTGACCACGACAAATGCCCTAATATGTCTCTCTAGTGGAGTACAAGTACAAGACTACTTAACCAAGTTAGGAACAAGTATACCTAAAAGGAAAAAAGGGTCTCAGGTACCACCAGAGAAAAACTGCATACCCGTGTCAGAAGCAATCGCTCCATTTCACGGGTCACAAGCAACTCTGCCTTGGCTTTTTGCCACGGTTTAATATGTCTTGGAGCTGAAATCTGAAAGAGAAAATATAATTTCCTGCTGATATTCTTACAAAACTCAAACCAAAGTTTCCTTCCACACACTGGGAGGGGGTTAGACGGAATTAAGGGGATAGAGGGAATACCCAGGTTTTGCCACCAATTTCCTATTTTGGAATGAAGATGAGATCCAAAATGAGAGAGTTAGAAAAATAGATGATTACTTCCAACAGGGACTGTTAGTGTTACTATGACCTCTAAGCAACACTTTTATCTTTTGCCCTGAAGTAATCAAGATCATTTCATGTGAGCAAGGGTATTCTCTTTGAATCACTTTTTATAAATGAAATATGGTTATATTTGAAATGTTCTCTTTAGGCATTTAATTGTAACTGTCTCAGTGCCAAACAGGTTTTAAGAAGGCTGTCCAGTGAGCCCCTTTCTCTGGAACCCACACTGTTGTAACGGCCACATAACTACTGGCGCTCCATCAGTCTCATTCCCATGATGTGACCCAGCCTCTATGGCTATCGGTGCTGGACCCAAGTTGGCCCAAGGAGCCCCTTTCCAGACAAATCTGGACCTGTGACTAAGAGATTATCGTTTGGACCAGATGCTGTCTAGAATATAGGAGATATAACACAGAAACTACTTGAGGCCGCTGAAATGCAGACAGAATTGAGTCAAAAGATGAAGAAAGAACACTTCTGGTCTCCCTCACAAGGCTCTGGTATGTGGTTCCTGCTTCTTTCTAGGCTTGGTGTCCAAATCTTCTCTGGACTCCATGGGATTCATAAAAGAAATCCTCATTATTTCTGGGGCTATGTTAGCTGATTCTGTTACTTGTAACCAAGATTTCTACCTTATACAGTTGCTTTTAGCAGCAAAAACAAGAAGAATAATTGAGAGCCTGGAAAATGCCGTGAGAAAGAATGTGAGAGATGATACACAGATAATCATACCTCACTACTTTCCACAACAAGGGTTCTCTCTGGCTTCTCACAGTCCTCAAATTCTGGTTGCCAGACTGATTCTTCCAACTCCAGATCTAAAATAATTTCTTTGATCCTTACATTTTTTTCCTTCACACGTGCAATTTCAATCTCTTTTTGTTTATATGCAGCATCAAACTCACTATTGAAAGCTGTTTTTACCTTGTAAATAATATCCTGAAATATCAATGTTATTATAAACACATCATGTATTATACCTTTACTGGCAACATGGGACCACATTTTTACTTTTTCTCCAAAATCATTTTACAAATTATACACAAGTTAATCTAAAACACTGTTTGCATTAAGTCATTTCTTGGTTCAGTAATCTATAGTGGCATCTGACCATGAGCAGGATTAAGGCAACAGCATAACTGTTACACCACAGTGTATATCCAGAAATGTACATTGTAACTCAATGTGCAGGTATATTAATAAATGCTGAAGTGGATAATGGATACATGGAGGCTCTTTGGACTATTTTCCCTACTTTTGTGTATGCTTTTTTTTTTTTTAATCCATCATAAGAACATTTGAAAAGCAACATTCAGTATTTGGGCTACCCTGGTGACTCAGATGGTAAAGAATCTGCCTTCAATGCAGGAAATCGGGGTTAGATCTCTGGGTCAGGAAGATCAACTGGAGATGGGAATATCTACCCACTTCAGTATTCTTGCCTGGAGAATTCCATGGACAGAGGAGCCTGGTGGGCTACGGTCCATGGGGTTGCAAAGAGCCAAGCACGATTGAGCGACTAACAGTTTCATTCAGTATTTAAGTTGGGAAATGTCTTTTCTTTGGAATCGTGTTTGGGTAGATGAAGTGAAGAAAAGATGGACTGTAGAGGTTGTTTGGAGAAGCTCCCATAGAAGCACAACCACATACAATATTCTTCCTCTGTATGGACAGGTTATTTTTAACTAGAAAGGGAGCCCAAGCTAGCTAGTTGGATCAGCCAATTACTAAGGTATCTCTTGTTTGGCAACTGCTTTGCCCCTAGCTCTACTGATAAGTAGAATGATAGGTCAAACTAAAAGTAGACTTTATCTTATCATCAGAGTTCAGTCTATATATCTATTCTACTGAAGATGAAACCATTAAAGCAGGGTGGAAAATGGTCTTAACAGCTGGCACCAGAATTTCTCCTAGCCTGAAAATACTTTCTGTAGGGAAAAGGTTTTAATAAAGCGGCAGGAAGGTGGGACACTGAGGGCATAAGTCAGCAGAAGCTAAGCAACCAAAGAGATAACTAAACAGTTCTCAGTATAAATACATAGAAATTTCAGGTGTTGGAGGGGATGAAGAAGAGAAAAAGATAGGAAGAGACAGCAGAATAACATAGTAGGAAGTTAGAACTCAAATTGCAGACAGGGCTGAAAGACTTTCAGGAACAGGATGACCAAACATTAAATATCAAACCATCTGCATTGGTGCAATCTCAAGTTACTGCGTTTTCAAAAGCCTTCAGTTGCTAAGTACAGGTGGTGTGTTCTGAAGCTGACTTGCTGGGTTGAAAGCGAGGAGGAACTTAGAGCCTGAAGGACACCATACTTTATCCCTGACCCCTGAACTTATAGAAATCTTAGAGAGGAAATTGTATTTCCCCAGGTTAAGGAGATAGATAAGCAATCACATCTTGATCTTACAAGGAGTTCCTAACTGACATCTGGGTTACCTAGAAGGTGGCATTCAAGGATTTCTTTTATCTTTGAGCTTCCCAAAAATCTCTGTAGAAAGATGGTTTGTGATGTTAGCCAGTGGAGGGTGCTCTTTATAAAACCTGGTATCACAGAACCCACTCCATATTGATGAAAACAACTCTTGTCCATAAGCTCTGTTTAAAGAAAATGGAGCTAGCCATCTGCATGTTTCTCTGTGTACTTTAAATACATCATTTGACTGGCATTAGATTTCAGTTTGAGCCTTTGCAGGACACTTCATGGAAAGTTTGAGGTTTTCAAAGATAAAGAAAAAATTCACCCACTTTCAGCAATATAATTTGGTTGATTTTCTCCTCTCTGGAATGAAGTTCCAACTGGCTTGACAATAAAGAGGTATGTACCCTAAAATCAGTACTCAGACTGCCAAGCATGTAATTGGGCAAGCTGGTATCTTTTACTGTCCCATCTTCTTCCTCTTCTTCATCCTCCTCTTCATGATGCTTTTTAACCAAGGTAATTGCAGACTGAACCTCTACAACTTCTTTCCGTAGCTAAATATAGAAAAAGATGAAATGAGAGTTATGCAATAAGAAGAATTCTCTAAAGAGCAAGTTTGAGACAACTTAATTATTTCGACGAGTATTTTAAAATGTTAACTGTCTTGCTAGCAACTGAATTTAAAGTGATGGATAGTTCCTGAACCTGCTGAAGAGAAAGCTTCAGAAACTGATAAACTGTGGATAAATCATGAAACTAAAAAATGTTCTTGATAGTGTGTAATATTCATATTCTTCTGTCAGGATGACAGCTGCTTGTAAATATTTTGAGTCTTTCTTGGTACTTAAGCATTAAAAAATATACCTTCTCTTCATGTTTTACAAGAACTTATTCCCACAGGACTGTTATATGTAGGCAAGAAGAATTAAGCATTCCTTCAATTTATGTTTCAGAAAAAGAAAGAATGCAAAGTTCTGGCCTAAATGAAACTATACCAATTGTGCAGTATTTTTAAGTGGTTTGACAGATATTGTTAGGGGGAAAAATGCTAGGATTACTTTAGGAAAACCATAAATCCCATCAAAACAGATTCTACTTCATCCCTGGCCAACTATCTTAAAATATAATCCTCAGTGATAAGAGATTATAAAAATGAGTTATGAGTGGATGAAGAACTCATGGCCAGAACAAAAACAAACTCCCAAATATAATTTTTAAAAGTATATCATCATATTTGAGGGATAGTCAAAGTTGTTAGGATATAGATTCTAGACTTACTATTTAGATACAGGCTCCTGTATTCATCAGAACATGTTGTAGACATAAACAAGGACTACAAATATAAACACAAACAATATCTAGACTTAAGTAGTATTCCAACTCAAATCTGTATGAAGGAAATACTGAAACAGAAACCATCGTATATAAACACACATATATATACTTAAAATTGTACTTTAAGACACTCTGTTTCAATCTTCTTTTGCTGCACAACTCTCTTCAATTCTTTCAACTCTTCATCTGTGCGTTCTTTCATTGGGAAGTTCTCAACCACATAGGGGATGTGAAAGCACTTGGAGGTAAAAAAAAGCAAAATGAAAAGAATACATTTTCAGTACAATTATGTGTCTCTGAGGCACTGTGGGAGATGTTTTCTCTGATTGAAACTAATTCATAGGTTACCATCATGCATGAGCAAAATGGCTGATGGAAGTTTTTAAAAAAGAACAATGCATGCCATCAGTATTGGTGTAACCTTTGTAAGAAAATACCGTACTTTTGTGAAAGATCTATCTCTAGAGCAGTGCTTCTCAACTCGAAGTGATTTTGCTTGCCCCTGTCCCCATCCTCTTCAGGCCCCCAGCGATGTTTGGCAAAGTCTGGAGACAGTTTTGACTGTCACTAATGGGCGTGGTGGATACTACTGGGGCCTAGTAGACAGAGGATAGGAATGTTGCAAAAATCCTCCAATCCGTAGGACAGCACCATAACAAAGAATTATCCGGCCCCAGTGTGCCCTTCTCAAGAAACCCTGTTTTAGAGCAATAATCAAGCTCGTAAATGTAGGGTGACCAATAGGGTGATCTAAACAGATGGCATATTTGAAAGTGAAAAAGGTGCCGTTAATAGTTACTCCAGGATCATAGGCATAAATTGGGACTTTTGGTTACCCAAGACAAAGACGGAAACTGCGTTGGGAGGAATCTTAATAAAAAGGCACAAAAACAGCCCTTTAGAAAATGTGAAGCATAAAAAAAAAAAAAAAGAAAGAAAGAAAATGTGAAGCTAGACACAGGTAGAAATGTGAACATTATTAGATCTAGTTTTCAATCTGTGTGGAGTGTGAATGAGGTGGCTTTTTTGGAATAGACAGATATTGAGACTTGGATGCAGGTGGTGTTATAGAGGAAAGAGAGAAAGAGGTGTAAGACAAATCTTAAGAGATGCTGGTTTAGAAACACACGGGGACCGAGCAGAGAGGGAAGAATAAGACCCAGAAAAAGTGACACACGGAAGTGGAATTCAGCACAGGAAGGGGCAAGGCATGGTTTGCTTTCCTATATATGGACTTTCCTGCACTTTTTCTTTTTAAAATTTTCTGCTATGAGACTTTCAATGAAAATTTTCATTGGCTAAGATGTACTTGAAGTTACATCTGTTACCTTAAGAGCTCGGCCTTTCACAGCCATCGAATTCCAGCATTCTTCTTTGATGATTTCAGACAAATATCTCTTGGCTAGGTTTTGCATCTCAACATCATTTCTTATCTTAAGGAACGCAAATGAAGGGAAAAATCATGTTGAAAATGTGGCCTCAAAGAAAATAGCTTGACTGTAAGTTCCTTAACCAGATGTACTTGGAGGGGGTATTCCCCTATCTTTGAGAACCTAAGGTTTGGTCTGGAGGCTCAGGACTCCCTTCCTTGAGGACCAGGGTGTCAAACATGAACACCACCAAGGGCAGGCAGGTCCTACACAGGAGCCACGGCAGGTGCATGGGCAGTTGCACGGCTGTGTTAGCTCGATAGCCCATACACACTTTGCAGAGCTGGCTGGCTGGTGCGAGGTGGTGAAGCAAACCCACTGCGCCAAGTATTCTTGTTTTATTAGAAAAGTTTGAAATAGCTAAGAATGTTGGCTTAATTCTTAATTCCGAAGTGCCAGTTTGTGACCTCTGTCTCAGGGTCTTTACTGTACTCAATTCTTCTTTTATTTACATCTACCATGAAATGAATGTTCTACTACTCCTGGGGATCATATGATGTACTTTTTCCTATTTAGAAACATGTTCCCTCAATTAGTTTTTATCTCCTTAATTGATTCTATTACCTAATATTTAAGTGATGAAGTATTCTTGTTTTAATAAAATTTACCAAAAGAGCTAGCCTGAAAGTGACACCCAACAATCTTTAGTTGTTAGGGTCCTCTTCAGAATCTTTTTTCAAAATTTTTTTTTACTGAAGTGTAATTGATTTACAATGTTGTGCAGACCTTTTTTTTTTTTTTCTTTAATATCACTTTGTTGGAAGAATTATTAGAAAACTAGCTGAGACTAGTATCTCCCAGATTCATTCATTCACTCATTTATTTATTTTTATTTTATTCATTGTCTGAACAAATACCATGTTTAATTTGCATTTTGTTTTTTATTTTGTCCATTGAGTTAATGGCTAAAACAGTTTAAAATTACTTTTTCTTAAATAAACAGCTCTTTTGGCATATCAGTTGTCAGAATCTGACTGATTTCCAGGGTCCTTTCAGGCCCTCCCTTTACTACTTCTGAGGCTACTTGATCAACCCTTTCAGAAAAATATTAATACTGTTGGACAGTATTACTATTATGCATTAATTAATATTAATTAATGTCCAGGTGGTCATTATTGGGCTTTGGTCTTTTCCTTATTGGTGGGATCCTGGCCGGAGCTGGCTAGTAGCCTGATCTCTTTAGGACAGGGACCCCTTGCTCTTCCCGGGGACAAATATTCTGCTCCCAGGTGGACTTATGGTGCCATCTGCTAACAAGCGTTCTGTCCTGTATTCTACCATCACGTCCAGTGCAGGGCTGATATCTCCTCAAAAGCCCAGAGTTCAGGGAAAAAAAACATGAGGGAAATGAGCATGTGAAGAGCCTATCTCTGTATCAAAGTCTGAGTCAGAGGATCAAGGAAGCTCCTCGAGGGATGCACAGGACTTTGATAAGAAACAAGGAATGGGGCCTCTGGGGCAGAGTTGGAGTCGAGTGAGCACAGTGGCTGCATCAGTGGTCAGGTGTCCAGAGGGGCAGGTTCATGGGGCCTAGCGGTCAGACATGAACTTAAAGAACGAAGCAATCAGAGGATGAGGACGGGAGCAGGCATCTAAGCCAGCTCATTTTAGGGTGGTCAAGATGAACGGGCTGGGAGAAGCTGGTATATCCCAGGCCTGAGTGAGGCCAGGGCCAAGGAGGATGAGCCAGAAGCACGGTGGGCAAGACCAGGACTGCTTCCTGGCTCTGACTCAAGTTGTATTCTCTTAACCAAGTGACTGAGTGTCTATGACTTAGTTTCCTTAAGTGAGGAAAACAATAACCCACCTTTTTGGGTTGTTACAACAAATAACATTCAAAAAGGCCCTAGATTGGTTCCTATCTGTTATAATAAGAAAAGGGGATACATTGCTAGTCTTCTCCAACCACTTTCACAATGGCTATAGTGTAGATGGTGCTCAAAGATTAGAAGAATCAGTGAGTTCAGGAAGAATGATTTCAACTCTAATTAAGAAAGGGCTTTACTAAACAAAAAATGTTTGAAGTTGGTTTCAGGTGGTTGAGGAGACTTTCAAAAATGTTCAAATATATGGCAGAAGATGGTTGGCATAATGTCATGGTGAAGAGACAACAGCTGTCTGGCTGGTCTAGATGCTCTTCTTCTCCATAACTTCTCTGACTCATTCCATTTATATGCACTAAGTTTGCTTTATTCACATTATGGTATAAAAGTTTTATTTTATTTGCATTATTCTGGAAAAGTTCTCCTTCCCATTTTATTTTTACTTTCTTTATTAAATCTTTATGGTGCTTCAATAAAGTTTTTCCCTACCTTTGCCACTTCTTGCTCATTTTCATTATGCAGCCTTTCCAGTTCTTCAAGATCCAGGCCAAATTCTTGTTGCTCTAATTTTGCAATATCATCTACTGCTTCATTTTCTTCCATCATGTCCAGAACCTGAATTTTCAAGTAGGAAAGGTTGGAGACGAGTAAACAATTAAACTTTAAAGAGATGTTTCCTTGAGTCTCTTCAGACAGTAACCAATAAAAATAGATATTCCGTTTATCTAAATGTAACTGTCAAGCAAAGAATTAGGTTAGAGGGTTAATTCATAAAAGCTTACTTATCTAAAAATAACAAAAACATGAAATGATATTAAGAAATCACAGATATTTAGGTATGCTAATGGTATTCTTCTTAAGTATTTTCAGAGTTCTTATCTTTTAGATACATATACTTAAAAAATTAAAGGTGAAATGATATGATATTGTATATGTGCATGGTGAGAGGTGCATGGGAGAGGATGGTGTATATGTGCATGCTCAGTCACTCAGTCATGTCTGACTCTGTGTAACCCCATGGCTCCTCTGTCCATGGAATTCTCCAGGGAAGAATATTGGAGTGGGTTGCCATTCCCTTCTCCAGAGGATCTTCCTGACTCAGGGGTCAAACCCAAGTCTCCTGCATCTCCAGCATGGGCAGGTTAATTCTTTACCCCCAAGCCACCTGGGAAGCCCTAGTGGATGGTGTATAGGAAACACTATTGGTGATTAGATTTATTAGATTATTATTCCTTCTATTTATATGTATATTTGAATATTTCTATAATAAAAATATCTTTAGAAGTTTATAGCTTCAAAAGATTCAGAGACAAAGGACACATATTACAACATATATGACAAGTTATTAATATCTTCAAGATATAAAGAGCCCTTACAAATCAACCAAAACAGCAAAGACAATATAATGGAAAAAAATGACTTCAGTTTCAAAATGGACTGAGAATGGCCTTTGCAATCTTCCTTTCTTGCCCCAATCCATAAAATCAAGAGAAAGAAGTATATAATAAACCAATAAATCCAATACTGCAATCAAAAGAGGAAGAAAGAATCCTTCGCAGCATGGAAATTGGTTCTGAAATATGAAAATCGGTTGGATCTGAATGATGCAGCATAACCCAAGGGTCCATGGGACAGTATTCAGGCAAAAGGTAGACTGGAATTATCTGCTGAAGTTAGATCTCCTACATGTCTTCTTCCCAAGCTTGCTGCACTGTTGTGGTGAAATTATAACAGGGAATTTCAATTATAAAGATGAGCATGCAATAATAAAAAAAATAGATCTCCAAATATTTGGGGGACAACAAGACCACTGAAGAGAGACAATACATTTAATAAGCAGAAAACTTGTCATGCAGAGTTAATCAAGCAAGAAGAATAGAATTTCACAGTAACTAGGGATGCAAAATATTGTATCATCAAAATAATTAATAGGTCATAGAACTTAAAAGTTTAATCTTCAAAACAAACAGAAAATTCAATAGATGGACTGAATAGTGAAATAGACACAGTTGAAGATACTGATCGGTAAAAGTCAGCTAAGAATCCTCCCTGTGTGTAACAAAGGATAAAAAGATGAAAGTGTAAAAGGAAAACCAATAAATGTGCGTGACATATCTAGAAGTACCTGTTACTAATATGACTTTAAGAAGAAGAGAATAAGAGAACTAGGGCCACAGTGTTTAAAGAAACCATAGGGAGAATTTTTTAAAGACACAATAAAGCATGAAAACTCAAGATTTAACAAATAACCCAGGGCTAGAAACAGATTGTACAGAAACAAGAAACAAATCCTAAACATTTCCAAAGAGGAAAAGAATATCACAAAAATAGAAGAATAAGACCAAGAGAAGAACCCATATCAGTGACACTGAATTCAAGAATACAACGGATCAATAGCTTTGGATCAAAGTTTTAAGTGGAAGAAAAACCTTGAATCTCTAATTCTATAGTCAACAAACCATCATTCAAGTGTGAGGTCAAAATAGAGTTATTTGTAAAAATTCAGGGACCCAGAAAGTTCACTAATACCTACCCCTCTGAAAGGATTATTAAGGATATACTGAAGTCAGAGGAAATTCTTACTAAGTCTAAATAAGATTTACACATTTTTAAGAGTTAAAAAAATACCAATTTAAACTATAATTCTAACTGATACCAGTGAGACAAAGTGGGAGAAGCAGAAGGAGATGAGAAAGTAAAAAGTAAGAAAAAAGTAAGCACACTGGACTCTAA
This sequence comes from Cervus canadensis, assembly GCF_019320065.1. NCBI lineage: Eukaryota > Metazoa > Chordata > Mammalia > Artiodactyla > Cervidae > Cervus > Cervus canadensis. The sequence continues at coordinate 26,121,367 of NC_057393.1, read as the reverse complement.
TCTAGAGGGTAGATACGATATGACATGGGCTTCCCGGGTGGAGCCAGTGGTAAAGGACCCGCCTGCCAATGCAGGAGATGTAAGAGACATAGATTTTATTGGAGGATGGCATGGCAATCCACTCCAGTATTCTTGCATGGAGAATCCCATGGTCAGAGGAGCCTGGCGGGCTACAGTTCATAGGGTCACAAAGAGCTGGACACGACTGCAATGACTGAGCATGCACATAGTATGACACACACTAGACCAGAGTTTCTCCAACTTCATGTGCCTGTGAATCACCTGGGGATTGTGTCAAAATAGCAGATTCTTATTCAGGATATCTGGGATGCGGTTGAGATTCTAGGCAATGTCAATGCCTCTATGCTCTATACCACTGAGCAGGAAGGCACCAGGTAATGTTAAAAAAAAATAGTAAGTCAAGCACGTGGGCTAGGATTTGATTTTTTTTTTTTTTGCCACACAATGCAGCATGTGGGCTCTTAGTTCCCCAACCAGGGATTGAACCCTTGTCCTCTGCATTGGAAGTGAGGAGTCTTTAACCACTAGACCACCAGAGAAGTTCCATAGAATTGAAAAAAAAATAGAATTATGAAAAAATTATGAAAAAAATAGAATAGTCCCAAAACGGTAAAAAAAAAAAAAGAAGAAAAAGAAGAAAAAAAGAAAAGAACAATAATAACAAAAAATGCACAAGCAATCCAAACAGATAGGGAAGAGGGAGAAAGAAAAAAACTTGGAAATTAACAGAAAACCCAAAGTAAAGTGGCAGGGATTAAGTTTAAACATATCAATGTTTATCATATCATAACATATCAATGTAAATGTGGCTAAACTCACCCATTAAAACTCTTAGCTAGGATTTAAAGAAAGTAGTCCAGCTCTACACTAATTAGAGGACAGAATAAAGTTGGAAATAAAGCAATTGAAAAAGATATGTAAATAAGAACTAATACAAGGAAACAGAGCAAAAATATTAATATAAAAATCAAAGTTTACAGTTAAAAACATCCAAAGAGACAAAGATAAATATTTCACAAGGATAAAAGGAGCAATCTATCAAGGCAATCTGTCATGCACGTTTTTTCATCTAATGTAAATATGATAGAAATATAAGGATAAATTGACAAACTGCTTATCACATCCTAGAAATCAGTTTAAATAGCAAAAACATAAACTTAACTAACACCATTAGATTGATCTAATAGGAATTTAAAGAACATTTTACCCACCTTGCCCCCAAAACCCAGAAAACAAAATATTCTTTACTAACACATGAAACACTCACAAAAAGTGACCAGGTACAAGGTCACAGAGATAATCTCAACAAGCTTTATTTACTAAGCATACTGAAATTAAGTTCAAAGTTAGCAACAGAAAGATATGCAAAACAATCTATAAGTAAATAAAAGACAAAACAATCTGGAAATAAAAAACAGAAAAATACATACATTCTTGTAGAACACCCTTTGGTTGATATGTTCAAAATGGAATTAGAAATGTTTACAACTAAGCAATAATGAGAAAGTTGTATATCAAAATCAATGCAATGTAGTCAAAGTGGTACACAGTGGAATATTTATGGTCATATGCATAATATAGTGGAAAAAACTAGGAAATAAACCACATTTCCAACCAAACAAAGTAAAAGAGGAAAAATAAAACTGAATGAAGCAAAGAAGAATGAATAAAATTCTAAATTGATCAAATCCTAAATTTACAAAATGTATAGGTATAACATCAAGTATAATGTTATCTCAAAATAACAGAATCAAATCAATAAAACCATACCTGATTCTTTGGAAATGCTAATAAAATAGAAATTCTGTTGGATGGGGTGATCAAGAAAAAAGATAAAAGTCACAAACATACAGCATTAGGAATAAAATAGAACTATAACTCAAAAATCAGAAGAGACTTAAAAAGAATATTACATAATTTTATATTATACATTTAGACAAACAGTTTTCTAGGAAAATATAATTTATCAAATCTATACCTGAAAAGAAATAGAAAACCTGGTAAGACTGATAACCATAGAAGAACTTGAAACAATAGGAAAGAATCAACTCTGCAACAGACATCAGACCCAGATAGTTTTACATGTATGTGGGGGAGGGGAGCATCATCACTTGATGATTTTATGCTGTTCTAGCTCCAATATCATAATTAGCCCAAGAAAGTATATGAAAAATAGACCAATATTATTTATGACTAGAAATACAAAATACTAATAAAACATTAGCAAGTTGAATCTGGTGTACTACTTAAAATGACCAAAGTCTATCTGAGGAATACAAAGAATACAAAACATCTGATAAATTCCACAATAAAATTAACAATAAAAACTCCTATAAAACAGGTATAGGAAGGGATTCCTTTTAATTTGTAAAAGGATATCTAACAGAAAAATAGCAAGCATTGCACGTAAAAGTTAGAAATGTCCCCATTAATGTTAGTAGACAAGCATGTTCTGACCACTATTACATTAGAAGGCCTTACCATAAGATAAGAAAAAGAAATAAAATAATATAAAGATTGATAAGAGACACGTGATTTTCAGGAGATATTGATAGTCCACTTACACAATCCAAGAGATTCAACTGACAAAGCAATAGAACTAAAAAGAGAATTCAGAAAAGTGGTCATATACAAAATTAGTAACATTCATATCCAGTAGTATCCAGTTAGAAAATGTAATAGAAAATATTCCACCCACAATGGATCTAATAAGAAACATACACAAAGTCACTTTTAGACTATGAAACTTCACTAAAGAACTCATTAAAAATTTGAAAATATATATATACTTATTGGTATGTTATATATTATATAAAAGATTTACAACATTTATAATGTAAATCTTAATATATATATAAACATATGTATAAAATTTCAGAGATGGCAAAGAAATTCTTCTCCGATTCAAACTGTAAGCAGTTATTCTCAAAATAAATCAGAGTTTTTTACAGAGCTTGACAAGGTGATTTTAAAATTCAAACAAAAAAGTGTGCATAAAGAGGCCAACATTTTCTGAAAATGAAGAGCAAAAGGAGAATTACTTTCAAGATATAACCACATTTTATAAATCTATAGCAATCAAAATAGTTTGGAATCGGCTAAGGAAAAGATCAATGCTCAATTTCAGAATACAGACTATCTAGAAACAATTCCATAATCATGGGACTCTGGGGAGGCACTGCAAATCAGCAGGAAAAGGATGGCCATATTCAATAAAATGAATTGGTGAAATGCAATGTTTTTTTTTTTTTAAGTTAGATCTATGCCTTAGACAAAACGAAAAATATTTGGAGTATATTTGGCTGAACCATATAAAATAGCAATCTCTGTGGTTCAATCTAACAATAAGGGCCACCTCTAGATTGGCCCAGTGCATGCCTCCATGCTCTTTCCCCCTTCCAGTTGAGTCGGATGAAATCAAGCAAGGCAACCTGAGAAGCCATGTGCTAGAAATAGCAGAGTCTCTGTCAGCCTGGGTCTCTGAATAACTGCATGGAACAGAGTAACCACTGACCTGAACACCCACCTAGAACCATTATATAGGCAAAGAAAGAAACTTTGCATCCTTATGCCATTATGTTTTGGAGTTTGTCATCAGAGCTTAGCTGTGATATCACAACACTTACAGTTTTAGCGAGTGCTTTGATTCCTCTTTTTATCTCTCTCCTTTTGTTGGAAAACAATTTAACCTCCTTTTTGATGGCCTGGAATGGAACAAGTATATCATTTAGATAAGTAAGAGATCAGAGATACATGTGTATGTATATAGATACACAGATAGCACTTCTCTAGAAAAATAAGGAAAAAAATTAGAGACTAATAATATAAAGTGTACATGAAGTAGTAACAATACCACTGCAATACTTTGCTTAAGTCTGAACTGTTGCTATGTACGTGACCGCTAAAGCAACTTGGAACTGAGGTCAATGATAAGGCCAACAGTATGAAAATAGTGAAAAGTCAAACAGAATAGTTGATAAAGGAAAACTAGTCTGCTATTTCCTTGGTTATTGAGTGAGAGCAGACTAGATCCAGACACGGCTGCCACCTGTGTCAGCTTTCTGCACCTCTGAAGCCGCGGCGTTTCTTCTCCTGTTCCTGATCCACCCCTTTCATGTAAGCCAACCTTGCAGCATCCTCTCAAATGTACTGCAATGTGAGGTGCCACAGCTGATTCTTCGCTTTGGCACACCTGGACACTTTTCTTCGGTTTCACATTAGCCTAGGTACAGTGCTTAAAGCTCACATAACTTCATCTAAAAAGACTGAGCTGTGTTTGGTGTGCTTGCTTACTTTCAGGAAAGTTACACTTACACAATGCAATGCTCTGCCAAGCAGTATCTCTACTTTCTAACTTTCCAATGGGTTTTCATAGGAAACAAATCTACCTGACACACCTACAGAGCATTATTTCAAACCTCTTTTATGTTTGATGAATACCTCTTGGCTTTTCTGTTGTATCCATGGAATTTCTTCTGTATGATCAACTTTGACTAATTCCTCTTGTGATGAGTCAATGGTCAACTGCATATTCTCATTTACCTTAGAAGAAGACGAATATTTCTTAAATTAAAAATTCATCAAGTTCTCCTCCTACCCTACTTCATTTCATTGCTTGAATCCCTCTGCACTTGTTGCATTTAAAAAAAATGCTAATAAGCATTTTGCCTGCTCAAGATGTAATGCTTAAGTTTATTTCTTCCAATCTGTCCTTATATCAGCTATGCTTCTTATTGAGAAAGCAACAGTGATCACCAAATCACTCTTGGCCTTCTTCCTGTTCCTGTAGACCAGAAGATATGGCCTGTTAAGGCCTGCCCTACCATTTGTGCTTAGGATCTTAATCTATTCTTCCTTCTCGAGGCCTCTGCATCACCCTTCTGTATCATCCACTTCTGCCTTCTACTGACTCTTTCCCAACAGTATCTAAATACGCTCTGGAACCTCCTGTCCCAGGAAAGCTACTCTTCACTGACCACCACATTCCCTTTTAGCTGCCACCCTATTTCTGTGCTCCCCTTTGCAGCAAAAAGTCTTGAGAGAGTTTGGGATGTTGTGACTGTTGGTTCTCCTCACTGGCTGCTCCGCACTGGTTCTTCTCAATCTCCTTTGCCTCCCTGAACTCTTCTCCTGGTCTCCAGAAGTTGCTCTATCTTAGTCCCCCTTGTATTTCTCACCATCCACTCTTCCATGATGATCTTATCTAGTTTTATGGCTTTAAATTCCATTCATATGCCCTCGACTCTCAGATCAACACCTCGCATCCTGGACTCTCCCCGGAACATCTGTACAGTGGTCTACTGGGTACCTCACTGGGATGTGCTCTCACGCTAACCGTGTTCTAACAGTGTTCTCATGCTCAGTCTGGGGAACTGATTTTGGATTTTCTTCTTTCTCCCTACAGTGGCTCCCCCACCATAGTCTCTCCCTTCTCCGTGAGTGGTACCTTCAAGTAAAAGATCTAGGTGTCATCCTTGAGTCCCTTCTTTCCCTTTCCCTCTAGGTCCAACTCATCAGAAGTTCTGTCACCTCTACCTCCACAACCTGCCTGGAATCTGCCCCTTCTCCACAACACTCTTCCACCTCTATTGCTGTTACCTGAGCCTTCTAACTCCTTGCTCTGTCTGCTTCCACACTTGTGCCTATCTGCTGCCCATCAAAGCAGGTGGAATCATATTCCACACAGCAGAAGCAATCATTTAGAAAAATGTAAGACCCTGTAAATCCTTTGCTCAGAACACTTTAATAGGTTCTCACTACATGTCAAACTATGTCCAAATGCTACCTGGTTTACAAAGCCCTTCTTTGCCTGTTCTTTTTCCCATCTCAAGGATTTCATCTCCTACCACTCTCCCTTGCTCACTTCAACTGCACAGGTCTTTTTTATATTAGGTCTTCAAATGTACTAAGCTCTTTCTCCCTCTACCCTGAGTACTTGCCCCTCCCCCACACATCCGTACTTTTTTTTAAAGTCAAGTCACAGACCTTCTCCTTGGAGGGGCTATTCCAGCCAACACTATCACACCAACCCCTTTTTATTCAGTAAATAGATCTTGTTACTATCTAATTTTTCTTATGTATTTGATTATTTATTTATCTTTCTCTGCTCACCCCCAACCCCCAACTGGATTGTAGGCTCCACAAAAGCAGAAAATTTCCCAACTGTTTATGGCTATATCACCATAGCTTAGCACTCTGTAGGCCCTCAGTAAACATTTATTAAATGACTGGGTGAATAAATGTCCTCTGGGTAGACACATTCTAAATAATGCACATGATACAAAAGTACAGAGAGACTAGTTTGAACATGCACCAGAATTGTAATAGATTTCTTTTTCAAGATAGACCTTGTACTATGGCTTTAAATAAGGTCTGAAATGTAATATTTGTGATTGCTTTGAGAAAACGTAGAATATTTTTCTCTTAAATGTAGTGCATGCTGTTTTTGAAAATCATGGGATATCTGGATAAAGAGGAATACTAGTAAAATATCTGTTAAAAGAAAACTATAACCTGAAAACATATCAATTTAGGAAGGAAGGAAGGAAAGGAGGGAGGGAGGAAGGAAGGAGAAAGAAAACTATATTGAAACTCAACTGCATGTTCAGATTGTGATTCCAAATCCAAGGATTCTCTTCTTGGTATACTTAAATAATCATTCTCCTCATCCATGATGGTCTTCAGGTAAGTTGTAAGTTGCTGGCTATATTCAAGAATATCATTGGCTAAGACTCCTCCAAACCGCCTATATTGATAAAAAGGAAAACACATAGGCTATAACATGACAATTTGAAAAAGACACATTTAGCAGTGTTATTTGCAGGTACCTATCCATTTCTACACAAAGATACATGTAGTCAGTTCTCCACAGTGCCCTGAAGCTATTAGGACTCTGCTTCTTAGAGGACAGCACTCTCATGGGCTCCAGGACACAACAAGCTTCTTGATCTCCCTGGGGTCATCTCTCCCCAGGCTGACCCCGTCCCTTACCCTACAGGTCCTCTCTACTCATCCAGCCTGGCCACTGCACAGAAGAGTTACTGCTCTGGCTGAACCTTCAGAACATACTGGGTGCTGTGCTGCTTCACACTGTATATAATCACATTACCCTGTGCAGTCCTCATAGTCCCTGCCCCACACTGAAGTATTACTTCACTCAGTACACCAGAGCATCTCAAACTTCAGGCCTATCAGCATGGCCTGGAAGGCTTGTTAAAACAGATTCCTGGGCCCCACCCATAAAGTTTCTGACTCAGAAAAGTTCGATGAGGCCCAAGAACACGCATTTCTAACAAGCTCACAGGTGCTGAAGATTCCACCTTGAATAACATGTTTGTAGATGATTTAGAGGGGTTGTCAGGTGCCTAAGTGAGTTTTATTACTGTTTTGCTTACAGGAAGCACTATGAAATAGTATTTTTGTGGAAACAAATTGCACATTGATAAGAGGCCTCCATTGGCAGATCAAATAAAGTGACATTTCAAGTCCAGGGCATTACCTGCATGATCTCTATGCCCTGGCCATCATCTGTATGCTTGGCAATTATTTGTTTATTTAGAATTTTAGTTTTAGTCTAAGCAAAGTCTAAATTAATTCAATATTGTCTAATTAGGAAAGCAAAGTCTAATTAGGAAAGTAAATCTGTACACATGTACAGAAATGCACATACCTATGTCAGGTTTCTTAGGGATAAATAGGACTTTTAAAAATGATCTACCGTTCAGAGTTGTCCTCATTCCTTTTGTTCTTCCAACAGATGTTATGATAAGGAGGACCGATCACTTCATAGGTCTTAACTGTGTCTTTTTATTTTTTGTATTTTGATGCTTTGACATCTGGGGTCTTGTCCCTTCCAGGACCAGCAAGTCATAGAGATAGTAAACAACTTACCTGGAGTTCACCTTTCAAATGCAGACCCACAGGCCCACCCCCCCAAGCAAATCCTCTATTGGTCTTTCAAACGTGGGGCCACTATTTTCCTCTCCTAGTAATACCTGGGTCAAGTATTGGACAACTAGCAGCAGCTCCTAGGGCCCAGAACCCACCGAAGTTATCCAGATTAGCCAATCCTAAGCCTGGCTGCTCCTCGCCATGGAAACCAAAGTGAAGGCTCTTGTCCATGTTTTCCCTGCCCCCTCTGTCTCCTAACCCTCCCTGCTGCCTCCCTATGTGGCCCTCGCATAGCATGGCATCTTCCCCCCTCTTGGGATCATTAGTACAACAGCTGTTTCAGTGGCAGCTGTCTCCAGTTACGTTGGCCCTGCTATTAACTAAAGAAGAACACCTGTATTTTAAAACACCGTATTACGTGAGGTTGCTTACTGCGACCTGTACTCACCTCCATCTTAGGTTAACCAGTGTGCCGTCATCTCTCCCATTCACCAGAATGCTTTGTCCATCCATTGAAATTCTCACCGACTGAATCCCATGCCCCTGGTGAGAATGACTCCGACACCGAGTAAATGTTTCCTTAATAGTTTTAGGAACAAAGTGCAGAAATTACAAATGCAGCTCTACCACAGGGCTTTTTTCTAAGGGGGTTCTAACATGCACTTTTGCTTATGGATAAACCTTTTCCTATTTGTTCACAGCATTTTAGTTGGTATGGAGTAGTCTCTTAGTAATACATGGAACTGAAAATTACTAATACAAAATACATTCATCAGTATTGATTTGTTCTCCCTTCTAGGTAATATGGAAAAGGAGGAATTATTGTCACCAATAGGAAAATCAGATATGGAAAGGAGAATAGACTTGCTGAGAATGGACAGTGCAGGCAAATTCAGATGTCTTCAAGGATTAAGCAAGTCCCCTTTATGTGCAAAAGAGGCTGAGTGTGATGAGAGGAGGCGATGGGCAATGAGTGAAAATGATGGAGGAGGCCAATTAAACCAGTTTAATTAGAACCCAAGCACATCATTAGTTGGTACACAGTACAATAGTTTAAATTATTTAATCAGAAACAGATTTCTTTGTCACACTAGTTATCAACCATGATAGTTTTACAATTTCTAAAAATTTTTGAATAGGGAATACATTCAAATGTTTCAAAATTTTAAAAAAACTATAAAAGAGTATGCAGTGAAATCTCCTTCCTTCCCCTTCCCCAATACCTTCCAAAGGCAATCAATACAATCATATCTTAAATATCTTTTCAGAGGATTTTAACGTATGTAAATAATTTTTTATACAAACAATTTTTAATATGAAGTATAACATAATATGTGTATTACACACTTTGCCTTTCCTACTTATTATAATAATATGTCTTGGGATTCTTTCCATATTGTTGCATAAAGATTTCCTCATGCTGTATTACAGCATAATATTCCATACTTTATTTATGCACTGTTTATGCATGATTATTTATTTATCCAGTCCTCTGTTGATGGATATTAGGTTGTTTTTACAAGCAGTACTGCCATGAATAACCTCCCATATGAGGCACATTGCACAGAATCATCCAGAAAAACTCTGACATCTTACTGTCATGCCACTATCAGTTGTAGCATACATTTACAAATCATTTGAATAAGAGAAAATGTACTGGTTTGCAAACTGTTCATTTAAAAATTATTTGTAAGATATTTAAGATCTTTCCCTATATAATATGAAATAATTAAATTGTACTGATAACCAGTACAACTTGATCTCAAAACCTAGAAAAGGATCTTCCACTTGGGGAGAAGAAACTATTTTCATTTAATCAGAGATCTGAGAACAATGGAAATCAGAAATGGTAGTAGGACTGGTGACACTGAAGTCTGCAAGTGATGGGGGAGGACTCAGTTAAGGGCCACACCCTTGTGTATTCTTTCAGCATCACAGGAAGAACTCAGGCTTGGGGTGGGGGAGGGTGGCAGCAACCAGGTTAGAGGCCCTCCAGGCCAGGGAGCTAGCAGCAATCATCCTAGATTTGCACAGCAATTCACTGTTTCCGAAGAAGTTTTGCATATACCCTCTCCTTGGCTCTTACCAAAATCTCACAGGGTGAGAATAAGCAATTCAGTGAATTTTCTTGCCACACGATAAGTGGTGATGGAGATGGACTGGAGCTCACCTACTGCCCCATGTTCCTTCTTCGCAGGTCTCAGTCTAGTGGCCTGCACTTCCTCCCTTAGAGGCTCAAACCTTGGCACATAAATACAGCTAATGCTGAAGTCAATAACACCATCAGTGGTAAATAAGTTATGAGTCAATTTACTTAACAGTTCCAATTCCTTTCCTAAGAGCTTTTGTTCCTTGTATGAGATCAAGATGGAAATCCCATGACTGGGGGGAAAAAAAGGAGTTTACCAAAGTATGAATATCTCGGATGCACAGAATTCCACATTTAGCTATTGTTATGAGCCACAATCCATGTGGAGACAGAGAGAGCATTCCAGGTCCATATTGTTTGCTTTGTATTTTTTGGTATGGCTTAAGAATGTAAACACCACTATGTTCCTGCCAATCAAAGAAAATGACCATATTATAGAAAAGATCAGGGGAGTGGCACCTTACAGTTATGCATATATAGTCAGATTCAAATCCAAAAACATTGTCATTGGAAATAAACTGATACATGATAAAGTGGACACCTATATTTGCACCACATTTTTTAATCTCTGATTGCAAATAAATGTTTGTTTCAGCCAACTAAGAAAAGTCTCCTCTGTATATCAGCCACCATTAAAAATCCCAGCCTACAACTGACTATCTTGATTTTTCACTAATCCTTTTCAAATACTCCTATATTCAAGTCAAAATAAATGAGTCAATTTCCACCACCACCATCACCGCCCCCTCCCCCCATTTCTCATGTATTCCCACCTTCAAACCTCTGCATGTGTGTGACTTTTATATGGAATGCTCTTCCCCATCCCATGCCCACCAATCTGGCTTCCCTCCCTACTTCAGGAACCCCACCTCTCTGCCAAGATTGTACACAATATTTCTCATGTCTAAATCTGAACTATTCTTCAAAGTCCAGTTCAACTATTACTTCTACCAGGAAGCTTTTCTTAAATCCTCCTTACTATAAACCAGTCCTTCCTTCTTTGAATGTCTCTTTTTCAGACCTTGCTGATATTGGCTACTCTGAGAGAGAAGGCTTTTGACTGAAGGATTTAGAAAAAGAAGGGTGATATAATCCGGGTTAGTGTATGTAGCAGGAAGTGATGCAATATGGAAGAAGTTTGAGGAGTATGATGAAAGGATACTAGAAATATAGAGGCATTTTGCTTGCAACTTTCTTTAAGACTCAAGTATAAAGTTCCACTGAAAGTCATCAAGGCTGTAGCTCCTGACCCCTGTAGAATTGATTTTCTAATGATAGATTTTTAAAAAATAGTTTTGAAAGTCACTAAACGAATATTGTGTCATCTGCATGTTTATCTGACAAGTATGATGCATGCACCACAAGTATGAGGTTGCTCAAGTGTTAAAATTTTATGATGAATTAACAAATCATGCTAATATATCTAATTCAAAGAAGTTATTTTACTATAATAAAGACATTTGTTAACTGGACTAGAGTGTTAAAGCGTGGATCATGTCTAATGAATACAATGTACCAATCTTGAGTGCTAAGAAAAATGACAGAATGCTTAAGTTTTGGCATACTTTTTTAGGAAGAAGATAGCTGCAGATGTATGGCACTTGATTACAGAAGCCATATATTCGGTTACTTTGCAAGTTCAAGACCGCAGAGGACAAAGTGTGCTCTGTCTCATACACGAACTTATGAATGAATTCATCTCTCAGCCTCCCTCGTTCATCAGCAAAGCTTGCAGAAACTGTAATATTTGGGGAAGAAGACAGATAATTTGTACTATTTATTGATTTTGTTTTTTTAATTGTTATGACAACTATGAAAAGCAAAATAAAAAATTAAATGCCCAGTTAATGTAGAGACTATTATGGGATAAAAATGATTGGAAAACAATGTGGCTCCATTAGAAATACTTGAGTATTAAATGACTAACAGTAGGTAAATTATCTTTTATAAGACTTTTGTTAATTTTATCAGTTAAGTAGAGACATGATGAAACTCATGATGGTCTAGACAGTCTTAATTAAGAATAAAGTACCTTGAGGTTTTTTACTTTCTTATACTCTATAATTAAATATTTGCAAAATAGCTACCCAGATATATTTGTTATCTAAAACAAAGTGTCTATTTTAATATACCTTTTTATCCAGAAAGCTTTCTTATGATTTTATCAATGACAGTAACTACATAGTAATGTATATGAATTTGACTCTGTATATTTAAAGCTACAAAAAAAGAGTGGAGAAGGAAATGGCAAGCCACTCTAGTACTTTTGTCTGGGAAATCCCATGGACAGAGGAGCCTGGTGGACTCAGTCCATGGGGTCGCAAGGGTCGGACACAACAACAACAAAAAGAGACATCACGAAGTGACAAATCAACTTACAAAAGTGACAGTTGATCCTTTTTTTCCTCTGATAAGAAGATTCGTATGAACGACAGAATCTAGTGACAAATAGATTCAAGGGATTAGATCTGATAGAGTGCCTAAAGAATCATGAACAGAGGTTCGTGACATTGTACAGGAGGCAGTGATCAAGACCATCTCCAAGGAAAAGAAATGCAAAAAGGCAAAATGGTTGTCTCAGGAGGGCTTACAAACGGTTGTGAAAATAGGAGAAGTGAAAGGCACAGGAGAAAAGGAAAGATACACCCATTTGAATGCAGCGTTCCAAAGAACAACAAGGAGAGATAAGAAAGCCTTCCTCAGTGATCAGTGCGAAGAAACAGAGGAAAGCAATAGAATGGGAAAGACTAGAGATCTTTTCAAGAAAATTAGAGCTACCATGGGAACATTCATGCAAAGATGGGCACAGTAAAGGACAGAAATGGTATGGATCTAACAGAAGCAGAAGATATTAAGAAGAGGTGGCAAGAATACACAGGAGAACTACACAAAAAAGATCTTCATGACCCAGATAATCACAATAGTGTGATCACTCACCTAGAGCCAGACATCAAGGAATGTGAAGTCAAATGGGCTTTAAAAAGCATCACTATGAACAAAGCAAGTGGAGGTGATGGAATTCCAGTTGAGATGCTATGAAAGTGCTGCACTTAACATGCCAGCACATTTGGAAAACTCAGCAGTGGCCACAGGACTGGAAAATGTCAGTTTTCATTCCAATCCCAAAGAAAGGCAAGGCCAAAGAATGCTCAAACTACTGCACAATTGCACTCATCTCACATGCTAGTAAAGTAATGCTCAAAATTCTCCAAGTCAGGCTTCAACAGTATGTGAACTGTGAATTTCCAGATGTTCAAGCTGGATTTATAAAAGGCAAAGGAACTGGAGATCAAATTGCCAACATCATCGAAAAGGCAAGAGAGTTCCATAACAACATCTATTTCTGCTTTACTGACTATGCCAAAGCCTTTGACGGTGTGGACCACCACAAACTGCGGAAAATTCTGAAAGAGATGGGAATACCAGACCACCTTACCTGCCTCCTGAGAAATTTGTATGCAGGTCAAGAAGCAACAGTTAGAACTGGACATGGAACAACAGACTGGTTCCAAATTGGGAAAGGAGTATGTCAAGGCTGTATACTGTCACCCTGCTTATTTAACTTACATGCAGAGTACATCATGAGACATACTGGACTGGATGAAGCACAAGCTGGAATCAAGATTGACGGGAGAAATATCAATAACCTCAGATATGCAGATGATACCACATCTATAGCAGAAAGGGAAGAACTAAAGAGCCTCTTGATGAAAGTGAAAGAGGAGAGTGAAAAAGTTGGCCTAAAATTCAACATTCAGAAGACTAAGATCATGGCATCTGGTCCCAGTACTTCATGGCCAATAGATGGGGAAACAGTGGAAACAGTGACAGACTTTATTTTGGGGGGCTCCAAAATCGCTGCAGATGGAGACTGTAGCCATGAAATTAAAAGACACTTACTCCTTGGAAGGAAAGTTATGACCAACCTCGACAGCATATTAAAAAGCAAAGACATTATTTTGCCAAGGTCCATCTAGTCAAAGCTATGGTTTTTCCAGTAGTCATGTATGGATGTGAGAGCTGAACTATAAAGAAAGCTGAGCTCCGAGAAGAATTGATGCTTTTGAACTTTGGTGTTGGAGAAGACTCTTAAGAGTCCCTTGGACTGCAGGGAGATCCAACCAGTCTATCCTAAAGGAAATCAGTCTTGAATGTTCATTGGAAGGACTGATGCTGAAGCTGAAACTCCAAAACTCTGGCCACCTGATGCAAAGAACTGACTCCTTGGAAAAGACCCTGATGTTGGGAAAGATTGAAGGCAGGAGGAGAAGGGGACGACAGAGGATGAAATAGTTGGATAGCCTCACCGACTCAATGGACATGAGTTTGAGTAAGCTCCGGAAGTGGTGATGGACAGGGAAACCTGGCGTGCTGCAGTCCATGGTGTCCCAAAAAGTCGGACACAACTGAGTGACCGAACTGAACAGAGAGGAAAGTCCACATTTCACATTATTTAGCAGTCACATCAGCTTTATTTTGTAAGACACAAAAAAAGGTTGTGGGCATTTTAACCTCTCCACATGTTAAAAGAAAAAAAATGCTATCACTGGAAGAAAAAAAAAAAAAAAAGTTATAGCAACTATTCAACTGGGTGCCCAGGATAGAATTGCTTGCTCACTTTTCTTTACCTTCCGGTAGTATTTTAGGCAGAGAAAATATTTCCAGTCTGCTTCTTCTTGTTTCTGGAAATGGAGAAAGCACCATCACTTCTACTATGTCTGTTTCCAAAGGAGACACTGTGGATATTTGTAAAATGCCTTTGCCCATCTCTGAAAGCAAATGGAAATCAACACAAGTCATTATTGATATGTTTATAGAGGCTTTCATATTTCTAGGTAAGATATCACATTATAGACCTGTCTTAACTAAATCTTATCCAAATTTACTTATTGGATATTTAAGTGATGTTTAAACATAAGTGAGAGAAACATTTTTCGATGAGCAGATGGGGGATTCTCCCCATGAGATGTCTAAGTGGGCAAATTCAATCCAGCTGGGTGGGACTCAGCTTCCATCCAGCCAGAGGGGCCTCCAGAGTCTGCCGGCTCTACCCTACCCAGCAGCGCCCATAAGCTCTGGCCTCTTGAATGTCCACTCCAGCCATTTGCCCATTCCCAGTACTGAATAAACATTTTTGCCATGGTCAAGGTATCGCAGGTGTGGTGGGAATACACTTGCTGTTATGAGTCTGTCCTACAGTAAGCCAGCGAATCCCACTTCTGCAAGGTGCCTTGCCTGGGGCCCACCTTGGATTCTCTCAAGCTTCACTACCACCACTTCACACAGCTACTGTTCTGTGTGTGTCCACCATCTCAGGCCCCATCTCAGCCCCTCCCCTCAGGTGTTTATAGGGTAACCTTTCCTCTTACTGAGCAAGGGAGACAGAGAACATCTGACATAAACTTGACTTCAACTTTCTTGTCCTGAATCTCACATTTTCTGTTATCTTCCCTCTTCATTTCTTGACATTTTTTAGGAATAAACTGTAACCCTTTCCATCTGTGATTTTGAGCCTATGCCTCCAATATATTATTACACCATGTGCTATTAATTATCTCTTTTAATTTCCTTGGGTCTTTTATGTCTTCTCCTATTGAGGCCTTAAGACTCCTCTATCTTCAGATTAGAATGTTCCTTCAACCCTGTTTCCCCACCAGTTACTAATTCTCTTTTCTCCATTGCAAACATCCGAGAGCAGAAATTGCTGGTTACCAACCTCCTTTTCTGACTGCCTTTCCCACCTGAAACTCTGTCTCTCTGTCCCAAAGGGGTAGGTCTCCCTGGGCTCAGACAGTGACTGCCTCATCCTAGCCCTCAGGCCACTGACACTTCTGCCACAGTCCACCATTCAGACAGCCTTCCTTCTTCGAGCTCTTCCTGGTGTGGGTGACTCCCAGTTCTCTCGCCCATCTTTCGTTTTCTTCACTGCCTTGTCTTCTCTGTCTACATCTTCAGAGTAAGTAGCTTGTCCCATCCCATACTATGACTGACAAGATATGTTAAAAAATGGGACACTTAGGCAGGACTGGTACCCATTCTGAGGTCAGCCTTCAGTCCTACCACACTCCATGCCATCCAATTTACATATTTAGGTTACCTGTTTGACCTCATTACACAGTTGGGTTTGCTTCAACTCTGTCTTAAACCATCTCATGAGCTTCCATGATTTCAAGTTCAGAATTCCACCATTAAACTTTGAACTACAAATCTTCATTTCTGAATTAATGGTAAATATCTCCAAATGAAGATCTTATTGGCTTCAACTCTACAGAGCTTGTCAGCTCACCCTATCCCTCAGCCTCCATAACTTTCTTCCCCCTTGAGTTTTTACTTCAACTGATGACAGCACAAACTTCCACCATCTGGGTTAGAAACTTCAGAGTCATTGCTGATCCCTTCCTTTCACATACAATCAATTATCAAGTTCTACCAATTCCATCATTCATAACTGTCCACTCCTTCCCCTTTCCATGACTGCTCCATGATCTTGTACACTGTGGATAAGAGCATAAGCTCTGAAACCAGACTTCCTGAGCTTGAGTCCTGGATACCTGTGTGCTTTGGACAAATACTTAACCTCATTGTGCCTCAATTGCCTTATCTTTAAACTGGGCATAACAGTGGTCTCAACCTCACAAAAGTTGCCTATAAGAATTAAATGAATTAACACATGCCAAGTACTTAGAATACTGGATATTACATAAGGACTCCCTCAGTAAATGTTGGCTTTTGTTATGACTAACAGCATTTCTTGTGTGAGTTACTATAATGTTTTTCTGAATTTTTTTATTCCGTTCTCTTGCCTTTCTTCTCCAGCCTTCACACTGATGCCAGAGTCGTCCTCTAAAAACCAAATCAAATCACACTAGTCCCATCTTGAAAACGTCTGATGATGTGTCATTAACTATAGATCAAAGCCCAGACTCCTTGGGATGATGTTCAAGACCCTCCACTTTGTTTCAAACCTTGTCATCATGATCATAATCTGGTAAACTCATATACTTGTTATGCCAGACTTCTTGCCATTCCAAGTGCCATTGCTCAAACTTTTGTCCTGAGCTAGAATGCCAACAAGCCCCATCCTCCACTAGTTTAAATCCTTGCAAAATTCTCCTGCTCCGTATTCTCTGTGTCTCCTCTTCACTTCCATTCCTTTCTTCACACCTGAGAATTAATTACTTCTTTTCCTGAGCCTACATAGCACTCTGCTATTCCTCCTCCACTAAATTCCTTCCTTGACATTTTCATGCTTCCACAGGGCCTAGGTTCAGCATTTTACACTTAGTAGGCACTCAATTTTTAAAAATCAGTACATAGATTTGAAAATTTACATTTACATTTGGAATATAAAGCCAGAGAGAAAAGTATTAGTTCTTATTATTTATCACCAAAGTGCTATCTCGCCTGTCAGTTCTGTGGTTTACCTGGGCATTTGGACACACATTACTGAAACAGCTGAAGGTCATTTTTTTTTTGAAGGTCATTTTTTAAAAATTTTTATTCGTTTATTTTTGGCCACACCACATGGCTTGTGGAATCTTAGTTCCCCAACCAGGGATTGAACCCGAGCCCTTGGTTGTGAAAGCACGGAGTAAAGATGCATGTAACAAAACATTCTTTAGATATTTTAATTAAATAGAGATCAAATATTATTTAAAAAGTTATTTCGGGACTTCCCTGGTGGTTCAGTGGCCAAGATTCCACACTCCCAATGCAGGGGGCCTGGTTCAATCTCTGGTTGGGGAACTAGATTCCACATGCTGCAACTATAGATCCTGCACACCACAACTAAAGATTCTGGTGTGGCAACTAAGACCCAGCACAGCCAAATACATACATAAATTTTTTTTTTTAAGTATTTCAGGGATAAACCAACTCAACTTACATTTGCAGTAACACTAGAAACATTTAGCCATTTCATTAATTCATTAACTGATTCAAGAAGAGTTATTTAATATCAACTGTATACCAAGTAGATGAACCAAAACCTCTAAAGATGACATGCGAATTCTCCTTAGTAACTTTGAACAGCTATTTAAATGCTTTAGTTTTAGAAAACATGCTACAAGTAATTGCTTCACCATGGCCCCATTTTCACAACTTCAAATTCTTTAGAATAAATTGACCAACATCTTAAGTTGATAAGCAGTCTACTGCAACTTTCCTGGCGATTTGGTGGTTAAGACTCTGTGCTCCCAGGGTAGGGGGCATGGGTTTGATCCCTGGTCAAGGAACTAAGATCCCACATGCTGCCCAGATAGGGGAATAAAAGAATTCAGTGTAAGTACCTATGAATCCAAGAATCTCAAATGAACTTGAGGGTTTGGCATTGATAACAAAAATGTGTCCTTCTGATGTTCCAACGAATACATACATTCCTCTCTGGTCATACCTAGAAAAGAAGAAATCTGATTATCATATTCTATTTGTTTCACTAATAGGATGGTAAACAAATTTATTGAAAGACATCATGGAGATATACCCAAAACCAATTATTCTTATGGTTTATGATTTTTAATATTATCAGACCTTATAAAAGGTAAGTGAATATAGATGAATGTAATCATTGCATTTTAGGCTAATATTGTTTCTAAATTGTAACTTTAAGTAGATGGTCAAGAAGATTCACTAAAAATGGGCAACTATGTCATCATAAGTGAACAAAATGTGACAGTAAAACTTTCTGATATTTCAGGTGGACATAAGCAATTCTCAAATTAGAGATGAGTGGAGCATTCCAATGCCCCTCAGTACCAGTCCTGGCAGAAAGAAGAAGATTATAGCAAAATGTTTCTATACTTTGATCAAATTAGAAAAAGTGGGAAATGCAAATTAGGATAAGAGAGAAACATCTGAGAAAGCAGAGGTGCCAAAAAGATGATACAGAGGAGTGGAATGTAAATGGAGAGAGATTACAGATCCTTCCCTGCAGAGGCAGCAGAGCACGTAGGAACAGCACAGATGGTGGAAACCCAGCTCCTTCCAGTGCTAGCTGACTAATCTTGGCAAATGCTTCTTTCTGCACCTAAATTATCTCACTTGTGAAACAGGGACAAGCATAATACTTTTCTGAATGTTTGACAAGTGTCACATTCAATAAACTACAATGTGTAACAGCACATCAAGCTGTGAAGCAGGGCAAAAATGTCATTTCTTGTGAATACTTAGAATTATGATAAATTAATCAAAGATACAATAATAACAATATAATAAGTCTAAACTCAGTGTCTCTATGCTGTCTTCTAAAAAGTACTGTTTCAAAAAATTTGAAATCATCTAAATGCCTATCAATATACTGTCTTAAAAATTATGGAATGTATTCCATGTGATGGAATACTATGTAGCTGTAAAAAAGAATGAAGGTCTTCATGTGTGGATAGAAAACTTTCTCTAAGATATACAATTAAGTGAAAAAAATTGTGGTGCAGAACATTATATATGGTTTGCTACTGTATAAGAGCAAAGGCAATGATTCTGGAGCCCGATTGCCTGGGTTCAAATCTCAACATTTGCCATTTACAACATGTGTGATATTAATAGTTATTTTTTTTCTTTCTTTTTTTTTTTTTAGTTATTTAAATTCTTTATGTATCATCTTCCTTATCTTTAAAATGGAAACAATAAGAATACCTATCTCATGAGGTTAATATAACAGAAGTTCCTGGTACACTCTAAGTGCTTGATACACATTCATGCAATTAAAAGGAAGTACTTATTTTTCTGCTTGTTTGTGAATAAAATATGTCCAGTAAAAAGACACAAGAAACTAGTAACAAGCTGTCTCCAAGGAGGAGAACTGGGTATTTGGGGATAACAGTGGGAAACTGTATTGTACTATATACACCTCTGTATTTCTTGAATGTAGAACTGAGTCACTATACTAATTTTCAAAACAACACATGTAAAACCTAAAAAAAGTTAAAACTTCAGTGGAATTCTCAACAGACAGACCTGACAAAGTTGCTGCCAGAAACAGGCGGTACTTACAGGAGGTGCTGCACAGGTGATTCAGAGAGAAAGGCCTTATGAACTTCATGAGGGGATTCCACATCCCGGACGTCGAGAAAGTGGACAAGGCCATCCTCGGTCCCCACGGCTGCAGAGAGGGAGGAAGGAGAGCAGGCCAGAACTGTTGCCTGTTTAAGACAGATGCAAAACAGAAATAGACTCACAGATATGGAAAACCAAAGGAGAGGGGGGGGGCAGGGTAAAACAGGGGCATGGGATTAACAGACATAAACTACTAGATATAAAACACATTAGCAAAAGGGTACACTGTATAACACAGGGAATTATACCCACTAATCTTATAATAAGCTATAATTGAGTATACTCTACAAAAATACTGAATCACTGTGCTGTTCGCCTGAAAAATTAGCATAATACTGTAAATCAATTAACTTCAATAAAAAATAAAATAAATTAAACCCCAGCTTCACTGCACCAGAAAATGAAGTCTGCTTTCCTACATTTAAGAGTTCTACAGTTTATTTGAAAAGCCTACAGAATGAGAGGAATGGCAAGTGTCATGTGGTATTACAAATTATACACTCAACATTCTTCAGCTAATCAATCATATAAGAAGTCATAGGAATCTAAATATCACACTCTTTTATCCTAAAATTGAAATGATAAAATATGAGAAAATTGCCTGAACTTTAAACCATGGCTTCATTTTTATCCTTAATTGATTAGAAAATGATTATACCCAATAATAATGAAAAATAAAATAGGAAATTTAAAATATATTCCTAGAATCTTTTGGACATCTTTATTGAATGTTAGTGATTTATAAAAATCAGCATTCATCTGCTGGATAATATTAGATCCTGGTATAACTGAGGAAGACTTCAAAAAATAACTGTATCATGGAGCACATGGCCTGTCACCAAAGAAACGCATCACAGAGTCCTGCTTATCTAACAGTCATTTACAGAAGATGATATCTAAGAGAACAAACTTGTGGTCATGATACTTAAGGAATCAGATTCATTTCTCTATAGTTTTCACTGACAAAGCCCACTGGGGTCCCCCAGAAAAGTCAGATGGAAACTAGGTGATAAGGTCTAAGCTCTTCATTTGTGCTTTAGTCTAATTTCACCTGCTCACAGGGCACATGTGCAGCAGTCTTGCACCCAGCACTTCAGACCAGAGTTCTTAGTGTGAGACCTCTGCAACACCTCAACTTCGTGGCCATGTGGAGATGTACTGCCAGTAACACCTCAATTCAAGACTTTGGATGGCAGCAGGGGTGGCTATGCACAGAGATGCGGCACCCAGAACTTGGATATCGAGGGGAGCATCATGGCTGGGCTGGCCCCATGACAACTCTGCCCGCCCCCAAGGAGAACTCTATAGAGCAGCCTCAGCCACTGTGATGAAAGCATGTGCTCTAGAAGAAGAGCTCCCACCTCTCCACCCTCTGATCAAAGAATAAGATTTTCCTTTGCTGTTGAACCAAACTCAGTCTTGCTCTATTGGCACAAGAAACACCAGAGAGGGGGACCCCTGTACGAACATAATGACATTTTGGAGGTTGTTTCAAATAAAACAACAGAATGCTAGAAATAGAAAAGATCTTGAGATCATCCTTTTGCAGATTAGAAAGCAGAGGCAAAGAAAAATGTAGCAATTTGCCCCCAGGATCCCAAAGCTGATAACAAAGCTCAGAGGAAAACTCAGGTGTCCTGCCTCATTAGAATGCAGTTTCTCCATTGAGCAGGTTTTCCTTTTATTTTATTTTTTTAAATATTTAACAGCCCTATTTTATTTATTTATTTATTTATTTTATTCAAGTTATTTTATTCAGAACAGCTCATTGGCTTTTTTTTTTTTTGTATTAGTTGGAGGCTAATTACTTCACAACATTTCAGTGGGTTTTGTCATACATTGATATGAATCAGCCATAGATTTACACGTATTCCCCATCCCGATCCCCCCTCCCACCTCCCTCTCCACCAGATTCCTCTGGGTCTTCCCAGTGCACCAGGCCCGAGCACTTGTCTCATGCATCCCACCTGGGCTGGTGATCTGTTTCACCATAGATAATATACATGCTGTTCTTTCGAAACATCCCACCCTCACCTTCTCCCACAGAGTTCAAAAGTCTGTTCTGTACTTCTGTGTCTCTTTTTCTGTTTTGCATATAGGGTTATCGTTACCATCTTTCTAAATTCCATATATATGTGTTAGTATGCTGTAATGTTCTTTATCTTTCTGGCTTACTTCACTCTGTATAAGGGGCTCCAGTTTCATCCATCTCATTAGGACTGATTCAAATGAATTCTTTTTAATGGCTGAGTAATATTCCATGGTGTATATGTACCACAGCTTCCTTATCCATTCATCTGCTGATGGGCATCTAGGTTGCTTCCATGTCCTGGCTATTATAAACAGTGCTGCGATGAACATTGGGGTGCACGTGTCTCTTTCAGATCTGGTTTCCTCAGTGTGTATGCCCAGAAGTGGGATTGCTGGGTCATATGGCAGTTCTATTTCCAGTTTTTTAAGAAATCTCCACACTGTTTTCCATAGTGGCTGTACTAGTTTGCATTCCCACCAACAGTGTAAGAGGGTTCCCTTTTCTCCACACCCTCTCCAGCATTTATTGCTTGTAGACTTTTGGATAGCAGCCATCCTGACTGGCGTGTAATGGTACCTCATTGTGGTTTTGATTTGCATTTCTCTGATAATGAGTGATGTTGAGCATCTTTTCATGTGTTTGTTAGCCATCTGTATGTCTTCTTTGGAGAAATGTCTGTTTAGTTCTTTGGCCCATTTTTTGATTGGGTCATTTATTTTTCTGGAATTGAGCTGCAGGAGTTGCTTGTATATTTTTGAGATTAATCCTTTGTCTGTTTCTTCATTTGCTATTATTTTCTCCCAATCTGAGGGCTGTCTTTTCACCTTACTTATAGTTTCCTTTGTAGTGCAAAAGCTTTTAAGTTTCATTAGGTCCCATTTGTTTAGTTTTGCTTTTATTTCCAATATTCTGGGAGGTGGGTCATAGAGGATCTTGCTGTGATTTATGTCGGAGAGTGTTTTGCCTATGTTCTCCTCTAGGAGTTTTATAGTTTCTGGTCTTACATTTAGATCTTTAATCCATTTTGAGTTTATTTTTGTGTATGGTGTTAGAAAGTGTTCTAGTTTCATTCTTTTACAAGTGGTTGACCAGTTTTCCCAGCACCACTTGTTAAAGAGGTTGTCTTTTTTCCATTGTATATCCTTGCCTCCTTTGTCAAAGATAAGGTGTCCATAGGTTCGTGGATTTATCTCTGGGCTTTCTATTCTGTTCCATTGATCTATATTTCTGTCTTTGTGCCAGTACCATACTGTCTTGATGACTGTGGCTTTGTAGTAGAGTCTGAAGTCAGGCAGGTTGATTCCTCCAGTTCCATTCTTCTTTCTCAAGATTACTTTGGCTATTCGAGGTTTTTTGTATTTCCATACAAATTGTGAAATTATTTGTTCTAGTTCTGTGAAAAATACCGTTGGTAGCTTGATAGGGATTGCATTGAATCTATAGATTGCTTTGGGTAGAATAGCCATTTTGACAATATTGATTCTTCCAATCCATGAACACGGTATGTTTCTCCATCTGTTTGTGTCCTCTTTGATTTCTTTCATCAGTGTTTTATAGTTTTCTATGTATAGGTCTTTTGTTTCTTTAGGTAGATATACTCCTAAGTATTTTATTCTTTTTGTTGCAATGGTGAATGGTATTGTTTCCTTAATTTCTCTTTCTGTTTTTTCATTGTTAGTATATAGGAATGCAAGGGATTTCTGTGTGTTAATTTTATATCCTGCAACTTTACTATATTCATTGATTAGCTCTAGTAATTTTCTGGTAGAGTCTTTAGGGTTTTCTATGTAGAGGATCATGTCATCTGCAAACAGTGAGAGTTTCACTTCTTCTTTTCCTATCTGGATTCCTTTTACTTCTTCTTCTGCTCTGATTGCTGTGGCCAAAACTTCCAACACTATGTTGAATAGTAGTGGTGAGAGTGGGCACCCTTGTCTTGTTCCTGATTTCAGGGGAAATGCTTTCAATTTTTCACCATTGAGGGTGATACTTGCTGTGGGTTTGTCATATATAGCTTTTATTATGTTGAGGTATGTTCCTTCTATTCCTGCTTTCTGGAGAGTTTTAATCATAAATGAGTGTTGAATTTTGTCAAAGGCTTTCTCTGCATCTATTGAGATAATCATATGGTTTTTATCTTTCAATTTGTTAATGTGGTGTATTACATTGATTGATTTGCAGATATTAAAGAATCCTTGCATTCCTGGGATAAAGCCCACTTGGTCATGGTGTATGATTTTTTTTAATATGTTGTTGGATTCTGTTTGCTAGAATTTTGTTAAGGATTTTTGCATCTATGTTCATCAGTGATATTGGCCTGTAGTTTTCTTTTTTGTGGCATCTTTGGTTTTGGAATTAGGGTGATGGTGGCCTCATAGAATGAGTTTGGAAGCTTACGTTCATCTGCAATTTTCTGGAAGAGTTTGAGTAAGATAGGTGTTAGCTCTTCTCTAAATTTTTGGTAGAATTCAGCTGTGAAGCCATCTGGTCCTGGGCTTTTGTTTGCTGGAAGATTTTTGATTACATTTCGATTTCCTTGCTTTTGATGGGTCTGTTAAATCTTCTATTTCTTCTGGTTCAGTTTTGGAAGGTTATTACTTTTCTTAAAATTGGTCCATTCATTCAAAGTTGTCCATTTATTGGCATATGGGCTGCTGGTAGTAAGTATCTTATTGATCCTTTGTATCTCAGTTGTTGTCTGTTGTGATCTCTCCATTTTCATTCTAATTTGTTAATTTGGTTCTTCCCTCTTTGTTTTCCTTAATGAGTCTTGCTAACGGTTTGTCAATTTTGTTTATCTTTTTAAAAAACCAGCTTTTAGCTTTGTTGATTTTTGCTATGGTCTCTTTTGTTTCTTTTGCATTTATTTCTGCCCTAATTTTAAAGATTTCTTTCCTTCTACTAACCCTGGGGTTCTTCATTTCTTCCTTCTCTAGTTGCTTTAGGTGTAGAGTTAGGTTATTTATTTGACTTTTTTTCTTGTTTCTTGAGGTAAGCCTGTATTGATATGAACCTTCTCCTTAGCACTGCTTTTACAGTGTCCCATAGGTTTTGGGTTGTTGTGTTTTCATTTTCATTCATTTCTATACATATTTTGATTTCTTTTTTGATTTCTTCTATGATGTGTTGATTATTCAGATGCGTGTTATTTAGCCTCCATATGTTTGAATTTTTAATAATTTTTCCCTGTAATTGAGATCTAATCTTACTGCACTGTGGTCAGAAAAGATGACTGGAATGATTTCAATTTTTTTTGAATTTTCCAAGACCAGATTTATGGCCCAGGATGTGATCTATTCTGGAGAAGGTTCTGTGTGCACTTGAGAAAAAGGTGAAGTTGATTGTTTTGGGGTGAAATGTCCTATAGATATCAATTAGGTCCTGCTGGTCCATTGTGTTCATTTAAGGTTTGTCGGTTTCCTTGTAATTTCTTGTTTAGTTGATCTATCCCATAGTTGTGAGTGGGGTATTAAAGTCTCCACACTATTATTGTTTACTATTAATTCTCTTTCATACTCATAGCGTTTGCCGTACATATTGCGGTGGCTTCTATGTTTGGGTGCATATATATTTATAATTGTTAATCTTCTTCTTGGATTGATCCTTTGATCATTATGTAGTGTCCTTCTTTGTCTCTTTTCACATCCTTCATTTGAAAGTCTATTTTATCTGATATGAGTATTGCGACTCCTGCTTTCTTTTGGTCTCTGTTTGCGTGAAATATTTTTTTCCAGCCCTTCACTTTTAGTCTGTATGTGTCTCTTGCTTTGAGGTGGGTCTCTTGTAGACAGCATATATAGGGGTCTTGTTTTGTATCCATTCAGCCAGTCTTTGTCTTTTTGGTTGGGGCATTAACCCATTTACATTTAGGGTAATTATTGATAGGTGTGGATCCCAAGTTGCCATTTACTTTGTTGTTTGGGTCACGTTATATACAACCTTTCTGCATTTCCTGTCTAGAGAAGATCCTTTAGCATTGTTGAAGAGCTGGTTTGGTGGTGCTGAATTCTCTCAGCTTTTGCTTATCTGTAAAGCTTTTGAATTCTCCTTCATATCTGAATGAGATCCTTGCTGGATACAGTAATCTAGGTTGTAGGTTATTCTCTTTCATTACTTTCAGTATGTCCTGCCATTCCCTTCTGGCCTGGAGGGTTTCTATTGATAGATCACCTGTTATCCTTATGGGAATCCCTTTGTGTGTTATTTGTTGTTTCTCCCTTGCTGCTTTTAGTATTTGTTCTTTGTGTTTGATCTTTGTTAATTTGATTAATATGCGTCTTGGGGTGTTTCGCCTTGGGTTTATCCTGTTTGGGACTCTCTGGGTTTCTTGGACTTGGGTGGCTATTTCCTTTCCCATTTTAGGGAAGTTTTCAGCTATTATCTCCTCGAGTATTTTCTTCTGGCCTTTCTTTTTGTCTTCTTTTCTGGAAACTCCTATGATCGAATGTTGGGGCGTTTCACAGTGTCCCAGAGGTCCCTGAGGTTGTCCTCATTTCTTTTTGATCCTTTTTCTTTTTTTCCTCTCTGCTTCATTTATTTCCACCATTTTATCTTCTACCTCACTTTATCCTATCTTCTGCTCCGTTATTCTACTCTGGTTCCCTCCAAAGTGTTTTTGATTCTCATTCATTTGCATTATTCATTTTTAATTGACTCTTTTTTATTTCTTCTAGGTCTTTATTAAAACAGTTCTTTCTTGATCTTTTCAATTCTTTGTTTCCAGGCTATTTATCTGTAACTCCATTTTGTTTTCAAGATTTTTGGGATTTCATTTTTTATATCATTTATTCCTAATCTTTTTCAGGTAGATTCCCTATCTCCTCCTCTTTTGTTTGACTTGGTGGGCATTTTTCATGTTCCTTTACCTGTTGGGTATTTCTTTGCCTTTTCATCTTGTTTAGATTGCTGTATCTGGAGTGGGCTTTCTGTATTCTGGAGGTCTGTGGTTCGTTTTTATTGTGGAGGATTAACCCAGTGGGTGGGGTTAGACGATTGGCTTGTCAAGATTTCCTGGTTAGGGGAGCTTGCGTCAGTGTTCTGGTGCATGGAACTTGATTTCTTCTCTTTGGAGAGCAATGGAGTGCCCAGTAATGAGTTTTGAGATGGGTCTATGTGTTAGGTGTGTCCTTTGGCAGCCTGTATGTTGATGTTCAGGGCTATGTTCCTGTGTTGCTGGAGAATTTGCGTAGTATGTCTTGCTCTAAAACTTATTGGCTCTTGGGTGGTGGTTGGTTTCAGTGTAGGTATGGAGGCTTTTGGACGGTCACTTATTACTTAAAGTTCCATGTAGTCAGGAGTTTTCTGGTGTTCTCAGGTTTTGGGCTTAAGTCTCCTGCCTCTGGATTTCAGTTTTATTCTTCCTGTAGTCTCAGGACTTCTCCAACTATGCAGCCCTGATAAGAAAACTTCTAGGTTAATGGCTAAAAGATTCTCCCCCATTAGGGACACCCAGAGAGGTTCACAGAGTTACATGAAGAAGAGGAGAGGGAGGAGGGAGATAGAGATGAACAGGAGGAGAAAAAGGGGGACTCAAGAGGAGAGAGACAGATCTACGCAGCTGTCTGTTCCCAGAGTGTTCTCCGTAGCCCAGTCACCTACAAGGATTCACAGAATTGGATTGGGAAGAGAAGGGGAAAGGAGGAAATAGAGGTGTTCTGAGGTAGAAAACAGAGAGTCAAGATTGGGAGAGAATAATCTTCGGTTTAAAATAGGGCTTCTCTTCTTTTTTTTTTTTTGTAAGGTTATAGTGTATTGAAAATGAAAATTAAGGAGTAGTAGAGGAGTACTAGAGGACTTTAAAAGAAATAAGAGAAAAAGAAAAATAGAAAATAGAAGAGAAAAAGGAAAGAAAAAAAAGAAAAAAAAGAAAGAAAAAAAAAAAGAAAAAAAAATTTTTTTTTTTCCCCCTAATTAAAAAATCGTAAAAGTCTGTGGAAATGAAAGTTAAAGAGTAATGGGGGAGTAATAGGGGATTTTAAAGGAAAATAAAAGAGAAGAAAGAAAAAAGAAAAAAAAAGAAAAAAAGGAAAAAAAATAAAAAAAAAAAGAGAAAAAAAGTAAAATTATATCTAGGAGTTTCTCTGGAGCTGTTGCGGTCAGTGTGGGTTCGGCTCAGTTTCAGATAGCTCCTCGTTCCAGCTTACGCTTCTCGATATCTACAGGCCCCTCCGGTGTAGTCAGCGTTTCCTAGAGGGATTTTAATCTGTTGCACCAGTCCCTTCTGAAGCGGTTCCCTTTGTTTATTTGGCTTCTGTTTGCCGGTCTCTTCAGAGCCTCATTTCCGCCCTGACACAGGCGGGCGGAGGTGGACTCTTACTCAGGTAGCTAGTTCCGTCGCTCTGCGGGGCAGGGAGGGGCTTGCGCTGTGGGGACAGGCTTGCGCCGCGGGGATGGGCTGGGGCTGCCGGGAGGGGCTGACGCTGCTTTCTCCGTCTGTGCTGCTCAGGCTCCCGGCCGGTCTATATGGAGCGCACCCCGCGCTGCGCGAGGTTCCAGCCCTCGGGTGTTCCACAAAAGCGCGGAAGGAAAAGCTGCGCCCCCTCTCTGTGCCTTCCCCATCAGAGCGGTCCAGGCAGCCAGGGGCTTGGTGGGCGCACTCTACCCAGGTGTGGCGCGCCCCCTCCCTTCCGCGGACCCAGACTCAGTTTCCGCTGGCGCCAGTCGGGCGTGCGCGCCTTCCGCCCTCCCTGTCCCCAGCCCCAGTCCCCGCCAGCGCCGGTCGGGTGCCTGCGGCCTGTGTCTCTCCGCGACCTTCCCCTCCCCCCTGCCTCCGGCGGGGCTGGGCCGGTCCGCAGCCTGCGAGCTCCTCTCTGGACCCTCTCGGTCTCTTTGTTCTGCAAACGGCCGGCAGTGTGTTCGGGCTGGTTAATTTACTCTCTCTCTTTTGGTCTCCCACAGTTCAAGTTGGAAACTCACAGAAGTTCCCTCCGATTGTCCTCAGGGCACTCGGCCCGGACCCTACCCCAAGCAATGCCGCCTAAGAGCTCCCGGGACGGATCTCCGTCCTTAGCTCTTTTGTCTCACTTTTTATCTTTTATATTTTGTCCTACCTCCTTTCGAAGACAATGGGCTGCTTTTCTGGGCGCCCGATGACCTCAGCTAGCGATCCGAAGTTGTTTTGCGAAGTTTGCTCTGCGTTCAGTTATTCTTTTGATGAATTTGTAGGAGAGAAAGTGGTCTCCCCGTCCTACTCCTCCACCATCTTGGCTCCTCTATTTTCTTTTTTTTCAAATCCTCCCAAACTGCAGCTTCAA